>NC_054470.1:200554506-200910131 GCF_017639515.1 Carcharodon carcharias | reverse complement strand
ATAATCCAGCTCCCTCACATTGAGAGTGTCTATAACTTTTTCTAGTCAGCCGTATTACTACCTAAATCGTGATTGACGTTAATCCAATTCGTTCACACTGTTGGACTCAATAACTCCTCCCAGACACTCCCTTGTGTTATTATCTCTTGCGATGTAACAACTCTTACAATGTTGGGCTCAGTTCCTATCACAGGGAAAACATAGTTTCAATTTTCAGTGTGCAGATAGAAACATTCAATACAGTGCTTCAGTTTTCAAGCAATACTGAATGAGTAGAAGAGGGCATGTGAAGTTTCAAGGGCATTGTCTGCACAAATTGAGTGTCTCACAAACATTCGCTGATTTGTAAACAAATGACATTTATTGCACTTATCACATCGCTTAGACACCAGTTCACTAGGGGAAAAAAAAACAAGAAGTGCTTTTACACTATTCTCCAGGCAGGTAAGGCTCCCCTGTGGGACCATAGATTCAAAATTTGTTTTCCTACCATAAAGAAACCAAGACCCCAGTGTAGCACAATACTGATGAAGACAAAAACAATAGTAAAGTCGACAAGGTAAACCCGAACTAAAAACAGAAAATGCTGGAAATACTCAGCAGGTGTGACAGCATCTGTGGAGAGAGAAACAGTTAAAATTTCAGTTCAATGGCCTTTCTTCAGAGCTCTGATGAAAGGTGATTGACCTGAATTATTAACTCTGTTTCTCCTTCCACAGATGCTGCCAGGCCAGAACATTTACACATTTGTTTTTATTTTGGATATGCAGCATCTGCAGGGCTTTGCTTTTGTATTAAGATAAATCAGGAAGCATTGATTAAACAACAGTAAGCTTAGATTTTAAAAGTCTGAGGGTCGTTGGAAAAAGCAAAGGAGGGAGACAAGAGTTTAACTGATTTACATGAAGATATTAAACAAAAACAGGATTACCTGGAAAAACTCAGCAGGTCCGGCAGCATCGGCGGAGAAGAAAGAGTTGACGTTTCGAGTCCTCATGACCCTTCGACAGAACTAGGTGAATCCCAGGAAGGGTTGAAATATAAGCTGGTTTAAGGTGGTGGTGGTGGTGGGGGGGGGGGGGGGGGGGGGGGGGTGGTGGTTTTGGGTGGGGGGAGAGAAGTGGAGGGGGGTGGTGTGGTTGTAGGCAAAAGCAGTGATAGAAGCAGATCATCAAAAGATGTCACAGACGGTCTCCGTCTGTGACATCTTTTGATGATCTGCTTCTATCACTGCTTTTGCCTACAACCACACCACCCCCCTCCACTTCTCTCCCCCCACCCAAACCTCCCCCCCCGCCCCTACCACCCCCCCCCCCCCCCCCCCCCCCGCCCCCAACCACCTTAAACCAGCTTATATTTCGACCCTTCCTGGGATTCACCTAGTTCTGTCGAAGGGTCATGAGGACTCGAAACGTCAACTCTTTTCTTCTCCGCCGATGCTGCCAGACCTGCTGAGTTTTTCCAGGTAATCCTGTTTTTGTTTTGGATTTCCAGCATCCGCAGTTTTTTGTTTTTGTTTTTATATACATGAAGATATTGTTTCTTAAGTTTGAGAATGACCAATGCTAATGTTTTTACATTACAAAGTGAACAGTAGTGGCTTTACAACACAAGTTTGGGGGAACTCTTAAAAACACAAATGCCCCTATGCTACGTATAGCGTTTCTGAAACATGTACAGATCAAGGTAGTCTTCCATCTTGTAAGACAATGGTTTGTGCTGTGGTGGTCAACTATGTTAAACACCGCTGGATGTGGCTCAGGAGCCTCATTCTGGCATAGCAGCCTCTGCCACATTTGCTGCAGAGGAAGACAATGGTCTGAGAAGATGTGTAGCTAGGGAAGCCCATCAGGCCATAACCCTTTGGCCAGTTCACCGTACAGAAGTCTTTGGGTAGGTATCTGGTCGTATAGATGAAGATGGCAGACCATGGACTCTAAAATTAAGAGCCACTTTAGCTTCTACCAACAATTTTCAGGAATCTCATTAAATTCTATGCTAAAATTAGTGCAGTAACTTTTCTAATACTTAATATATTTAGATTCATTTGCAAATATGGTCTGCAATACCAGTGCAGCAACTAACAAAGGTGAACACTACACCTATTTATGACATTGACAGACTGCCCATTTGGACATCAGTAAGATCACAAAGCCTATTTAACACATTGGTACTAAACAATGATCAGGAGCAGTAACAAGAGTTGATTTCACCCTACAGCTCAAAATGCCATCCCACATAGGTCAAGGAATGAAATTCAAACTATGCTTTTTATAGCATGAGGTACCACAAAAAAATGGTGCATTTACCAGCTAAGCCATCAGGACATACAGGTTTAAAAGAGATGGGAGTAATTTTTCTAGGTATTGCAGAGTCTCTTTCACACAATGCTCTACCTTTCTAAAATAAATTTCTTGGAAAGGGCATACTTGTAAAGTACAAGTCCAATGTGGGAAAAGAGACACAGGGTTGACATCAACTAAGAAGGTAACAATAACTTTATTTATTTAGCGTCTTCAATGTAAAAAAAAAGTCCCAAGGAGTAATGTAAAACAAAATGGCGCTGAGCCACATAGGAAATATTAGTTCAGATGGCCAAAAGCTTGGACAAAGAGTTAAGTCTTAAGGAGTGCCTTCAAGGAAAGCAAGGTAGAGAGATGTACGAACAGAATTCCAGAGCTTAGGGCCGAGACAACTGAAGGCATGGCTACCAATAGTGGAGCAATTAAAATCAGGTATGCTCAAGAGGCCAGGTTTAGATGTCTAATTAATTTTTTAGAAAAGTGTCCCACTGGCTTCGCTATGCCTGATTCATCTTCTTGCAATAAGACCACACCCACCCAAGTCACTAGCACCAATCGCCAGCTTGAAGGGATTAGTAAAGTTAGCAACGGCTAACACCGGTTCATTAGTTAGGATCACCTTCAGCTGCTCAAATGCTGTCTGCCATTCTCAGAGTCCCAATTAAAGAGGTCTACAGCACAGAAAAAGGCCCTTCGGCCCATTAAGTCTGCGCCGGTCAAACAAGTACCTAACTATTCTAATCCCATTTTCTAGCACTAGGCCCATAGCCTTGTATGCCATGGCATTGCAAGGGCACATCCAACTGCTTCTTAAACATTATGAGGGTTTCTGCCTCTACCACCCTTTCAGGCACTGAGTTCCAGATTCCTAACACCCTCTGGGTGAAAAAATTCCTCACATCCCCTCTAAACCTCCTGCCCCTTTCCTTAAATCTATGCCCCCTGGTTATTGATCCCTCCACCAAGGAGAAAAGTTCCTTCCTGTCTACCCTATCTATGCCCCATAATTTTATACACCTCAATCATGTCCCCCCCCTCAATCTCCTCTGCTCCAAGGAAAATGACCCCAGTCTAGCCAATCTCTCCTCATAGCTAAAACTCTCCAGCCCAGGCAACATCCTGGTAAATCTCCTCTGCACTCTCCCTAGTGCAATCACATCCTTCCTATAATGCGGATTCCAGAACTGCACACAATGCTCTAGCTGTGGCCTAACCAGCGTTTTATACAGCAGCATAACCCTCCTGCTCTTATATTCTATGCCTCGGCTAATAAAGGCAAGTATCCCATATGCCTTCTTAATCACCTTATCTACCTGTCCCGCTACTTAAGGGACCGCTGGACCTGCACACCAAGGTCCCCCTGATCCTTGGTATTTCCCAGGGTCCTACCATTCATCTGTATTCCCGTGCCTTGTTTGTCCTGTCCAAGTACATCACCTCACACTTATCCGGATTAAATTCCATTTGCCACTGATCACCCTTCTGACCAGCCTGTCTATATCCTCCTGTAATCTAAAACTTTCCTCCTCACTATTTACCACCCCACCAATTTTCGTGTCACCCGCGAACTCACTGATCAACCCTCCTACATTTAAGTCTAAATCGTTTATATATACCACAAACAGCAAGGGACCCAACACAGATCCCTGTGGAACCCCACTGGACACAGGCATCCAGTCACAAAAACACCCCTCGACCATCACCCTCTGCTTCCTGCCACTCAGCCAATTCTGGGTCCAATTTGCCAAATTGCCTTGGATCCCATGGGCTCTTACCTTCGTTATCAGTCTCTCATGCAGGACCTTATCAAAGATGGTGTCTCAATTTTAAACGCTGTGCTATTATCTCAACCGTGTCTATTTTCCTTGTCCCTACAGTTAATTCTAGCTTCAATTCATTTGCCAATCCCATTTGCTTAGTCTTGAATACTTTTTGTAAACCAATCAGGGGTAAATCTTCCATCTCCAGAAAATTCTGAGCAACTTCCAAAGCCATTTTAGTTTCCAAATGTATAAGAAACCTGTCCTTTTATCCTTACCAATTATTATTATTCTGCAGCCTATCACCTGTCATCCATGTTCCGCAATCCCACAAGAGCCCCCAATCTATGTTGTGACCCAGATGGGAGGGGCACACAGTTTATCTAGCCCCACTACACCACAGGTTGTTCCATTAATGTAAATGTTTAATTCATGTACCAAAATGGCTAATTATTTGCCTTTGCTGCTGTTAGACCAAGAATAAAAGACTTTAACTAGGCTTCTTTCAACAAATTCAATGATTGATTTATTTTAAAGCAAAACTTTTGTAAAACAAGTTGCAAGAAGTAGTTAACACACAACTTGTAATCTGGAAGTGTAACTATCTATCCCTTCTAAAATTCCCCAACGCACACACTAACAGGAGGACAAACAAAGATTTCTGCAGAGGTTGACAATTAATAAAAGGATAAGTTCGCAGGGTTTTGATGGCGTTAATTTGGTGCTCCTGTGAAGATGGAACACTAATCCCAACAGATGTCTAGAGGTTATCACTAACAGAGCTTCAGTGTTGAGGAGAATACAACTGAATCAATCCTCCTCACCTCAGCCTCTTGCGCTTCCAAATATAGACAAGTTCCCCAGAGATGCAGATTCCTGGCTGGATACCGATAATTATACTGTATTTCAAGCAAGGCTAGGAGAACACAAGCTGGGCAGCTTTTCCCCTTCTAGTTCATTCCCAACTGAGTTTAAAACAAGAAGTTCAAAACATAAAGCTCATCTCCATCTAGTGTTTCCCAGTATTATCATTGAGGCCTTTGCCTTTAAAACTGCTTTTTTCCCCAGCAATTTAAGTGATTATAGTTCAAATAGCTCTCCTCTACAACTGCCATGGTCATTTGGCTGATGTCATGTGATTTCTTAGAAAAGACATGCTTGCTCGCAGTCCAAGGTGAACTTATGGCCCTTTTTAAATGAAAAACCCAGGTCTGTTCCCAAGTCCCCAAACAATGCAATGTCTTTCCAAATTTTAAAAGAAAATATAGTTCATCGAATTATGATTCTAGCATACATTATAAAGCACTTCCACGTTTCAAATCCCTTTAGATGCACTCAATTACTCTGAAGTGTAGCAGATATGTTGAGTAATACAGCAGTCATTTTACACACAGCAAAGTCCCATAAACAGCAGCCAGGATGAATGATAATTCTTCTAGTGATAAAGAAAGTCCATTTTCAAAGCAGTACCTTTCACACCTCCAGGACCTCCCAAAACATTTCATAGCCAATCATTTTATGCCAGAGAGTAGACAGCATAGTTTTGGGAGAACTCTCCGTTCTTCTTTTACGGCCTCCTGAACAAGCAGACAAACCTCATCTAAGGTTTCAACTGAAATATAGCAAGTCTGACAATGCAGCACTCAGTGTAACTGAAGTGTTAGCCCTGATAGTGTGCTCAAACTCAAAGATGTTACAGATAAAAAAGGGTGGCAATGCAATGGTAGCATCTTGTGCTTTTATTCTACTGCCTGTTTTTTTTTCTGAGCACATACTTTCTGACAGCCAAACTCAACGAGTGTGGGAACAGTGTAGTGCAGGTATCTGAGCAGTGTGTAAACAAAGATTCAGCAGTATGGCCCCATGCAGGATGCCACATGATACTTTGCAACAGGAATGCACTGGAAATCCTCCCTCTTTCGAGCCCTAAGTAGGCCTCAAAAATAGTTCTCTCTCCTGGAAACAATCAAGTGGCACACAAACTTTCCAAATTTCAGGTCCATATCGTACTCTTCATGTTAAAGACTTACATTTCTTTTAGAAAACGGTGCTTTACCAACTAAATAACCACAACCCAAGTTTAAATTTTAAACTCAGAACTGCTCAGAATCTTCTCTCCCACCCCCTTTCAATAGTTTACAGATTTTCCCTCAAGTAATCGCAATCCTGTGAGGAATGGGGAAGGGGCGCATTGAAAATAGGCAAGGCAAAATTAAACTAAAAGCAACATTTGGTTTGTTGCTCAATTTTCTGCAAATGGCTCCCTCTAAGAAGACAAAGGCACCCCCTGGGTTCATTATATTGCAGGAAGTGGTCTGCCAAACAAGGTTATTACAGGCTGCTTTTCATAATATGTCAAAGAAAGCAACAGTGTCTGAAGGAAGATTTCAGAGTATGCAAATACACTTTCATTCTGTTGTCATTCACAACTATACCCAATCATATTTGGGCATTAGCTCACTGATGTTCTGTAAAAGGTCCGTCTGGTATAACAAAATGCTGGTTGAAAGCCAACCTGCAGGAGGGCAGCCAAAGCAGGCCCCTTTACTCATTTTCTCATGCCCGTTCTTAAAGCTGCAATGTGTCAACTTCACCTTGTAATTACAGTGTTTATAGCAGGACACCATGGTGCAGAGTGGAGTGAGCAAGTCTACTCAGAGAGAGATTGTTTGGCCTTGCATGTGGCACCCCGCTTAATAAATTCTTCATCTGGGCCATGCTGCTGTGGTGGAAACACACGTGCAAACAGAAAAAAAAAACACAGCAAATCGTCCCAGGCAACTCCGCAATCCGGCAGTGACACTTCTGGCTGCAGATTGTAGTAAATGCTTCAGCCTTATCTTCTGCACTGATGTGCTGGGCTCCCCCATCATTGAGGATGGGGATATTTGTGGAGCGTCCTCCTCCAGTAAGTTGTTTAATGTCCACCACCATTCATGACTGGATGTGGCAGGACTGCAGAGCTTGGATCTGATCCGTCAGTTGTGGGATTGCTTAGATCTATCACTTGCTGCTTATGCTGTTTGGCATGCAAGTAGTCCTGTGTTGTAGCTTCTCAAGGTTGACACCTCATTTTTAGGTATGCCTGGAATGGCCTCCTGCACTCTTCATTGAACCAGGGTTGATTCCCAGGTTCTTCTCCGCCGATGCTGCCAGACCTGCTGAGTTTTTCCAGGTAATTCTATTTTTGTTTTGGATTTCCAGCATCTGCAGTTTTTTGTTTTTATCTATTGATTCCCGGGCTTGATGGTAGTGGTAAAGTGTGGGATATGCCAGGCCATGAGGTTACAGATTCTGCTGCTGATGGCCCACAGTGCCTCGTGGATGCCCAGTCGAGTTGCTAGGTCTGTTCGAAATCTACCCCGTTTAGCAGTGGTAGTGCCACACAACATGATGGAGGGTATCCTCAATGTGAGGGTGGGACTTTGTCTCCACAAAGACTGTGCGGTGGTTACTCCTACCGATACTGTCATGGGCAGATGCATCTGCATCAGGCAGGTTGGTAAGGATGAGGTCAAGTATGTTTTTCCCTTTTGTTGGTTCCCTCATCACCTGCCACAGACCCAGTCTCGCAGCTATTTCCTTTGGCACTCAGCCAGCTCGGTCAGTAGTGGCGCTGCCAAGCTACTCTTGGTCATGGGCATTGAAGTCCCCCACCCAGAGTACATTCTACGCCCTCAGTGCTTCCTACAAGCAGTGTCCAACATGGAGGAACACTGATTCATGAGTTGAGGGAGGGCAGTACGTGGTAATCAGCACGAGGTTGCCTTTCCCATCTTTGACCCGATGCCAGAAGGCTTCATGGGATCCGGAATCGATGCTGGGGTCTCCCAGGGCAACTCCCTCCCAATTGTATACCACTGTGCCTCCATCTCTACTAGGTCTGTCCTGCCGGTGGGACAAGACATACCCAGGGATGGTGATGGTGGTGTCTGGGACATTATAATTCTGTGAGGACGACTCTGTCAGACTGTTGCTTGACTAGTCTGTGAGACAGCTCTCCCAATTTTGGCACTAGCCCCCCCCAAGATGTTGGTACTTTGCAGGATTGACAAGAGCTAAAATTACCAATGCTGTTTCCCGTGCCTAGGTTGATGTCAGGTGGTCTGCCTGGTTTCCTTTTGTGAGGCTTTGTTGCAGTTTGATCAGAGTCACACTTAAGAGTCATATGTAAGCCAGACCAGGTAAGGACATTAGTGAACCAGATGGGTTTTTATAACAATCGACAATGGTTTCATGGTCATCCAGATTTTTATTGAATTCAAATTACACCGTCTGCCTTGGCGCAATTTGAACCTGGATCCCCAGAGCATTACCCTGGGTCTCTGGATCACTAGTCTACTAGACAATACAACTATGCCATCACCACCTCCTGTTAGAATTAACCACTGTAGTTCAATTACTCCCAATCACAAAGGCAAACAACTTGCACAATAAATACACCTTCTGAGTTCTTCTCCGATGGGAGAAAGTTTCAGACCTTGATGTGATAGCTCTCATTAATTGCTATAATATTTTCAATCTGATTAGTATGAAACATACTAAATCAATGCACTGGAGAAGATATCCACTACAATTCCAAAAGAAATGGCATGAGTATCAGCAAAGCTACAATATAGGTCAAGTCAAAAGTAATAAATATCTTAGCTGTGCCACTTAAAGGCATGCTACTACCAAAAGTAAGTCACATTTCTACTACTGTGAATTATTATATCTCAAAGCACCATCCAATTACTCTGGAATGTAGTGTGTCATTAAATAGGCAACAGCTGAGACAACAGGCCAGATGAGAATCTGTGATTAGTAGCAACTCAATATCTAAAAAGACCAAATAAATTTAACATTAAAATTTTATTCCACTTTGTCCATTGAGCTATATTTCCAGTCAATTTATATGAGCATCACAGAAACAATCACAGTCTTTAAAGACCAGATTCCGATGCCAGGTTGAAGAAAAGTTGTGGTTAGGTGTCTCCAATTTTGGGTTTTAAAAGCCTTTAGGGAAAGAGGAATGCCCTGGGATAACATGAATTAAAAAATAGTGTGTTAACACAGGAGGAAGAGCTTGTCAGGCAGCATAGTTAAAGTTTAAGAGGAACAAAAGAAAAGTTTGTAGAAGCCCTGGCTAAATTGATGGTGTTGATAGAACAGTGGAAAAAAAAAGTCCAACATTTTACAAGCTAATAACACATCAAGAGCTGTTTGAGCTAGTATGCATACAAAATTATACACAAACTGGACATGACGTAATAATAAAGTATCAAAAATTTTAGATGAATCAAACCACACGGCGGAAGCTCTAATTTATTAATACATCAATTTCTGAGAGGCTACTCCATTTAATACAGCTGACATTTATTCTAATATATACTATGCATTCTTACCTATATTTTTAAAGATTGTAATAATCTGCACATAGCAGGACAAGAGGGGTGATCCCTGCTAGTTTTTTAAAAATTTCTCCTTCGCCTCCCAACACTCCTTTTTCTATTCTTCCCCCACCCAACTCTTTCCTGAAAGTAGTCCTCTAGTACCTCATCTGCTCCCCTCACATTTTCCTTGTAGGGTATGGGTCACTCAATGGTGAACAGGAACTGAATCTACATTTTCCCATCCTTAATTCCACTTAGCTAAGAAGTTCAGCACTCAAATGTTACCCTGGCTGAGATCCACTAACTCGGCAAAGATGAAAATTGAAGTGGAAACCTTCTGAACTATATAGGAAACAACAGAATGGACAGATTTGCATTTGTACAGCATCTTACCATGGCTCTCAGAAGTATTTCACATACAATGAATCAATTTGCAGCAACTGTCACATTTTGCTATATACCAGTCATTTTGTACACAGCAAGATCCCAATAAAGAGCGAATGGTCAGTTAGTCTATTGCTGATATTATGAGAGAGGAAATTTAAGCAGGATATCAGAACTCCCCACTCCATTCCGAACACACATGGAATCTCTAAACTATAAGTGAAGGTTTAACATCTCATCTTATGGATTACGCCTCTGAACTGAAGCATTCCCATCCCTAGCTCTCCAAGGCTTCACATCTCTGTGCTGTCAGATTGTTTTGAACATTGGAAAGACAGGACATATAGTATTCAGCCTCACTACAAATTCCATGCCCTTGATACTAATTCTCGCTTACTCCCGAGCCATAGGTTCAGGCTGAACCAGGCTGTTCTCCTCTGAATTAAGCTTCAGATCCCTTAGTGCCTCATCACATATACTGTTCATGTTTAGCTACACCTCAGTCCACTGATGCTGTAAGTCTCATTCATGCCTGTGTTATTTCAAATGCTCTCCTGGCTGGCCTTTCATCTTCCACCCTCTGAATTTATGCTCATTCAAAATTATTTTTGCTGTATCCTATCATTCAAGTTCCACTTATCCATCACCCCTGTCTTTGCCTACTCACAGTGGTTCTCAGTTCCAATACCTCAAATTTAAAACAACAAAAAATGCTGGAAAAATGAAGATGGTCAGGCAGCATTAATGGAGAGAAAGATGAGTTCATGTTTCAGATCAATGACCTTTCATCACAATTGAAGAAAGAAATGTACAAGTTTTTAAGCCTGTGGAAAGGGACAAGGAGCAGAAAGAACAAAGGAGGAGGTCTGTGAGAGGGTGGAAGGCCGGGGAGTTTAAATAACAAAATATTTCATTACGCAACAGCCAAAGAGAGTAGTAATGGATATACAGATTCCAGACCCCTTTATCCAGCGCCCCAAAATCCTGAAGGATCCAAAAACCAGCTACATTTTAAGCAGACACCCTGGGTAGCAATTTGAATAAAACCCTTTTATTCCTTATTTTTCATGCTTTATTATGTTTTATATGTACATGCTAGGCCTAGGACCCAAAATCCATAAAATCCTCAAACCCAGCACACATCAAGTCCTAAGCTTCCCAGGATATGGGGTCTAGTACCTGTAATAAAGAAACAAAAGTTTGTGTCCAAATGAAGCATGAATGGCTACATAAAGACCATCTGAATGTAACATGAGGGGGAGATGGTGGCATAGTGGTAATGTCACTGAACTAGTAATCCAGAGGGCCAGACTAATGGCCTGGGGACATGACAGCATGACATTGAGCTTCTGGTTGCTTGTCATTTTAATTCTCTACCTTGCTACCATGCTGTCCATCTGTCCACAGCCTGTTCCAATGAAGCTATGGCTTTTTAAAATTTTTTTTGTTTTGCTGGGTTGTTCTGGTCTTGTTTCTTTCTTTATCCCTTCATATCACATTCAAATGGTTTTTATAGTCATTCATGCTTCATTTGGACAAGATTGGTTTCTTCACTATATCCATTACCACTCTCTTTGGCTACTGCATCATGAAATCTCTCCCCTGCTTTCCACCCTATACAGACTTCCTCCTTTGTTCTTCCTGCCACACCATTTCCCCCCACCGCCCTCTCTCCAAAGTCTCAAAAACTCTTACATTTCTTTCTTCAGTTCTGATGAAAGGACACCGGCCGGAAACGTGAACTCGTTTGTCCACACTGATGCTGCCTGACCAGCTGAGTTTTCCAGCATTTTTGTTCCTATTTCAAATTTTCAACATCCGTAGTATTTTGATTTTGTATTAAGAGTTTAATTTAAAATTCTCATCCTAGTGTTCAAATTTTTCATGGCCTCATCCCAAACCATCTATAACCTCCAATAGCCCTATAATTCTCTCAGAATTGTGTTCCTCAACCTCTGGATTTGCATTTCCTCATTCTCTTCACTATTAGCAACAATGCTTTCAATTCCACTAAAGTCCTGTACTCTGGAATACCTGCCCGAAATCACATCACCACCCTCTCTTCCTTCAAGATGCTCCTTTAAAACCTTTTCTTTGCCCAAACTTTTGGTCATTTTTCTTAATGCCTTTTTCTTCAGCTCAACATCTATTTTTGACTGACACTTTGTGAAGCACTTTAGAATGTTCATCTACATTAAAAAGGTGCTATATAAAGGGTGATTGATGGTCGATACAGGAAATGGAAAAAACACTACACTAGTTTGGTAGGGGATCCTCTTCTGAGTTAAGGCTAAAAGACACAGGGGTAGAGTGGTAGGAGCTTTGGCTGAGCATACAGCTGGCTGTACCTGATCTCGAAGGGTTTGAAGACAGTGCCATAAATAGGAAGATCCATTCCCCAGCAATGATACCCATCATTAAGGAGCACAAAATGTATTAGCTTGCAGTAGGCCTGCAGACAGAATATTATGTTATCTGGTGTTACTGCTGGCAGTCGTTCAGAACTGGAGCCTTCTGAAAGCTAACTAGCTAGTGGCACAACTTTTCCAATTTTTTAATCATATGGACCGTCTTTCACTTTCACATTTAGAACCTCAATATTTTTGGGAGCTTTGAATTCCGGTGAGCAAGGGGTAGTTCTGTAGGATAATTTATTTTTCTATTAACACCCTTGAAGTAGTGAAAAAAGATGAAGTGGTGTCAAGTGTGAGGAGAAGTTCCTGAATTTTGTCAAGATATGATTTGGGTTCAAGTGGGAGGGTAGCATTCAAAGAAACTGCTCTAAAAATTTGCCTGAACTCTAAATGTAACATGCCTAAGCAGGCTGAAAACTAAGCAGGCAAATACTGCACAATGGATAACAGATGGGGTGGGAGAACCAAGAGCTACGAGCTGTACAAAACAGTTTAGCCAATCTCTGAAAATGGGCATGCTAATATTTGCATAAATATCATCAGATGTGAAAACTTAATTTATCTTCACTCTTTCAAATGCTAGCTGACCAGCTTCACATTGACAACATGGAAGTGATTTGGTTTGCATAAATAGTTCAGTAATAGTACAAAACTTACAGTTCCAATGCCTGTGCCCTCAGATGGGGCAAATTAATGTTCCACTACTTAAAAAACTCATGGAAGTTTAATATCTTCTAGGGGACACTTGACAAATCACTATCTATTTTAATGTTGTTAATTCATTTGTTGTAAACGACTTCAAGTCTTCCTTCTCCAAATGCCTGGAAGAATGGAGTGCGTACAGTATTTTTTCTTTCATGGGATGTGGGCATCGCTGACAAGGCTAGTATTTCTTTCTAATCCCTAATTGCCCTTGAACTGAGTAGCTTAATAGGGGAGCTTAGAGTCAACCGCAGCTGTGGATTTGGAGTCACATGTAGGCCAGACAGGTAAGAATGGTAGATTTCCTTCCCTAAAAGACACTAGTGAACCAGGTTGGTTTTTACGACAATTGACAGTTTCATTGTCACCATTACCAAGGCTAGTTTTCAATTCCAGTTACTTTTATTAATTAAATTTAAATTCCACCAGCTGTTGTGGTGGGATTTGAACCCATACCCACAAGACGGTTAGCCTGGACCTCTGGATTACTAGTCCAGTGATATTATCACTACGTCACCGCCTCTTCCTCCCCTTTTTCTTCTCGATGGCAACGTCCTCGGCCAGAATAAACTTGCCAACCAATCAGCACCCTTTTCTCCTGCACTATAAAATGCTGTGACCGTTTGAAATTTGGTATTCTTACGTTTGCCCTGAGTGCAAAATGAAAACAGTTGGCAAAGTCTCTCTTTTCAGCAATGTATTAACATAAAATATGAAAAAAATTATAAGCAAACCCTAGACATAAAGTACAGAAAAACATTAAAGCCCAAATTTTGAAGTAAAAATAATCAGGTTATCAGCATTCATCATTAAAGTGCCAAGTTTCATGACTGCTCATAAGTCAATGCCCAATTTTTCCTGTTTCGGCAGAAGTTGCACTATATTGATAGCTTGTGAAGAGATTTGGCATTGAAACCAATGCAACAGTGTGAAGTTGCAGTACTTATGTGACACATAAACAAAATTCACCAGAAGTTAAGGCTTATTCTTACCAAAGTAAATTAACTGTGACAAGTCTTAATTACTGTTAAATAGCCGGTCATTTAATGTTAACTTTACATATGTGGAGTCTCATTCCTTCAGGCTTGAAGAGATTTTTAAAAAAAAATTAAATTTTTAAACTTTTTTTCAGCCTCTTATTTCTCTCTTGATTCCATCTTTCTTTCTATTCTTTCTTTTTTCCTTATTTGGCATGGCATTAATTGCTCTAACTTGTATTTCCTGGTTCAGTAATGCTAAGTAATGATTCTTTAATCTGACTGGTCAAGGAGATGTACAATTGCTTGCTACATTCACAGGTCCTGATTTCCTGTACAGGACACTGCAATGAAACAGCTTTTGATTCAAAAGAAATCCCAGTCTGTGGGCAAGCGTAAATGTAAAGAATGCCTGACACCACTGTGCACGGCTGACTGCAAAATCCAGTTGATTATCATATTGAGAAGAAAGGATTCAAACTGAAGCCGTTTTCAATGGCAGCAAGATAAAACAGGGCATGAGCCATGCCAACTGCTGAGAGAGAAAAAATATATGTATGAGAGTTTGAGAACAATATTTTTATTTGAAAGATTCAAACTGATATTTTTTCACCTCCACAGGATTAGCAGAGTGAAATGGGCCTTCATCTACTGGCTTGGTATGCTGTGTCTGTCCAGTAGGCTCAGAGCAGCTCTGGACTGTGAAATCAGTCACTGTTGTGACTGCAATGTCTACGAAAACCTAACATAAAACTAATTATTTACCTTCTCTTAAGGTTAGATTTATCATTAGAAAATATTCTTCAAATTGAATAGAAATCTTTTAAAATTAAGAAGGGGATTGTTAAAGCTGATATAGACGATTTGTTCACACTGATGAAGGGAACGCAGATAGAACTATTTCACTCAAGCGTGGAATAAACGAGGAGGGGGAACATTCAAAGTAGCAATTTGAGAAATAGTGAGAAAGTAGGGTTGAAATCAAACACACAGAAGAGCAGGTTTGTTAAACTAAATGGCCCTTCCCTGTCTGAAACTATCTATTTTGCTATGACCTATTACATAATTATATTGGCAATGTCATTTCAGAAATAAGTGCAGTGTGAACATCTCAGAAGTGTTTACCTGATTGCTGCAAGTACATTCTGGCACAGTGGGGAGTCATAGTTTTACCCAGAGTGATGATGTTGTTTGGACAGCTTCTGCTATCACAATTACTATTTGTTGAAGATAAATTGTGTTTACCTTTAACAATGTCGTTAAAAAAGTACAATCCTAATTAAAATCAGAGGAATACAAAATAATTCTGAAAGCAGGAATTGTTCCACAAAAGCATGTCAAATCTCCACAAATTTAAACTAGCACTCCAAGAGGGAAAAATACTGCTCTCCATAATCAGTGATGCCAGCCACCTTCATATATAAAAAAGACATGCAAATTATAATAATGAACAATCTAATTCCCAGTTGGTTCTGAGTTAGTTGATCTTGGCCAGAGCTGCAATTGGGTTTAGTGCTCCTGCACTTCACTGCTATGCAGAGAGTCTTTCTGGATGAAAATTGAATGTGGATAGGGTCAAGCTCAGTCCCGACACCACCATATCCCCACGTCCATCAACAGTGGAAATACCAGACATTCACCCTTTTCGTTCTCAACTATCAACTGTTCCTCAGATATGGCATTAGTGGGTACATAAAGCTCATGGAACCAAACACACCTTCATGAAAGAGATAAAAATAAACAAAAGAGGTTAGCCAATAACTGAAGTGATGTGAAGAAAATGAGCTGTGCAAAGCGATGGCAGATATTGCATTTCTAAACCTATTCATGGAGAAGTGTTATACTGGATAACTTTTATCTGCATATACTGGAAAGAGGCAGTAGATGAACCTGCTCTTTACTGTATGTTTTTAGTAATGGATTTGCTTAGTCTCGTAGGATTTCAGTAGTGTTTCAAATGAATATCCTCATCTGGTTGACTGAGTTAAAATTCAATTTCTGTCAAGACAATTTTGCATTTGAATTCTCTCCAATCCCAGGCTGAACTAGATGGGACTAAAATCACTAATTAGATTCTACTACTAAATTTATGTTTATAAGCAGTGCTGCAGCCCATTTCTGTCTATTAAAATTCTTGTGAAAAGAGTTTTATGCGATGACGGTTGTGTATACACACTGTTAGCTTCACTCAGTCTTAGTGCTTTAATCCGAATCAGAAAGTTGTGGGTTAAGCGCTTCTCCAGGACTCAGCTGGTAACTTAGACCCAGTTCAGTACTGAGGTGCGATCTGCTCAGATGAGATGAGATTCTGACCTCACATTCATGCCATCACTAGGACTATTTCCGTCTCTGTAACATCACCTGACTTTGCCTTGATCTCAACTCATCTGCTGCCGGAACTTTCCCTCATGCCTTCCAATCTCTCCTGGCTGGACTCCACATTCTACCCTCTATGAATTTGAGGTCTCCTCTCAGGCCCATTCTACCATTTACTTAGATCATTGCTGATCTGTACTTCAATTCCATTAGCTCAATACCCTTACCTAACAAAAATCTATCAATCTGTCTTGAAAGCTTCAATTGTCTTGCCATCTGCAGCTTGTCAGGAGACAGCATTCCAAATTTCCACTATCCTTTGGATGCAAAAATACCCCATGATTTGCTCCTGAATGACCTAGCTTGAATTTTAAGGTTACATCCTTTTGTTCTGAACTCCCCAACCAGGAAGAGTTTCTCTGTATTTAACTTATCAAAAGCTTTTAACATTTTAAGCAACTCCACCACAACACCCCTTAAGTCTCTGATAACCAAGACGATACAAGCCATGCAACCTGCCTCAATTTTACCTAAGCCCAAGGATCATTCTGACAAAGGCTAATGTATCCTTCTGGAGGTGCAGTGTCCAATACTGAAGGGGTGCATGATTTGAGGGAGAGAAGAGTGCGTCAGACTAGTATTTTAAACTTAAATAAGGACAGTTATGAGGGCATGAAAGCAGAGCTAGCTAAAGTGAACTGGCAAATGAGGTTAAGGGATAGGTCAGTAGAGGTGCAATGGCAAATTCTGTCGAAGGGTCATGAGGACTCGAAACGTCAACTCTTTTCTTCTCCGCCGATGCTGCCAGACCTGCTGAGTTTTTCCAGGTAATTCTGTTTTTGTTTTTGTTTTGGATTTCCAGCATCCGCAGTTTTTTTGTTTTTATCTTTTTGTTTTTAAACATTTAATGGGATATTTCAGAATACACAGAATAGATACATTCCAATGAGAGAAAAATTCCAAGGGGAGGACCCACCATCCATGGTTAACCAAAAAAAGTTAAAGACAGTATCAAATTTAAAGAAAAGCATACAGTTGTGCAAAGGGTGGTAGGTCAGAAGATTGGGCAGAATATAAAGAACAGCAAAGGATGACAAAAAGATTAATAAGGAGGGAAAAATTAGAGTGTGAGAGAAAGTTAGCTAGAAATATTAAGACAGATAGTAAGAGTTTCTACAGATACTTAAATAAGAAAATAGTTAACAAAATGAGTTTTGGTCCTATAGAAAGTGAGTCCGGGGAATTAATAACGGAAAATAAATGAGGGCAGCTGAACTGAACAGGTATTTGCATCGGTCTTCATTATAGAGGATACAAGTAACAGCCCAGAAATAGCTGTAAATCAGGGAATGGAAGGGAGGAACCCAGAAAAATTAAAATCACCAAGAAAATGGTATTAAACAAATTGTTGGGGCTGCAGGCTGACAAATCCCCAGGTCCTGATGGACTTCATCCTAAGGTCGTGAAAGAAGTGGCTAGTGAGTTAGTTGATGCATTGGTTTTAATTTTCCCAAATTCCCTAGATTCGGGGAAGGTTCCATTTGATTGGAAAATGTGAATGTAACTCCTTTATTCAAAAAGGGAGACAGACAGAAAGCAGGAAACTACAGGCCAGTTAGCCTAACATCTGGTGTAAGGAAAATATTAGAAGCTATTATTAAAGATGTTATAGCAGGGAACTTAGAAAAATTCAAGGCAATCAGGCAAGGTCAGCATGGTTTTGTGAAAGGAAAATCATGATTAACCAATTTATTCCAGGTCTTTGAAGGAATTACATGTGCCGGGGATAAAGGGGAACTGGTGAATGTAAGGTACTTAGATTTCCAGAAGGTGTTTGATAAGGTGCCATTTTCAAAGATTACTGCGGAAAATAAAAGCTCATGGTACAGGGGTAACATATCGGCATGGATAAAAGATTGGTTAGTTACCAGGAAACAGCTGGCATAAATGGGCCTTTTTCTGGTTGGCAGGATGTAATGAATCATATGCCACAGGGATCAGTGCTGGGGCCTCAACTTTTTACAATTTATATAAATTACCTGGAGATGAAAGGATCAAAGGAATGGTTGCGAAATTTGATGACAGAGATAGGTAAGAAAGTAAATTTTGAAGAGGACATAAGGGTTTCAAAGCAACATAGATAGGTTAAGTAAGTGGGCAAAGAGTTGGCAAATGGAGTATAATGTGGGCAAATGTGAAATAGTCCATTTTGGCAGGAAGAATAAAAATATCTAAATGGTGAGAGACTTCAGAGCTCTGAGATTCAGGGGGATCTGGGTGTCCTAGTTCATGAATCACAAAAAGTTAGTATGCAGGTACAGCAAGTAATTAGGAAAGCTAATAGAATGTTATTGTTTATTGTAAGAGGAATTGAATACAAAAATAGGGAGCTTATGCTTCAGTTGTACAGGGCACTGGTGAGACCACATCTGGAGTCCTGTGTACAGTATTGATCTCATGTAAGGAAAGATGTAAATGTGTTAGAAGCAGTTCAGAGAACTGAACTAGTTTATTAGACAAATACTGTGAATGGGAAGGTTGTCTTATGAGGAAAGATTGGACAGGTTAGGCTTGTATCCACTGGAGTTTGGAAGAATAAGAGGTGACTTGATTGAAGCCTTTAAGATCTTGAGGGGCTTGACAGGCAGATGTGGAGACGATGTTCCCTCTTGTGGGAAAATTTAGAATTAGGGGGTCACTGTTTAAAAATAAGGGGTCGCCCATTTAAGGCGGATGAGGAGAAATTTCTCTGAGGTTCATGAATCTTTAGAGCTCTCTTCCTCAAAACGTGGTGGAAGCAGAGTCTTTGAAAATTCTTAAGGCGCAGCTAGATGGATTCCTGATTAACAAGGGGGTGAAAGGTTATCAAGGGTAGGCAGTAATGTGCAGTTGAGGTTACAATCAGATCAGCCATAATTTTACTGAATGGCAGAGCAGGCTCAAAGGGCTAAGTGACCTGCCTACTCCTTCTCCTAATTCGTATGTGCCATGCCGGTCTTAATCCATTGCCTTGTGGTATCTTGGGAGAGCTGAAGGCCAAGAGAGTAAATCCTGACAAAAAAAATTGGAGTGGAGATATCACCTTTCCAGCAACTCTTGTAATCAAGCCACTGCCAAATGTAATGTTTTGGACTTAACCGGGGAGGTTGAGGGGACCCTGGTGTTTGGGAAATCCAGGTCTCAAATTTTTCCCAGGCTTGTGCCCTGCAGAGGGCACTCTATTTTCACTGTAGAGCATTCATGCACCATGATAGACACCAGTTATGCGTGAAAAGCCCAACATGACTGGCAAAGAGAATGGGTGCTACAGGCTGTCTCAGATGGTGGAAGGGACCATCGTGTCCCACTGATCAACTACCGGATTCCACAAGTCAAGCAGCCAGTATGGTGCTGACCCGCCATGGCCCATCCGCTTCAATGGGTACTTGGAGCTTAGTGTCTTTGCTCAACAAGTGGACAGAATCCATCACACCAGGCAAATAATCAAAAAGAAAAAATAGATGTCAACTCTTCAACTGGCAAGCTGGAACACCAGGATCAAGTGCACAGGGCTGACAGAAAACACGCAGCTGGTAAATGGCACTCGTAAGTCAGCTGTTATTGACATGGAACTTGATATGCTGAACATCAACCTAGCATCCTTACCAGAGACCAGACTCACTGACAGTGGACCACCAAAAGAAAAAGATTACATGTCCATCTTGCAGGGCAAGAGACCTGAGGAAACACGTGAGCTTGGTGTGGGTTTCACTGTAAGAAACTCACTACTCAAGAATAGAACATTCCACAAATAGTTCAGAACATGTTTTCTCCACCTGCCTCTCTTGGAGAGGTAGTGGCATAGTGGTTTTGTCACTGGACTGGTAATCCAGAGACCCAGGGTAATGCTCTGGGGACCTGGGTTCGAATCCCACCACAGCAGATGGTGAAATTTTAATTCAATAAAAACCTGGAATTAAAAGTCTGATGATGACCATGAAACTATTGCTGATTGTCGTAGAAAACCTACCTGGTTCACAAATGTCCTTTAGGGAAGGAAATCTGTCATTCTTACCCGGTTTGGCCAACATGTGACTCCAGACCCACAGCAATGTGGTTGACTCTTAAATGCCCTCTAAACAAGGGCAATAAGGGATGGGCAATAAATACTGGCCTAGCAGCAATGCCCACATCCCATGAATGAATAAAAAAGCTCAAACAGGGCCAGTTAATCTCATGAGTGACTATGCTCCAATGCTATGCTCCATTACAGAGGCAAAAGACCAGCTCTACGTAGAGCTTGAATCTCCAAGTCAGAATATCACCAGATGTGACTCTGAACAGCATTCTCATCAACGTAGCTTCCACAGTGCTGACTGAGAAACAGACCACTCCGTGATGTGCATTGAGGTGAAGAGGCAACCACTGAAGCATTTTCATTTAAAGCAGGAATGCCATTCTCGTATCATCAGCCATATTGCTTAGCCAGATAAAAACCAACAGATGCTCTCCGGCATTCCCACAAAGTGCAGAAGTGAAATGGAACATACTTCGAAGCACCACCTATAATACCGCTCTCAACATATGAGAAACAAGAGCAGAAAAATGCTGACTGTTCCAAGGCTAACATCACTGTGATGCAGTCTGACATTGCCTTCATCATTTCACCAAAGCATGTGGCCATGTGAACATAAACTGTTCAATGTGGTCTCCTCTTTTCATGACATCATGATGGGTAAGGTCATCTATGATGGGGAACATTAAGATCTGCAGTGGGGTCAAACAAAGTTGTGTTCTGGCACTGAACAGGCTTTGGCATATTCTTCTCCTTGCTATAGCCCTATGCCTTCAGGTTATCAACAGAGGGTATCTACTTACATGCCAAATCTGATGGAAAGCTGTTCAGCCTTGCTCTGTTGGGATCCAAGACAAAGGTGCACCTGTGGCAAGTAACTCACCTCCTGACTCCCCAAAGCCTGTCCACTATCTACAAGGCACAAGTCAGGAGTGTGATGGAATACTCTCCACTTGCCTGGATGAGTGCAGCTGTAACAACACTCAAGAAGCTTGACACCATCCAGGACAAAGCTGCCTGCTTGATTGGCACTACATCCACAAACATTCACTCCCTCCAACACTGATGAACAGTGGCAGCTGTGTGCACAATCTACAAGATGCACTGCAGAAACTCATGAAGACTCCTTAGGCAGCACCTTCCAAACCCACGACCACTACCATCTAGAAGGACAAGTGCAGCAGATACATAGATAACACAACCTGCATGTTACCCTCCAAGTCACACACCATCCTGACTTGGAACTATATTGCTGTTTCTTCACTGTCGCTTGGTCAAAGTCCTGGAACTCCAACCCTAACAGCACTGTGGGTATACCTACACCACATGGACCTTTGAGAAATTGATTTTTATTATTTTTTGGGGAATATTGTGCTATTCTGTGAAAAGGCTGTGTGTGTGCGTGTGTATGATTTAATTAAGCTGGGCAGAGGTTAACAGGAGACAGGTTATCTGGGGGGCATAAAACATGAAAAGGACGGAGATGTCAGGCTTGAGGTACAAGTGAATAGGTTAGGTTTAACATTTGCAATTTATGATAAGTGGAGAGTTTGAGTATCAAAAGGGAGTCAGAGGTAACAAGATACAAGTTTGCATCTTTCAGGAGTTCCATAGGTAAATAAAAGTGGGGCTATTATATTTTATTGACACGAAAGCAAAGACAAAGTGGAAACATGAAAGATTTTTTATTTGGAAGGATTTGGGTTTCAAAGGTGTGAAAACAATGGAACCTGAGATGAAGGGGAAAGAAGGTATTTTTGAGTTACTGTGGAGAGCTTAGGGGGCTGTAATTGTTTGAGCTGTTGGGCTGTGAGATGGTAGAGACAGCAGCTGGAGCTGTGGCTGAGGGGGGATATAGCTTGAATCAACCATCCTTTTAAGTCAGAAAAGTCTTGGGCTGCAAAAAGTAGTTTCATTCTGAAGTTTGGATTTTCAAGGCAGAGCAGAAGTGTGTTACAGGTCAAGTGGTATGCTTTTATTGAAGCTACAGCAGTTTGCCTTGGGTAATATTACATGTTTTTTTTTCAGGTAAACATTTATAAGGGAGTGTTGCCTGGAAGGTGTTTACTTGTGGGTCTGACCAAGTTGAGTGTCTTTGTCGGGGAAATGTTTTGTAAGATTAAGTTTAACAGTATATCCGTAATCTTGTGTGCTTTTGTTTTAGTCTTGTTAATAAATCTTTTACTTTTAATTTTAATTTTTAAAATCCCAGAAGTGTTGCAGGACTTCTTACTGCTGAGATCAGTACATCCTCTTCTCGTTTTCAGAACGCAAAAAAAAAGGCCCATAAGCCAAGTTTCCCTCTGGGATTTGGTGTGTGCAGCAACTAACATCGGCTGTGATTATAACAGACCGCAGCAGTTCAAGACAACAACTCACCACCACCTTCTCAAGGACAATTAGGGATGGGCAATAAATTTTGACCTAGTCAGCGACACCCACATCCCATAAATGAACAAAAGTCCTCATTAGAGTTGCTCTATGCTGATGATGCCGCACTAACATTCCATACTGAAAAATACCTGCAGTGGCAAATGAACAGATTCTTTCATGCCTGTAAAGACTTTGGTTTAAGCATCAGCATCAGGAACATAATTGTCACGGTCCAGGATATTGCCATACAGCCATCCATCAGCAATAACAATGTGATGCTGGAGAACATACTGCCAAGGAACAGGCCATTCAGCCCCTCAAGTCTGCTCTATCATTTAATAAGATCATGGCTGATCTGATACTAACCTCAAAACTGCATCTCGCCTACCCCTGATATATCAGCCCCTTGTTTACCAAGAATCTATCCACCTCTGCCTTAAAAATATTCAAAGACTCTGCTTCCACCACCTTTTCAGGAGGAGAGTTCCAAGCTCTCAATCCTTAGAAATAATTTCAGCTCATCTCTGTTTTAATTGGGCAGCCCCTTATTTTTAAATAGTGACTCCAAGTTCTAGATTTTCCCACAAGAGGAGACATCCTCTCCACGTCCACCCTGTCAAGGACACTCAGGATCTTATGTGTTTCAATCAAATCGCCCCTTACTCTTCAAACTCCAGCAGATACAAGCCTAGCCTGTCCAACCTTTCCTCAAAAGGCAACCCACCCATTCCAGGTATTAGTCTGGTACACCTTTTCTGAACTGTTTCCAACACATTGCATCCTTCCTTAAATAAGGTGACCAATACTGTACAGGATGTTGACAGCTTTATAAATCCGGGCTCCACAATCACTGGCAATGTCACTTGACGCTGAAATCAACACATGCATCATGAAAGCTGCAGCTGTTGTGTCCAAGTGGAGTAAGAGTGTATGGAGCAACAGCAATGTGACTGAACAAATTGAGAGTCTACTGGGCCTACACCCACAGCACACTCCTCTGCAATGGAGAGAGCTGGACAACATTTGCTATGCAGGAGAAAAGGCTGAACAGTTTCCACCTTCGCTGTCTCAGACTTATCCCCAGCATCTCTTGGCAGGACAAGGTCACCAACTTAGAGGTCCTGAAATATGCTAATTCCATCAGCGTGTACGCATTGCCAAGCCAACAATATCTGCGCTGGCTGTACTGTGAAGTGACCTCCTGGGCATCCATACCTCTGCAACAAAGACACATGGATGTGAGATAGGAAGATGGTGGATATTGACACCAACAACTGGGAGACAGTTGCTGACAGCCATAATCTATGGAAGCTGACTGACCGGAAGGGCATTGGAAAAGGCGAGCAGAAACTAAAAGCTCAGCTGACTGAGAAGCGGGCCCAGAGAAAACAGATGCAGGCGAATCATGCACCTTCTCAACCCGCTGTCGCTGTCTTCGTCCGCAGCAAATGTGGTGGAGATTGCCATATCAGAGTGGAGTTCTCAAGACACACCAGGTGATGCTTTGATCACCATTGTGCAAACCATCACCTAATGAGGTGAAAGGCTCCCACTTTTTCCTAATAAAATCTTCTTCAGCTGGATCCTCAATGTTAACTTTTGCCTAGGCTCCCTATGGGGGATAGCAAGTATAATATAAATCCTGTTTTTGCATCCGTCCACAGGGTCATCACACCTCATCTTCCACAATCTTGCTCTGTCCAACATTATTCAATGATGACTCTGGCTTTGTGTGTAATTCATCTCCTTTAGCACTAACAATGGTGGCACACACTTCAGCCACATTAGCAGCGCAACTAAAACATGATTTTTGATCCAAGCTACTTTTGATAGAATTTTGCATCTTTGCAATTAAAGATTTCATAATTTCTAGCTTTTATCTGTTAAAATAGCCATTGCCAAGAGATTTTAAAATATCTGATATTCTTTAAAAATTAGAAACAGATGTAGTTTATCTAAAAATTGAGGGGAAAACAGGTTTGATTAATCAAAGTTCAGAGCTGCATGGGTCCTTAATGAGCTGCATGAGGTTCCAGAGCTGGAGGCTGCCAATCCCAGGGCTAGTGGATGGATATCTCAGGTGTCATCCACAGCCGGCATGCTGGTAGATGTAGATGGATACATGAATGAGGAACTAATTGTGGCCTTTGTTTTGTGGCTGTTTTATTACAGGAAACAGAAGTTTGCGACAATTATCAGTAGCAATGTGGGGAATTTTAGTTGACATTTTTTTAAAAATTAGATTAGCATTTGAATTAATTTGAAAAATATTGGCACAGTTAGAGGGGTTGATATAGATTACAATGACTGACAGACAGGCCAGTGAAAATGGCCACATATTACCAGCCAGTAGATGAAGGGTATAAGTAAGTTTTCTTTATTGCTTGTGATGAATTGTATGAAGTTGATGAATTTTTGCATAGATTGTTCTTCTCTGCAGAAATGTGAAGGGGTGTCAGTCAAAAGATATTGCACAGAAATCCATAAATTGTGTCTGTCTTGTTTTTCATTATTATTGGCATTTGAGTAACAGCATTGTGGCTCTTCAGATATTGCATTTTTGACTAAGATTTTAAAAATTACTTCTTTATTAAGGTTGCCAACTCCTGCACTAGCCTAAACATCAATTTCCTCATACAATGTGTACTCTAGAGGACACTGCAGCAACTCACCAAAGCTGCTTCAGCAGCATCTCACAAACCCATGACCTTTATCGCTTAGAAAGACAATAGGAGAAAGAGTTTAGGAACACTGACTCCTCCAAATTCTCCTCCATCATACACAGTCCAGACTTGGAACATACATTGCCATTTCTTCCATCATTACTGTGTCAAGTCACTGAACTCACTACTCATTAGCTTTGTGGAAGAGCCACCACCAAACTGCAGTCACTCAAGGAAGTGGCCCACCTTCACCTCATCAGGAACATCTAGGGACAGGCAATAAACTTGCCAGTGACCCTGCACATTCCAATAATGAATATTAAAAACAAATGTTGGCAATTTTGTACTGATGCCAAGTTTCTAGAATAGTGATACTCAAGTAACTCCAGAACATGGTTTTTACTACAAGTGTGCTGACAGTCTTTATTGAACAACCAATGGCAAGAGATCAATATTTTCTGTGTCTTGGATTACCACTCACATCTTACTCACTCAACGCTGAGCCAAAATACTGTTAGAAAGTTAATTTACAGCTCTCAAGTGTGCTATTCTAATTGTGTACTGGCCTGTTATGAAAGACAAACTTACCAGGAGGTTGGAAGACATGTTTTTTATGGAAGCCAACAAAGGCGTTTGCAAGAGCAGGGTCTAGAGGGGATCACATGGCAACACCATCTATTTGGGCATACACAGTGTTGTTAAAGCTGAACTCAACTGCATAAGTTGCCCAATTTGTAAACTCAATAAACGAAGGAACAGCTGTTCCCCTTAGTTGAAGGGTCGGTCACAATGGGGCATAAGGTGAGTGGCAGGAGGTTTAGGGGGGGATGTGAGGAAAAACTTTTTTACCCAGAGGGTGGTGACGGTCTGGAATGCTCTGCCTGGGAGGGTGGTGGAGGCCTCACATCCTTTAAAAAGTACCTGGATGAGCACTTGGCACGTCATAACATTTAAGGCTATGGGCCAAGTGCTGGTAAATGGGATTAGGTAGGTAGCTCAGGTGTTTCTCACGTGCCGGTGCAGACTCGATGGGCCGAAGGGCCTCTTCTGCAATGTGATTCTGTGATTCAATGAACACTGATTCACGCAATGGTGGCAGGGTGTGTCTAGATCATCATGATATAATGCTGCAGTGCAAATATCTATGGCTTCCTTAAGTAGAGCATTGGTGAATGTCAAATGAGCACATGGACACAGCATTGCTATCGATATGCAAGTCCTGTATGGTCCTGCAAATATGAAGGAATCCTTCACTGTGTATATGGAAAACTTGCTCAAAACTGGCTGTAACAATTCACCCATTTGGCCAATTCACACTGTGAAGAACAGGTCATGGATAAGGTAGGGTGTAAAGGGACATCACTTTTGTGTGTCTTCAGCAGGCCATACATATGTGGACACAGCAAGCCCTGAGGACGAACCCTGTCATATATATTACGTGGCATTTCGTACTGTGTATCGAGCAAACCCACGAACAGGCCTAAGGTTGTCACTTTTGGCCGAAAAAGTGGCCAGTCTACCTCAGATTACCCTGGAAGGGCAAGGTAGCTCAAAAAGTTTGAGCAACAGGTGAAGCTAGCTGTTTCACATTACTATAATGCAGTAGCAACATGAGTGGTATTCGCCACTAACAGGATGCTGCCATCAAGCCAAAAAGACGTTCTGCCTATCACACAAATGAGTAATGTGGTATATGAATTTCAGTGCCAGTGTGATGCTAAGCCGTACGTCCCAAGGACTAGGGGATTGTATCAAACAGCATGTCCCTTCCGCTGTTCGCAACGGGCACGGGACAGACTGTACCCAAAACTTATGCTTGCAAAACTTAAACAGTGTCCAACATTAGATGTGATTCCGCAATGGGATAACATTTGCTAAATAACTCTCAGTGTGCTAAAAATTATGCTGATAGCCAATTTAAGATTGTCAGTTGGACTCTCAGTGTGGCACATATTCTTGTACTGCAAGCTACATGTACACACATTGCGCCTGTTTCAGCTAAACAAAATAATTGATAGCCATTAGCTGGTTCATTGCTCAGGATAATGCCTTGACCAGAGTCAAGCTGCTGGTTTAAATTTCAAATAATGCTTGGCAGTTAACTGTCAGTCACCATTAACAGGTGCATTCTCCATGGCAAGGCCTCTACCAGAGTCCACTTGCCAACCAATCAGCACTCTCTTATACAGTATAAGTTGCTTTCTGACATTCGTATCGTTGCGATTATCATGATCAGTGCAAGACAGAAAGCTTCAACAAAATGTCCTTTTTCAGCACATCCAAGCCATACATCATCCTGACTTGAAAGTATATCACTGCTTCCTCACTGTTGCTGGATCAAAATCCTGCAGCTGTCTTCCTAACAGCAATGTGTGCCACCAACAGATAGACTGCAGCTGTTCAAGGCCACCACCACCACCTTTGAGGGCAATTAGTAATGGGCAATAAATGCTAACCTTGCCAATAACACCCAAAGCCTATGAGAGTGTAAAAATCAAAACTGGAAAAATAATAAATGATGATGTAAACCCCGCTGTCCATTCTTAGAAGTTAAAGTAATATCAGAACACAATCAAAAGGTGGCAAGTTAATAAAATACCAGGTACAAATTTGGAAAGATCCCCACATTATCACACACTGATGTCAGCTCAATATGTGTGCAGTTTGTACGTGAGAGTTTATAGTTGCTATAGTAAAAGTCCCCCCTGCCAATCCAATTTGCCTTATTTAATTACTGTACACAAAATTCGACACTAAAAAGCATTCTAACAATATATCAGAAACAAATTACTGAGAAAGTCCAGTTTATTATACAATAAACCTACTCCACCTCATGATCAAAACATATCAAAACATGCTGGAATTAAACAAGCTCATTTTTTAACATTTCAATTACAACCTACAAGAACATATTTATAAAGTGCCTCTAAGATAGTAAAACACCCTAAGGCCCTGCACAGGAGCATTATCAAACAAAATTTGATACCAAAGATGAAGGCGGCTTTTAAGGAGCATCTTCAAGGCAGAAAGAGGCAGAAAGGATTCCAGGGGTTAAGGCCTTGACAACTAGAGGCATGGTGGAGAGATTAAAATCAAGGATGTTCAAGAGGACAGTACCGAAGAAATGGAAATACCTTAGAGGGTTGTGGAGTCCAAGGAAATTAAAGAGGGAGAGACAAGGCCATGGAAAGATTTGAAATCAAGGACGATAATTTTAAAATTGAGTTATATAGGAACACAGGGCTTAGAAGTAGGCCCTTCAAGCTTGTTCTGGCATTCAATAAAATCATGGCTGATCTGGTTGTGGTCTCAACTGCACACTCCTGTCTGCCCCCCATAACCCTTGACTCCCTTGTCTATCAGAAATCTGTCCAACTCTGCCTTGAATAAAATCAATGACCCGTCCTCCACTGGGAAGAAAACTCCAATACTAATGACCCTCAGAAAATAAATTCTCCTGTGAAGAACCTTAGGGTGTTTTACTATGTTAGAACTACTTTATAAGTGTTCTTTTTATAGGTTGTAATTGAAATGTTAAAAAGTGAACTTATTTATTTCCAACATGTTTTGATGTGGTGTACTGAGGTAGCATAGGTTTACTGTATCCTAAACTGGACTTTTCGGTAATTTGTTTCTGATATGTTATTAGAATGCTTTAGTGTTTTTAGTCAGGGAGGTGTTTGTGTAGTGGTATCATCACTAGGCTAGTGATCCAGAGACCCAGAGTAATGCTCTGGGGACCCAGGTTCGAATCCCACCATGGCAGATGGTGAAATCTGCAATTAAAACTCTAATGGCGACCATGAAATCATTGTCAATTATCGTAAAAACTCACCCAGTTCACTAATGTCCTTTAGGGAAGGAAATCTGCCGTCCTTATCTGGTCTGGCCTCCATGTGACTTCAGACCTACAAACGTGGTTGACTCTTAAATGGCCTCTAGAAAACCACTAAGTTCTTAAGGGCAATTAGGGATGGGCAATAATTGCTGGCCTAGCCAGTGACACCCACATTCCATGAATGAAATCAAAAAATGTGAACAGCAGACTTGTTATTCTTAAGCTGTATCCCCTAGCTCTAGTCTCTCCCAAAAGTAGAAACATCCTCCCAGTATCCACCCCATCCAGTTCCATGGATATGTTTCAATAAAATCACCTCTCATACGTCTGAACTCCAATGGGTATAGGCCCAACCTATTCAACCTTTCTTCTGTACCTTTATATTCTATTTCACTTACAATAAATGCCAATATCCCATTTGCCTTCCTAATCACTTGGTCTACCTACATGCTAACTTTTTTGATTCATGTACCAGGACACCCAGATCCCACTGTACCACTGAGTTCTCCATTTAAATAATACACTTTAGTCTTCCTGACAAAATGGACAAGTTCACATTTTCCCACATTATACTCCATCTACAAAATTTTTGCCCATTCACTTAACCTGTCTATATTGCTTTGCAGACTTTCTACCTCCTTTTGACAACTTACTATCTTGGCATCGGCAAAATTTAGCTACCATTCATTCAGTGCCTTCAAATAATTAACGACATCGATTGTAAATAGCTGTTGCTTAACCAGGAGCCAATGTAGGTCAGCAAGCACAGGGGTGATGGATAATAGAACTTGGCGCAAGTTAGGATACAGGTAGCAGAGTTGTTGATGATCTCATAGGGGTACAATGTGAGAGACCTTCCAGGAATGCAGTGGAAGAGTCAGGCCTAAAAGTAACAAAGACACGATGAAAGTTTTAGCAACATATAGGTTGAGGCAAGGGCAGAGTTTTGTGATGTTATAGAAATGGAAATAGGTGGTCTTCGTGATGGTGCAGATGTGGTTAGAAGTTCATCTTGGGGTTATTCAGTTTAAGAGCGGTATGTTTCAGCCTCAGACAGTTGCCAGGAAGATGGACAGAGTTGGTGGCTGGGAATGGAGTTTTTGCTGATGATCAACAACAATAGCTCTGGTTTTCCGTGTTTAGTTGGAGGAAATTTCTTCTCATCCAATACTGGACGTCTGACAAACAACCTGATAATTTAGAAACAGTGAAGCGGTCAAAAGAGATGAAATTGAGGTGGAGCAGGGGCCATCAGCATTCATGTAAAAGCTAATGCTGTGCTTTCAGATGGTATCACTGAGGGGCAGCATGTAGGTGAAAAATAGGAAGGGACCAAGGATAAATCCTTTACAACACCAGGAGTAATGGTGCAAAAGGGAGAACAGAAATCACTGCAGGTGATTCTCTGGACACAAATAAGAATGGGTTTAGGTGAGGGCAGTTCCACCCAGCTGGACAACAGTGGGGAGGCGCAGGAGGAACGCTGGTGCAGTCAACTGTGTCAAAGATTGTAGACAGAACGAAAAGGATGTTGAAGAATCATTTACCTTTGTGTCAAGATCATATAAGATGTCACTTGTGTTTGATAAGATCAGTTTCAGTACTGTGTAAGAGGACCCGATTGGAGGGTGGTTCCAGGAAAAATGGAATGGGTTTGGGAGGCAACAACACATTCCAAGGACTTTGGAGAGAAAGGGGAGTTGGAGATGTAGTGCTAGTTTGCAAAAGCAATGGGATCAAGGTTTAGCTTGTTGATGAGTGTGATGATGCCGGCATTTATGAAAATGGGGAAAGTACTTGAGGAGAGAGAACCATTAACAATATCAGCTGACATGGGAGCCAGGAAGAGAGCTCAGCAGTTTAAGTGTGGTTAGTTTCAAGGGAGCAGCTGGTGAGTTTCATGGCCAACGACATGTTTGAGGGCAGATAGGAGAGAAATTAGTGAAAGATGAGAGTGCAGGGCTGGACAGGGGGGTCCTTGAGGAAGTGTGGACTAGGGGGATGGGAGGGAAGCTGTTGAGGCAGCTGACCAGGTTGTCTCAATCTTAGTGATTGAAATCCACGAGTTCCTGACACTTATTGTTGGAGGCAAGAGTGCAGGTGGCAGCTTGCAGTAGTAACTAGGGGTTATCTTTGCATTCTAGGATCATCCTAGAAGATTAAGCAGTTTTATCAGACAAGAACACTAGAGGCTTAGTGCTTTATATGGTACAACAGTTACACAAAACCATCTTTACCCTATGCCAAAATCAGTAATTGGCATGAGAACTACCAGGTGATTGTTCTTTTTTCATTATTCCCTTAGGACAGTAGTAAATAAAACTATCCTTATTAACGTATCGGTTAAAAATCCTTGCTTCTGCCTTATTTTAAAACCAGCTCTGTGCTAATAGAAAAACGGTTCAATAGCGAAGAGACTGCAGCAAATTGCAATGCGGAAATGTCTAGATGACAAAGCGAACTGGAGCCCGTTTCTTCAACTTTTGTTTACATGTGACTATAGATGAGAACAATGAGCAGACGATGGGGTTATTGCAAAATGGGTGACATTCAATCAGGCCTGCTGGAGAAAGGAGCAGTTCGGTCATAACACAGCAATGTGTTATAAAGAATAAAAAGGAACTGAGTAGCAGCCGCTACTCGCAACGCAGGAATCTTCAGAAATAACATTTGAGCCGGAAAAGGACAAACCCGCAACGAACTGACCACCCTCATGACCAAAAAAAGGTACAGGGCCTGGGTTCCCCCGCTCTTGATTCAGGGCCGAAAGTCTGAGCACGAAGCCCCGGCCTCGCGTCTCTCGCACAACCCCAAGGAAGCCAGTAAAGAGCCGGGGCTGCTGGAGCTGCAGCTTGCCGGTACCTCCCCTCAGGACGTGGCCGCTTCAAAAAAAATCATCCACCCATCATCCTCCTCTCTCCACCCATAGGGAAAAAGGCAGTAAACTTTAATACAGAAAAATACATAGAAACTGCCGCCACTTCCCTCAAAACTGAAAATACATTTTATATATACAAACAAATCACTGAAAGCTTCATATGCAGGCAAATTAATGCAGAATGACAGACAGAGCAGGTGGCTCTGTGGCAGAGAGATGGAACAAAATTAAAGCTAGCACTGGGACTGATTGATGGAGCAGGGTCCATAATGGCGCCTAGGCATTGAGACACAAAAAAACCAGGCTCCAGTATTGAGGAATTTTAGAGACACTGAACTGGGAGACCCCGCACGCGCCCCACTGGCACCGGGAGACCCCGCACGCGCCCCACTGGCACCGGGAGACCCCGCACGCGCCCCACTGGCACCGGGAGACCCCGCACGCGCCCCACTGGCACCGGGAGACAAATCCTTTTTTTCTCAACCAGCATGGACTATGCATTAGATGACATGTCACACTATCACCCCGCACCATTGTGGGTCTGAAACAAAGCAATGCAGTGGTATTAAGAGAAGCTACCCATTCCCTGTAGTCGTGGCAGAGACAGATTTGGGGTGGTATGATAGTTCACAGCTCCTTTAATCAAAAGTCACTATTCTGGACAGGGAAAATCGTTTCTTGTTTCATTGCTGAGCAGGCAGAGGGCAACTTTAAGTAACCATTCACCTGAAATAGGTGGTTATGGTACCTGAAAGGTCTTACTCAGTTTGCCAAGAATGGGATAACTGCGAGGGATGGGATTGGGATAGGATGGTCCTTGCTCAGAATGGCTATTGAAGTAGGTGGGAGATTATTTCACTTGCAGGGGGGTTGCGGGGCTGAGGTTACAATGGCACAATGATGGAGAGGAATACAGATGAGATGTGACAAGTGGTGAAAGGGGATTCAAGGATACGAGGGATCTAGAACACGTGAGTCACAGCCTCAGGTTGAGGGGTTGTCCATTTAGGACTGAGATGAGGAGAAATTTCTTCACTGAAAGATTTGTGAATCTTTGGTGTTCTCCATCCAGAGAGCTGTGGATGCTCAGTTGATGAATATGTTCAAGGCTGAGATCGATAGATGTTTGGAGGTAGTGTGCAAAAGTGGAATCAAAGGTCAGCCATGATCTTTTCTGAACAACAGAGTAGGCTCAAAGGACTAAATGGCCAACTCCTGCTCCTATTTCTGATGTTCTTATATGACACTACAGGAAATGGGTGAGTCACGGAGAGAAGACCAGTGGGGTAATGATAGCCCTTGCCCAGAATGGTGCTGCAGTGGGTTGGGATATGATGTCATTGAGAGGGAGCAGAGCAGTGGCTTTCATACAGAGTGGCCAAAATAACCACTTAGGACTGAGTTAAGAATAAGAGGTCCCTCTTAAAATTGAGATGAGATTTTTTTTCTCTCAGAGGGTCTTTGGAATTCTCTTTGCCAGACTGAACTGAATGGTGGAGTGGGGTCGAGGAGCCGTGTGGTCTATTCTTATTTCTTGTGCTCGTGCACCCTCGACCTCTAAGCACCTGTCCTGGCTCTCTCCCCGCCCCCCTCCTCTTCCTGTCTCCCGTCTTAGGCCCCCCCACACCTCTCACTCCATAACTCCCACTCCTCCTGCACGCCCCCCCCGCGTCTCCCCCAACTCTCCCTCCATATCTCCCCCTCCTCCTGCCCCCCGCGTCTCCCCTAACTCCCACTCCTCCTGCCCCCCCGCGTCTCCCCCAACTCTCCCTCCATATCTCCCCCTCCTCCTGCCCCCCGCGTCTCCCCTAATTCCCCCTCCTCCTGCCGCCCCCCCGTCTCCCCCAACTCTCCCTCCATATCTCCCCCTCCTCCTGCCGCCCCCCCGTCTCCCCCAACTCTCCCTCCATATCTCCCCCTCCTCCTGCCGCCCCCCGTCTCCCCCAACTCTCCCCCTCCTCCTGCCCCCGCGTCTCCCCTAACTCCCCCTCCTCCTGCCCCCCCCACCGTCTCCCCTTCCTCCTGCCCCCCCACCGTCTCCCCTTCCTCCTGCCCCCCCACCGTCTCCCCTTCCTCCTGCCCCCCCACCGTCTCCCCTTCCTCCTGCCCCCCCACCGTCTCCCCTTCCTCCTGCCCCCCCACCGTCTCCCCTTCCTCCTGCCCCCCCACCGTCTCCCCTTCCTCCTGCCCCCCCACCGTCTCCCCTTCCTCCTGCCCCCCCACCGTCTCCCCTTCCTCCTGCCCCCCCACCGTCTCCCCTTCCTCCTGCCCCCCCACCGTCTCCCCTTCCTCCTGCCCCCCCACCGTCTCCCCTTCCTCCTGCCCCCCCACCGTCTCCCCTTCCTCCTGCCCCCCCACCGTCTCCCCTTCCTCCTGCCCCCCCACCGTCTCCCCTTCCTCCTGCCCCCCCACCGTCTCCCCTTCCTCCTGCCCCCCCACCGTCTCCCCTTCCTCCTGCCCCCCCACCGTCTCCCCTTCCTCCTGCCCCCCCACCGTCTCCCCTTCCTCCTGCCCCCCCACCGTCTCCCCTTCCTCCTGCCCCCCCACCGTCTCCCCTTCCTCCTGCCCCCCCACCGTCTCCCCTTCCTCCTGCCCCCCCACCGTCTCCCCTTCCTCCTGCCCCCCCACCGTCTCCCCTTCCTCCTGCCCCCCCACCGTCTCCCCTTCCTCCTGCCCCCCCACCGTCTCCCCCTCCTCCTACCACCCCACCTTCTCCCCTCCTCCTACCACCCCACCTTCTCCCCTCCTCCTACCACCCCACCTTCTCCCCTCCTCCTACCACCCCACCTTCTCCCCTCCTCCTACCACCCCACCTTCTCCCCTCCTCCTACCACCCCCGCGTCTCCCCTTCCTCCTGCCCCCACCGTCTCCCCTTCCTCCTGCCCCCCCCGTCTCCCCTTCCTCCTGCCCCCCCGTCTCCCCTTCCTCCTGCCCCACCGTCTCCCCTTCCTCCTGCCCCCCCACCGTCTCCCCTTCCTCCTGCCCCCCCACCGTCTCCCCTTCCTCCTGCCCCCCCCGCGTCTCCCCTTCCTCCTGCCCCCCCACCGTCTCCCCTTCCTCCTGCCCCCCCACCGTCTCCCCTTCCTCCTGCCCCCCCACCGTCTCCCCTTCCTCCTGCCCCCCCACCGTCTCCCCTTCCTCCTGCCCCCCCACCGTCTCCCCTTCCTCCTGCCCCCCCACCGTCTCCCCTTCCTCCTGCCCCCCCACCGTCTCCCCTTCCTCCTGCCCCCCCACCGTCTCCCCTTCCTCCTGCCCCCCCACCGTCTCCCCTTCCTCCTGCCCCCCCACCGTCTCCCCTTCCTCCTGCCCCCCCACCGTCTCCCCTTCCTCCTGCCCCCCCACCGTCTCCCCTTCCTCCTGCCCCCCCACCGTCTCCCCTTCCTCCTGCCCCCCCACCGTCTCCCCTTCCTCCTGCCCCCCCACCGTCTCCCCTTCCTCCTGCCCCCCCACCGTCTCCCCTTCCTCCTGCCCCCCCACCGTCTCCCCTTCCTCCTGCCCCCCCACCGTCTCCCCTTCCTCCTGCCCCCCCACCGTCTCCCCTTCCTCCTGCCCCCCCACCGTCTCCCCTTCCTCCTGCCCCCCCCCGTCTCCCCTTCCTCCTGCCCCCCCACCGTCTCCCCTTCCTCCTGCCCCCCCACCGTCTCCCCTTCCTCCTGCCCCCCCACCGTCTCCCCTTCCTCCTGCCCCCCCACCGTCTCCCCTTCCTCCTGCCCCCCCACCGTCTCCCCTTCCTCCTGCCCCCCCACCGTCTCCCCTTCCTCCTGCCCCCCCACCGTCTCCCCTTCCTGCTCCCCCCCACCCAGTCTCCCCCCTCCTGCCCCCCCCACCCAGTCTCCCCCCAACTCTTCCTCCATAACTCCCCCTCCTCCTGCCCCCCGCGTCTCCCCCCTCCCATAACTCCCTCCCCTCCTGCTCCCCCCGCCCCGTCCCCCATCTCTCCCTCCATAAGTCTCTCTTGCTCCTGCCCCTCCCCCTCCTCTCCGACCAGTCCGTGCCTGGGTGGCGGGGAAAGGGACGAAACCACAAACACAAGAGGAAGGGGGGGGGGGTGGGGTGGGGGGAAGAGTTTGAAGATTCCGCGCGCACCCCCCCACTCCCCTCCCCTCCCCTCCCCCTTCACAGGACCACCGCAACACCCCAACTCCCCCCGCCCCTCCCCCCCCCCCCCCCCCCGCTCCACTCCAGAAGGGAGTCAATGGTATCGCCTCCCCCCCGCGAGCCCCCAACGGCCGGAGCTCGTGCCCCGGGAGCCGTTAGTGTTTGAAAAAGACTGGCGCCCTCAGGCTGAATGAATCGGGAGCTGGAAGGCGGCGAGAGAGAGAGAGAGAGAGAGAGAGAGGGAGGGAGAGAAAAAACTTCCCTCTCCTCTTCCTCCACCCCCACCACAAAAGTTCAAGCCTTCTTCCTCACACACTTCGATCGGTGGTGGTGGCGGCGACGACTTTGCCCTCACATCTTATCGCAAAACCTTTTCCACGATTCACTTAGTTCCCGATTCAGTGCGGCAGGTTTTTCCCCCCCCCCCCCCTCCCCCTCCCTCCCCCCCCGGTCCCTCTTACCTCGGGACAGATCGAGCGGCACGTTCTCCTCCCCGCTATCATTCCGTCCTGCAGATGTAGATCCAACAATCGAAAAATACGTGAAGGAGAAAAAAGGGGGAGGGGGAAGGAAGGAGAAAAAAAAAACACACACGGTTAAGGATGGTCCCCGTTAACGCTGCGGGTAAGTCATACATTTTATTATTTCCAATAAACAAACAACAGACTTTGAGGCGGCCGTTATTAAAGGTATGAGCCTCGTTGTTGTTGTTATTGTTGCGGAGGTTTCTTGTTTGTTTGGTTTTTTTTGGGGGGGGGGGTGGGCGCGCGCGCGCGCGCGCCCGGGGGGTCTGATCATCAGCCGGCTCACGTTACCTCGGATACGGAGGCTTCTCACGGAGCGGCCGCGGATGCTGACCGCCATGTTCGCGGACTCTCGCCTCTTCTGCTGCCCCCGCTGATCCCGGCCGGGACCGCACAAAAAAACACCGGAAGCGCCGGCTTGCTCTCGCGAGAAGATGGACGGCCCCTCATCAATGAATGGGGGCAGGTCCGAAGCGGGTAAGGGAAGGGAAAGGAAGGGAAGGGAAGGGAAGGGGGGGGGGGGGGGGGGGGGGCGGGGCGAGCGGATGTGACTGACAGGGTAGTAGGGGCGGGGGCGGATCTGTGATTGGCTGGGCAGGGGGGCGGGGCTGCGATTGCCTTTGGGGGGGGTGGGGCTAGCGGAGACAGCTGGGAGCAGCAGTTACTGACCCAAAAAACGCAAACAAAATACTGAGGAATCCCGGAATATGCTGGGAAATGCTCAGCAGCTTATTTTTTTTTTAAAAATAAAAACGTATTCGTTCACGGGGTGTGGGTTAGGTCAGTATTTATCGCCCATCTCTCATTGCCCTTGAGAAGGTGGTGGTGAGCCACCTTTTTGAACTGCTGCAGTTCATGGGGTGTGGGAACACCCACAGTGCCGTTTGGGGTGGGAGTGAGGGGGGAGTAGGTGAAGTCCCAGGATTTTTACCCACTTGACAGTGAGAGAATAGCGATATGGTTCCAAGTCAGATATAAGAACAAAAAAACTTCTGATGCTGGAAATCCAAACCAAAATCAGAAATACCTGGAAAAACTCAGCAGGTCTGGCAGCATCGGCGGAGAAGAGCAGAGTCCTCATGACCCTTCAACAGAACTAAGTAAAAATAGGAAAGGAGTGAAATATAAGCTGGTTTAAGTGGGGGGAGGGGGGGGGGGGTTGTTGGGACAAGCAAGCAGTGATAGGAGGAGAGACAGGATGGTGCATGGCAGCAGTCCTATGCATCTGCTGCCCTTTCTTCCTAGGTGGTAGAGGTTGCAGATTTGGAACGTGCTGTCAAAGGAGCCTTGGTGAGCTGCTGCGGTGCATCTTGTAGCTGGGACACACAGCGCGTCAGAGGTGGAGGGATTGAATGATTAAGATGGTCAGAGGTACCAATCAAGTGGCTCTGAAGAAGGGTCATATGGACTCGAAACGTTAACTATGTTTGTCTCTCCACAGATGCTGCTGGGCCTGCTGAGTTTTTGCAGCATTTTCTGTTGTTGTTTCAGATTGCCAGCATTCACAGTATTTTGCTTTTACCAATCAAATAGGCTGGATTGTCCTCGATGGTGACCTTGAGTGTTGTTAGAGCTTCGCTCATCCAGGCAATAGAGAGTATTCCATCACCCCCCTGACTTGTGCTTTGTAGATGGTGGACAGGCTTTGGGAGTCAGGAGGTGAGTTACTCGCAGCAGAGGTTCAAGCCTCTGACCTGCTCTTGTAGCCACAGTGTTTATATGGCTGGTGCGGTTCAGCTTCTGGTCAATTGTAACCCCCATGATGTTGATATTGGGGGCTCTTGTAGCAGCTGTGGGAGGGGAAACAGATTTAAGGCTTTGGACTGAATATAACTGACCCTTCAGCTGAAAGGCATTATTAAATCTGCTTCCACCATCCTTTCAGGTTGTGCATTCCAAAAATTGTGTAAAAGAACTCATCATCTCTCTGGGTCTTTTGCCAATCACCTTAAATCTGTGACCTTTGATTACTAATCCTCCTGTCAATGGAAACAGTAATTTTCCACTCATGTTAACTCTGTTTCTAATAGTCACTTGGTAGTACAGAATTGAATATTGCTGAAAAGAGTGATGTTGCTGAAACTTTCCATCTTACACTCCTTAGAATAAACACAATGTCAAATTTCAAACGTTCGTTACAATTTAAACTACAGGATAGAAGGATGCTGATTGGTTGGCAAGCTGATTTTGATTGGCCGAAACAAAATGTCTGCTGTTAGATGTGGTTCCATGCTTGGGTAGCACTTGCTGAACAATTCTGACTGCGCTAATAACACTAACAACCAATTTAAGATAATCGGTGGAGCTCGTAACCTGATTCATTTACACTTGCTGGAAGCAACATACATTCAAATGTGGGGACCCATTCTCCTCAAACAAAAGGAATGCATTCAAGCCTTGTGGCTTTTTTGAATTATCCAGGAGTTGGGGAATCTATAGTTGCTTTCCCCATGTCAACACCTCAGACAATCAGAGTCTCGCCAACCAATCAGCACCCCTTTCCTCCTAGTATACGTTGTTGTGATTGTTTGAAATTTGGCATTCTTGTGTTTGTCCTAATAATTGCAAGATGAACAGCTCTGGCAACATGACTCTCTTTTCAGCAATGTTGAAGTTTTGTATTACGAAGCAACTGTTAGAAACAGAGTTAACATTTCGAGTGGAAAATGACACTTTTGTTTCCACTCATAGGAGGGCTGGTAATCAGAGGACACAGATTCAAGGTGATTGACAGAAGCCCCAGAAAGAAGATGAGTTATTTTACACAGTGAATTGTTATGATCTGCAATGCACAGCCTGAAAGGATGGTGGAGCAGATTCAATAATAACTTTCAACTGAAAAAGAGTTGTATTCAATTCAGAACCTTAACCCTTGTTTCTCCCCCTACTGATAGTGCCAGACCTGCTGAGTATTTCCAGCACTTTGCTTTACTCTTCCCCACCTTGCAGCAGCTCGCAGCACTGCCCGCCCCCTGCAGGCCATTTGGCCATACCCAGTCTGGAAGCCCCATTCATTCCCTGCCCCATCCCACCCTAATCGTGCCTCTAGCTGTTAGTAGAATCTCATAGCACAGAAGGAAAGCCCTTGAGCTGAACTTTGAATAGAAAGGAACAACCTGTATTTATTTACATAGATCCTTTCTTGACTTTAGGGGATTCCAAAGTGCTTTATACAGCTCATTAAGTACTTCTTAAAGTGTTGTCACTGCTGTAATATAGAATTTTAATGGCACAGAAGGAGGATGTTCGGTCCATCAAGTCTATGCCAGCTTTCAGTAATCCAGTCAGTCCCATACCCCTTACTGCATCCCTGAGGCCTGCAGTTGACATACAAGGTTATCCAGAAGTATTTTATAAGCATCATGAGTGAATAAAAAATATATAAATAATAAAAAGGTAGTGAAAGAAAGTGTGGAACTGATTAACGATGAAAAAGGAGATCTTGTGCAGTCACAAAGCCAGCAGAGTACTAAATGAATACTTTGCATTTGTCTTTACTGGAGACACCAGTCAATGAGAGTAAACAGGCAGGTGCAGCAAGCAATTAGGAAGGCAAATGATATGTTGCCCTTCATTGCAAGAGGATTTGAATTCAGAAGTAGGGATGTCTTACTGCAGTTATACAGGGTCTTGGTGAAACCACACCTGGAGTATTGTGTGCCATTTTGGTCTTCCTACCTAAGAAAGGATATGCCTGCAATTGAGGGAGTGCAGCGAAGGTTCACTAGGCTTCCAGGAATGGCAGGACTGTCATATGAGGAGAGATTGGTTCGACTGGGCCTGTATTCACTAGAGTTTAGAAAAATGAGAGGGAATCTGAATGAAACATATAAAATTCTAACAGGGCTAAACAGACTAGATGAGGGTGGGATATTTCCCCTGGTTAGGGATTCTAGAACCCTGGGGCCACAGTCTCAGGATATGGGGCAGGCCATTTAGGACTGAGATGAAAAATTTCTTCACTCAGAGGGTGGTCAACCTGTGGAATTCTCTACCACAGAAGGCTGTGGAGGTTGGTCACTGAGTATATTCAAAAAAGAAATTGATAAATTTTTGCATGTTAGGGGCATCAAGGGGTATGGAGAGAAAGCAGGAATATGGCGTTGAGATAGAGGATCAGCCATGATAATATTGAATGGCAGAGCAAGTTCAAAGGGCTGAATGGCCTACTCCTGCTCCTAGTTTCTACGTTTCTATCAGGACCTCTATTCTTGATGTTTATTAATATCCTGGACTCTAATTTAGAGGGAAGAATTTCTAAGTATGAAGATAATACAAAAAAACAATGTGGAGAATGGCAGAAGACCTCAAGTGGACCTAGACTGGTAAAATGGGCAGACACATGGCTGATGAAATATAACATTTCACATTACTTGGATTAAGATGTGGTGGATGATGTGTGCCAGGTGGACCAAGTCCACAAGTGAAACTTGGCCATGCTATCACAACGATTTTGCAATTTACATGTGTTACAAGAAGATGGGTGCACTCAATTCAGCAACAACCCAGTATGGCACCAAGGAGCCCTAACAAAACCGTAGGTGATGGCATAGTGGTATTGTCACTGGACGGGTAATGCGCTGGGGACGCGGGTTTGAATCCCGCCACGGCAGATGGTGGGATTTAAATTCAATAAAAATCTGGAATTAAAAGGCTAATGTTGACCAATGAAATGATTGTCATTTGTTGTAAAACTCCATTGGGTTCACTAATATCCTTTAAGGAAGGAAATCTGTCGTCCTTACCTGGCCTGGCCTACATGTGACTCCTGACCCACAGCGATGTGGTTGACTCTTAAATACCCTCTGAAAGGCCGAACAAGCCACTCAGTTGTATCAAACCACTACAAAGTCACAAAAAAGGAATGAAACTGGACGGACCATCTGGCATCGACATAGGCACCAGAAATGACAACAGCAATCTCAGCCCTGTCGATGCTGCAAAGTCCTCATTACTAACATCTGGGGGCTAGTCAAGCAACTGCCTGATATAGTCATTCTCACGGAATCATACCTTAGAGATAATGTCCCAGACACCACCATCACCAGTCCTGGGTATGTCCTGTCCCACTGGCAGGACAGGCCCAGCAGAGATGGTAGTATAGTGGTATATAGTCGGGAGGGAGTAGCCCTGGGTCATCAACATTGACTCCGGACTCCAAGAAGTCTCATGGGATCGGATCAAAGATGGGCAAGGAAACCACCTGCTGATTACCACATACCACCCTCCCTCAGCTGATGAATCAGTGCTCCTCCATGTTAAACATCATTTGGAGGAAGCATTAAGGGTGGCAAGGGCGCAGAACGTTCTCTGGTTGGGGCACTTTAATATCCATCACTAATGGTGGTTCAGTAGCACCACTGTTGGCCGAGTCCTAAATGACACAGCTGCTAGACTGGGACTGCGGCAGGTGCTGAGGGAACCAACAAGAGGGAAAAACATACTGTACCTCATCCTCACCAACCTGCATATGTCCATGACTGTAGAATTTGTGGATTGATTGGCACCACATCCACAAACGTTCACTCCCTCCACCACTGACGCACAGTGGCAGCAATGTGTACCAGCTACAAGATGCACTCCTTAGACAGCACCTTCCAAACAAATGACCATTACCACCTAGTAAGACAAAGGCAGCAGATAGGTGGGAACACCACCACCTGGAGGTTCTCCTCCAATTAACTCACCATCCTGATTTGGAAATATATCGCTGTTCCTTCAGTGTCGCTGGAATCCTGGAACTCCCTTCCTAGCAGCACCATGGGCTGCAGCGGCTTAAGAAGGCAGCGCACCACCATCTTCTCAAGGGCAACTAGGGATGGGCAATAAATACTGGCCCAGCCAGCGAAGGCCACATCCGTGAATGAATCATTTTTAAAAAGTCATCTCAGCTCCAGGACATCACGGCAGGGTATTGTATTCAGCCCAACCATCTTCAGCTGCTTCATCAGTGACATTCTTCCATCATAAGGTCAGAATGGGATCTTTGCTGATGATGTTCGCTGATGATTGCGCAATGTTCAGCGCCATTTGCAACTCCTCAGATACTGAGCGCTGGCCTTGACTCTCCCTCCTCCCCCCTGCCGGCACAGGTAGCGCTGAGCACTATGACTCGCATCCTATGCTGGGTGGTCCTTAATTGGCCCATCTGCGTAAAATGGCAGTGCGGAGCCGACCGCAGGCCGTGGTCAGATCCACAACCTTTCCTGCCGAGCCCACCTGCTGACAGAAGAATTCAGACATAGGAATCCTGCGACGAGTAACTCGCCAAGCCTGTCCGCCGTGTACAAGATACAACTCAGGAGTGTGATGGAATATTCCCCATTTGCCTGGATGTGTGCAGCTCCCACAATACTCAAGAAACTTGACACCATCCAGGACAAAGCAGCCGCTTGATTGGCACCACATCCACAAACATTCACTCTCTCCACCACCGACGCATAGTAGCAGCAGTGTGTACCATCTACAAGATGCACTGCAGGAATTCACCAAGGTTCCTTAGACAACACCTTCCAAACCCACAGCCGCTACCCTCTGGAAGGACAAGCGCAGCAAATACATGATACTGCTAACATCTGGAAGTTCCCCTCCCAAGCCACTCACCACCCTGACTTGGAAATATATCGCTGTTCCTTCAATGCCTCTGGGTCAAAATCCTGGAACTCTCTTCTTAACAGCACTGTAAGTGTACCTACACCACATGGACTGCAGCGGTTCATGAAGGCAGCTCACCACCACCATCTCAAGGGTAACTAGGGATGGGCAATAAATGCTGGCCGAGCCAGTGAAGTTCACATCCCGTGAATGAATAAAAAATAAAATATGAGTCCACTGTGACATTTAGAGATTTCAAAAATTAAATTCAGGTATTTATTAACAAAAGAAAAGATTTCAAGCACATGCACAAGACTACAATTACTACTATAATAAATCCTAAAATTCCTAATTAACCTGACTCCTAATTACACACTCCCTTTAAGACAACAGTCCAAAATAGATTATAAATTTAAAAAACAAGCCAACAAGTTACCACAATATCCACTTGACAGTGGAATTCCAAAAGCTTGTCTCCAGCTTTAGTTACTGGACACAGCAGACTTATGCACAAATGGTTGCAGGCTTCCCGAAGGCTGTATCACACTGCTTTTAGGTCACACGTGACCCCTCCAACATAGCCTTTCATTCCCCTTTATGTATGTTTCTGTCTGTTTAATCTGTAAATTCCATTGTTCCATATGTCTTTGGAAATGTACCTTCCCATAACATATTGTAAGTAACCATTGAGAAAAATAAACACACTGCTTGGCCCTGCTTATCTGGCTAGTTGTAAACATCCTAACATCCCTTTGAAATCCAACCAACTCCCCTTATCTTAAAATGCAAATTTCCTTCACACCTTATGTGCTAAAACATTAGCATTTCAAGTACATTTCTACACCTAACTTATTTTTGATAATTTCAAGCTTGCACTCTACCTGATTCCAAGATAATTAAATCACACAGACTGAACCATCTACACTCACACCCATAAACTTTACAATAAACCAGAATAAAATAATGAAAATTATTATACTTTCATAATAGAAATGATACATTTTTGCAGGAAGAATGAAGAGTGGCAATCTGAATTAAATTATACAATTTTAAAGGAGGAACAAAGAGAATTGGGAATCTTTGAAGATGACAAACAAATTTTGGTTCAGCCCATTAAGCCCATCCCTGCTCAATTTGCCCCACTCCCCTGCTCTTTCCGCACAGTCCCAAAAAGCTTTCCCTGTTAACTATTTATCCAGATCCCTTTTGAAATTTATCATGGACTGTTTTTCCATCAGTTGGTCAGGCAGCAATTTCCACATCATATCAGCTTGCTGTGTTTTTTTAAAAAAAGATAAATCTCTCATTTGCATCTGGATTTTGTGCCAAGTACCTTTATATCTTTGTCCTTAGGTCACTAACCCTTCTGGCACAGGAAGCATTTTCTAATTATTCATTCCATCAAAAGCCATCATGATTTTGAATACCTCTGTTAAATCATCTTTTAATCTTCTCTGTTTTAACAAAACTTGCATTTATCTAGCAGCAAAATGTCTGTAGGCACGTCAGAAGATTATCAAATAATTATGAATATATTTAAGAAGGAAATACATTTCTGGACTGTAAAGGCTCAAGGGGTTTGAGGAGAGCACAGCAGTACGGTGTTGAGATAGAGGATCAGCCATGATCATATTGAAAGGGGGAAGCAGGCTCAAAGGGCCAAATGACCTACTCCTGCTCCTATTTTCCATGTTTCTATAATTATCAATTATAATTATTATTATCTTGGGCTTCAACTCCACTTTCCTGCCTGATCCCCATATCCCTTGATTCCTTGAGAGACCAAAAATCTGTCTTTCTGAGCTTTAAATATATTTGATGATGGCAAATCCACAACCCTCTGAGATTTTTTATTTTTTTCAGGATGTGGGCATCACTGGAAAGGCCAGCATTTGTTACCCATTCCTAATTGCTCTTCAGAAGATGATGGTGAACCACATTTTTGAGCCACTGTAGTCAATGTAGGTACACCCACAATGCTTTTAGGATGGGAGTTTCAGGATTTTGATCTAGCAATAGTGAAGGAATGGCAATATGATGTTGTGTGGCTTGGAGAGGAATTTGTGGGTCGTGTTGTTCCCATGCACTTGCTGCCTTGTCCTTCCATGTGGTAGAAGTCGTGGTTTGGAAGATGCTATTGAAGGTGCCTTGATGAGTTGCTGCAGCGCACCTTGTAGATGTTATACACTGCTGTCACTGTTTAAAAATTTAGAAAAAGGGTGCCTCAAAATGGAGGCACTCTTTGTTACCTGAACTGTAGGCTACTGATCCTTTTGAGCTGGAGGACTTTCTTTTGGCCCGCCAGCTTTGAGAACTTGCCCACCGTCCTTAATTGGATGGCTAACCTGGCCTCTAATTGGCCAATTCAGAGAAAATTGCTGCTTGTTAATTGTTTCCCACGCACGTGGGTTTGTGACCCTCATTTTACTCTAACACGGGGCATTAACACAATCCCGCACATTAATTCTCTTTCTCAATCGATAGATGCAGCCTGACCTGCTGAATATCTCTAGCATTTTACATAGATATGTAGAAAATAGGAGCAGGAGTAGGCCATTCGACCCTTCAAGCTTGCTCTGCCATTCATTATGATCATGGCTGATCATCCAACTCAATAGCCTGCTCCTGATTTCTCCCTATATCCTTTGATCCCTTTTGCCCCAAGAGCTATATCCAACTCCTTCTTGAAAACATACCATGTTTTGGCCTCAACTACTTTCTGTGGTAGCGAATTCCACAGGCACACCACTCTCTGGGTGGTGAAATATCTCCTCATCTCAGTCCTAAATAGTCTACCCCGTATCCTCAGACTGTGATCATGGTTCTGGACTCCCTCACCATCGGGAACATTCTTCCTGCATCTACCCAGTCTAGTCCTGTTAGAATTTTATAGGTTTTTATGAGATTCCCCTCATTCTTCTGAACCCCAGTGAATATAATCCTAACCGACTCAACCTCTCCTCATATGTCAGTCCCGCCATCCCAGGAATCAGTCTGGTAAACCCTCGCTGCACTCCCTCTATAGCAAGAACATCAGATAAAGAGACCAAAACTGCACACAATATTCCAGGTGTGGTCTCACCAAGGCTCTGTACAATTGCAGCAAGACATCCCTGCTCCTGTACTCCAATCCTCTCACTGTAAAGGCCAACATACCATTTGCCTTAACAAAAACAAAAATACCTGGAAAAACTCAGCAGGTCTGGCAGCATCTGTGGAGAGGAACATGGTTAACCTTTCGAGTCCGAATGACTCTTCAACAGAACTAAGTAAAAATAGAAGAGAGGTGAAATATAAGCTGGTTTAAGGGTGGGTGGGACAGGTAGAGCTGGATAGAGGACCAGTGACAGGTGAAGATCACCAAAAGATGTCACAGACAAAAGGACAACGAGGTGTTGAAGGTGGTGATATTATCTAAGGAATGTGATAATTAAGGGTAGAAAGCTGGACAAGCAAGTTACAGATAGCCCTAGTGGGGGTGGGGTGGGGCGAAGGAATCAAAAAAGGCTAAAAGGTAGAGATAAAACAATGGAAAGGAAATACTTTTAAAAATAATGGAACGAGGTGGGAAAAGAAAAATCTATATAAATTATTGGAAAAAAAAGAGGGGGATCGGAAAGGGGGTGGGGATGGAGGAGAGAGTTCATGATCTAAAATTGTTGAACTCAATATTCAGTCCAGAAGGCTGTAAACTGCCTAGTCAGAAGATGAGGTGCTGTTCCTCCAGTTTGCATTGAGCTTCACTGGAACATTGCAGCAAGCCAAGGACGGACATGTGGGCATTAAAGCAGGGTGGAGTGTTGAAATGGCAAGCAACAGGGAGGTCTGGGTAATGCTTGCAGACAGACCGAAGGTGTTCTGCAAAGCGATCACTCAGTGTGCGTTTGGTCTCTCCAATGTAGAGGAAACCGCATTGGGAGCAACAAATGCAGTAGACTAATTTGAGGGAAGTGCAAGTGAAATGCTGCTTCACTTGAAAGGAGTGTTTTTTTTTGCCCTTGGAGGAGAGGGGAAGTAAAGGGGTAGTTATTGCACCTTCTACGGTTGCATGGGAAGGTGCCGTAGGGGGGGTTGAGGCGTAGCGGGTGATGGAGGAGTGGACCAGGGTGTCTCGGAGGGAACGATCCCTGCGGTATGCCGCCGGTGGCGGGGGGGGGTGAAGGGAAGATGTGTTTGGTGGTGGCATCATGTTGGAGTTGGCGGAAATGACGGAGGATGATCCTTTGAATGCGGAGGCTGGTGGGGTGATTAGTGAGGACAAAGGGGATCCTATCATGTTTCTGGGAGGGAGAGGAAGGTGTGAGGGCGGATGCACGGGAGATGGGCCGGACACGGTTGAGAGCCCTGTCAACCTCCATGGGTGGAAAACCTCGGTTAAGGAAGAAGGAAGACATGTCAGAGGAACTGTTTTTGAAAGTGGCATCACCAGAACAGATGCAACGGAGGTGAAGGAACTGAGAGAATGGGATGGAGTCCTTACAGGAAGCGGGGTGTGAGGAGCTGTAGTCAAGGTAGCTGTGGGAGTTGGTAGGCTTGTAATGGATATTGGTGGACAGTCTATCACCAGAAATTGAGACAGAGAGGTCAAGGAAGGGAAGGGAAGTGTCAGAGATGGACCATGTGAAAATGATGGAGGGGTGGAAACTGGAAGCAAAATTAATAAATTTTTCCAGGTCCAGACAAGAGCATGAAGCAGCACCGAAGTAATCATCGATGTACTGGAGAAAGAGTTGTGGGAGGGGGCCGGAGTAGGATTGGAACAAGGAATGTTCCACATACCCCATAAAGAGCCACGCATAGCTGGGGCCCATGCGGGTACCCATTGGCACACCTTTTATTTGGAGGAAGTGAGAGGAGTTAAAGGAGAAATTGTTCAGTGTGAGAACAAGTTCAGCCAGACGGAGGAGAGTAGTGGTGGATGGGGATTGTTCGGGCCTCTGTTCGAGGAAGAAGCGGAGAGCCATCAGACCATCCCGGTGGGGGATGGAGATGTAGAGGGATTGGACGTCCATGGTGAAGAGGAGGCAGTTGGGGCAGGGAATTGGAAATTGATGATATGATGTAGGGTGTCAGAGGAATCACAGATGTAGGTGGGAAGGGAAGTAAAGGCAACACCTGCCCCTTTACTCCCCCTCTTCTCACCGTCCATAGGCCCAAACACTCCTTTCAAGTGAAGCAGCATTTCACTTGCACTTCCCTCAATTTAGTCTACTGCATTCGCTATTCCCAATGCGGTTTCCTCTACATTGGAGAGACCAAGCGCAGACTAGGTGACCGCTTTGCAGAACACCTTTGGTCTGTCCGCAAGCATGACCAAGACCTCCCTGTTGCTTGCCATTTCAACACTCCAACCTGCTTTAATGCCCACATGTCCATCCTTGGCCTGCTGCATTATTCCAGTGAAGCTCAACACAAACTGCAGGAACAGCAACTCATCTTCCGACTAGGCACTTTACAGCCTTCCAGACTGAATATTGAGTTCAACAATTATAGATCATGAACTCTCTCCTCCATCCCCACCCCCTTTCCGATCCCCCTCTTTTTATTCCAATAATTTATATAGATTTTTCTTTTCCCACCTATTTGCATTATTTTTAAATGTATTTCCATCCATTATTTTATCTTGCCTTTTAGCCTATTTCGATCCCTTCCCCCCATCCCACCCCGATATCTGTACCTTTATTATCACATTCCTTAGATAATATCACCACCTTCAACACCTCTTTGTGCTTTTGTCTATGACATCTTTTGGTTATCTCCACCTATCCCTGGCCCTATATCCAGCTCTACTTGTTCCACCCCCCCTTAAACCAGCTTACAGTTCACCTCTTTTCTATTTTTCTTTAGTTGTGTGGAAGAGTCATATGGACTCGAAACGTTAACTGTGTTCCTCTCCGCAGATGCTGTCAGACCTGCTGAGTTTTTCCAGGTGTTTTTGTAGTTTTGTTTTTGTAATGCAATTACATTGCTCAGTGTAGTCTTTAGACTCCTAAATAGTGAGAAGGATGTAGAAGAACAAATTTGCAGGGAAATTACAGAGAGATGCAGGCATTATAGAGCAGTTATAATGGGGGACTTTAATTACCTGAATTGACAGTGGTGGTGTAAAGGGTGGAAAGGGGCAAGAGATCCTGGATTGTGTTCAGGAGAATTTTCTGCAATAGTATGTGTCCAATCCAACAAGAAAAGATGCACTGTTGGACCTGGTTCTTGGAAATTAGGTGGGCCAAGTAGATACAGTGTCTGTGGGGGAACATTTAGAAGACAGTGATCATTGTATTATACATTTTACAATGATGATAGAAAAGGATGATAGGCAACCCAGAGTAAGAATAATTCACTGGACGAGAGCCAACTTCAGTGGGGCAAAAACAGAACTGAGCCAGACAGACTGGAATGAAAGATTGGTGAGAAAATTGTAGCTGAACAATGGGCTACCTTCAAAAAAAGAATTGTTTCGGGCACAGTCAAGGTATATTCCATCAAAAGGGAACGGTAGGGCAAACAAATCCAGAGCTCCCTGGATGAAAAAAAGAGATAGAAATTAAGATACAAATGAAAAAGTGCACTTATGACAGGTGTCAGGTAGAAAATACAATTGAGAACCAAGAGGAATGCAGAAGGTTCAGAGAGGAGGTGAAAAAATATATTAGAGAAATGAAGAGGGATTATGAGAAAAGATTGGCAGCCAACATAAGGGGGAATCCCAAAGTCTTCTATAGGCATATAGATAGTAAAAGGGTGGTAAAATGAGGAGTAGGGCAGATGTGAGACCAAAAAGGGAATTTACACATGAACAAAGGGCCATGGCTGAGATATTAAATGAATATTTGCATCCGTCTTTACCAAGGAGGTAGATGCTACCTAGGCCATGTTGACAGACAAGGAAACTGTGTCACCAGAAGGGTTCAAAATTGGTGAGGAGGAGTTGTTGAAAAGACTGTTGGTACTTAAAGTTGACAAGGTACTGGGACTGGATGAGATGCATTCAAGGATGTTGAAGGAAGTGAGAGTAAAAATTGCAGGGACATAATTTTTCAGTCTTCCCCAGACTCAGGGGAGGTGCCAGAGGACTGGAGAATTGCAAACATTACACCCTTGTTCAAAAGAGGTTGTAAGGATAAGCCCAGCAATTACAGACCAATCAATTTAACTCCTGTGGTGGGCAAGATTCTAAAAGCAATTATTCGGAATAGAATTAGTAGTCACATGGAAAAATATGGGTTGATAAGGAAGAGCTAACATGGATTTCTAAAGGGGAAATTATGTTTATTATGGAAATTATGGAATTTTTTTGAAGAGGTAACAGAAAAGGTCAATGAGGGTAATGCTGTTGATATGGTGTACATGGACTTTCAAAAGGCATTTGATATAGTGCAACACAACAGACTTGTGAGAAAAGTTATTGCTCATGGAGTAAAAAGGGCAGTGGCAACGTGGATGCAAAATTGACTGAAAAATAAGAAGCAGAAAGTAATAGTCAATGGATATTTTTCGGGCTGGAGTAGTGTAGTAGAGTTCACCAAGGGTTGGTATTGGGACCCTTGCTTTTCCTGATATATATTAATGACCTAGATCTTGGTGTGCAGGGGACAATTTCAAAGTTTGCGTATGATATGAAGCTTGGGTGTGTTGTAAACTGTAAGGAGGATATTGTAGAACTTCAAAAGGACATAGACAAGTTGGTGGCATGGGCAGATAGATGGCAGATGACATTCAATGTGGAAAAGTGTGAGGTGATGCATTTTGGTAGGAAGAACATGGACAGACAATATAAAATAAGGGGTGAAATTTTGAAGGGGGTGCAGGAGCAGAAAGACCTGGATGTATATGTGCATAGATCGTTGAACATGGCAGGACAGGAGGAGAGAACAGTTAATAAAGCACATAGTATCCTGGGTTTTATTAATACAGGCATAGAGAACAGGAGCAGGGAGGTTATGCTGAATTTATATAAGACACTCGTTAGACCTCAGCTGGAGTATTGTGTACAGTTCTGGGTGCCAATTATAGGAAGGATGTGAACACATTAGAGAGAGTGCAGAAGAGGTTTACAAGAATGGTCCCAGGGATGAGAAACTTCAGTTACGAAGATAGATTGGAGAAGTTGGCACTGTTCCCCTTGAAAAGGAGAAGGCTAAGAGGAGATTTGATAGAGATGTTCAAAATCATGAGGGGGCTGGGTAGAGCAGATAGGGATAAGCTGTTCCCTCATAAAAGGATCAAAAACAAGGGGGTGCAATTTTAAAGTGATTTGCAAAAGAAGCAAAAGTGATGCAAGCAAAGACTTTTTCACATAACGAGTGGTTCGGGTTTGGAATGCACGGCCTGGAAGTGTGGTGGAGGCAGATTCAATGAGGCATTCAGGAGGACATTAGATGGTTATTTGAATAGAAACAATGTGCAGGGGTATTGGGAAAAGGCAGGACAATGGCACTAGATCATAATGCTCATTTGGAGAGATGGTTCAGACACGATGGGCTGAATGTCCTCCTCTGTGCCGTTAAAATTCTGTGATTCTGTGAAGTGAAAAATATCAGTGCCAGTAGGCGGTAGGCATTTTATTTTGAACCATGTGGCATTTTGAATCATTAGTCTTTAGTGTAGCTAGAATTTCATTATGCAACATTTATAGGTTGAGCATTGTTATCTTAAATCCAAAGGGCCAATTGTGTTTTGGATACCTCAAATAGGACTAGGCATACTTACATTGCAGTAGCCTAAGCCTAGTCTGGCTATAGTCTAAAGTCAATAAAATAGCTAGAAAAGTAAGATGTATCACTGAATAACAAATGCAGTGTGCCTATAATAAGTTCCCACCCCTGTGGCACCATCTTCAATTCTCCTTGTATTGGAGGGCTTGATGTACATTTTTGAATAGTTCCTTCCAACTTCATCTGCCTCATCCACATTGGTTTTTGTTTCACAAGTTTTTCTTTTATTCATTTATGGGATGTGTGCATCACTGGATGTGCTAGGCCAACATTTATTGCCCATCCTTAATTGCCCTTGTTCAGAGGGCATTTTTAAGAGCCACATTGCTGTGGGTCTGGAGTCACATGAGGCCAGACCAGGTAAGGACGGCAGATTGCCTTCCCCAAAGGACATTAGTGAACCAGATGGGGTTTTTATGACAATCAACAACTGTTTCATGGTCATCATTAGAATTTTAATTCCAGATTTTTATCAAATTTTATCTGTCATGGTGGGATTCAATCCTGGGTCCCCAGAGCATTACCCATGGTCTCTGAATTACTAGCCCAGTGACAGTACCATTAAGCCATCACCTCCCCGTGATGAAAGGTTGGCACTATTTCTTGCTTACTTATAAATGCATGTCGCTTGAGCGCATCTATCAACCTGTCACACATCCTCATAATGTTGTGTTTAACCAATTTATTGGAGTTCTTTGAAAGAGTAACGTGAGCTGTGGACAAAGAATGGTTGTAGACATGCTGTACTTGGACTTCCAGAAGGCATTTGATCAGATGCCACAGCATAGGTTACTGTGGAAAATAAAAGCTCATGGTGTAGAGTGTAATGTATTAGCAGGAATAGAAGACTGGCTGGCTGGCAGAAAACAGAGAGTATGCACAGTTGGGTCTCTTGTTGATTGGCAGGCTGTGACGAGTGGAGTCCCACAGGGGTCAGTGCTGGGACCTCAACTTTTTGCAATTAATATCAATGACTTAGACGAGGGGAGTGAAAGCATGTTAGGTAAATCTGCAGATGATACAAAGATAGGTGGGAAAATATGTTGTGAAGAGGACATAAGGAGGTTGCAGACGGATATAGATAGGTTGAGTGAGTGGACAAAAATATGGCAGATGGAGTATAATGTGGGAAAATATGAAGTTGTTCACTTTGGCAGGAAGAATAAAGAAGCAGGGTATTAATTAAACGGAGAATGTCTGCAGAATTCCTAGGTGCAAAGGGATCTAGGTGTTCTAGTGCATGATTCACAAAAAATTAGTATGTAGGTACAGCAAATAATCAAGAAGGTTAATGGAATGCTATCCTTTATTACGAGAGGAATTGAACAAAAAAACTAAGAATGCTATGCTTCAGCTATACAGGGCATTGGTGAGACTACACCTCGAATACTGTGTGCAGTTTTGTTCTTCTTATTTAATGAAGGATGTTAATACATTGGAGGCAGTTCAGAAAAGGTTTACTAAATTGATACCTGGCCTGAGCAGGTTGTCTTATGAGGAAAGGTTAGGCAGACTGGGCTTGTTTCCACTGGAGTCTAGAAGAGTGAGGGGTGACTTGATTGAAGTATATAAGATCCTGAATGGTATTGACAAGGTGGACGTGGAGAGAATGTTTCCTCTTGTGGGTGAGTCCAGAAATTGGGTCACTGTTTTAAAATTAGGGGTTGCCCTTTTAGGTCAGAGATGAGGAGAATTTTTTTCTCCCAGAAGATTGTGCAACTTTGGAACTCTCTGCCTCAGAAGGTGGTGGAGGCAGGGTCATTGAATATTTTTAAGGCGGAGATAGATAGATTCTTATTAGGCAAGGGAATCAAAGGTTATCCAGGGCAGATGGGAATGTGGAGTTTGAAACAAACAGATCATGATTGTAATGAATGGTGGAGCAGGTTCGAGTGACCGAATGGCCTACTTCTGCTCCTATTTCATATGTTCGTATGTCTATGGGCACTTTCTCTAACGGATTCACTATCTCACCCTTGTTATCATTGTGTTTATCATTTACATTTCATGACCCGAAAATTACCTTGTTCCATTGGCTGAATTAATGATGTTACTTTGTTAGCTGATTTGGGGGGTGGGGGGAGTGGTGTTCAGGGCGGGGAGTGGGAGGTGGTAGTAAACAGTGAAAACATTGTTCTTCGCCTAGAGTTCGGCAGGATAACAATTTGCCAGAAGCAACATAATTTTACAGATTTTTTCAAGTCCTCACAATGTGCACGTGTCTCTAGTACAAAGTGGTTGTGAAAGCTGTCAGAAAACAAGTTCCTGTTTTCCCAGGCTCTCTTATTGGCATAGTAGTGAACAGGTAATGTTCAAATACTCTTGAAGCTCTTGGGACATTTCTCTTCCCAATTACAGCCAACTTACATTTGTGTGTACCAGCCACATTGGCACAATCAAGGACAGTCAACCTATCCTTATCATCCTTAGCACCCACTGGTGCACTCTCCTCAGCCATTGCTAACGTTTTCCTAGGGCTGTACTGCTAAAACGTAGCAAACTCATCAATAGATTTTCCAGCGGTGTCGTGGGTTGTAGATGCTTTATCACCACAAACTTCAAAAACTTGATACCATGTTGCTTCTTGAATCTCTGCAATCAACGCTTCACAATAATTTCCACAATGGGGTCCAGTTCCACACTTCTGCAAAAGGGTGAGGCTGGACTTGTCCTTGAGTTCTCTGCCGATCGATGTCATCACAGCCAGTTGTGACATATGGTGTTGGATCCCAGTGCATTAGGAGGGGGGGGTCCATGTTATCTGACACACTTAGCGCTGATACCCAGCTCGTGAGAATTCATGAAAGCATTGGTGTTATAATTCAGTTTGGTTGATTGAATCTTCGCTCACATTCTGCAGTGCTGCTAGGAATTACTTGTGTGCAATGTAGTGATGGCTGTAAATCCTGGGGAATGCATTGTCTAGCCTCCTCCACATAATCTCTGATTGCATTGATTACAGAAGCAGATGACAATTTAAAATGCTTGCAGAGAGAAGCTATTGCTGATTCTCCATAACCTAGTGGCATTTCAGCTGGCCAATAGTCTTTGTCAAGAATGTGCAATTGGTCGATCAGAGATGCATAACTGGATTGTGCTGCAGAGGCTGAACGAGAGCCTTTCTAAATTATTAACGAGACTGGTAAGTAACTCCGGATAGTTGATGCTGATAATCTTACTGTTGCTCCCTAAAGAGACCAAACCAAACTTTCCATGTGTGACTGCAACTTTGGCTTCAAGAGTTTTTGTGCCAGGTCACTCTTTCAGTCCATGCAAAAAGCATATGCTGTGAAGGATCAGTTTGCCTGCATTCACAATCGTTGTAGTTCGTTTCTGCCTTGATGCCACACTCAGTCAAATGCTGCCTTGATTCCCACTGCCTCCAGTTTTGCTAGGGCTCTTTGGTGCCACACTTGGTCAAATGCTGCCTTGATGTCAAGGGCAGTTACTCTCGCCTCACCTTGGGAGTTCAGCTGTTTTGTCCATGTTTGAACCAAGGCTGTTATGAGGTCAGGAGCTGTGTGGACCTAGCCAAACCCAAACTGAGCATCAGTAAGCATGTTATTTCTGAGTGAGTGCTGCTTGGTAGCACTGTCAATGATCCCTTCCATCACTTTGCTAATGATTGAGAGTAGACTGATGAAGTGATAATTGGCTGAGTTGAATTTGTCCTGCTTTTTGTGGACAAGACATACCCCGGGCAAGTTTCCACATTGTCGGGTAGTTGTCAGTGTTGTACTGTATTGGAACAGCTTTGCTGGGGATGCGGCTTGTTCTGGAGTACAAGTCTCCTGTACTATTGCAGGAATATTGTCAGGTGCCTGCCTGCAGTCCACCCTCACTCATTCCCCCCCACCCCCACCCCAACAAGAAATTTGACACAAAAACAGAATTACCTGGAAAAACTCAGCAGGTCTGGCAGCATCGGCGGAGAAGAAAAGAGTTGACGTTTCGAGTCCTCATGACCCTTCGAAATTTGACACCCTCTTCCTGATGGCTTTATTTCCACTGGCCTGGTTGCTGCCCAGGTCCCCAATGTGCTTGTTTTCTGACCACAAACTCCTAAACAATTGCAAATGTGATCCAACCTTCAAAATACAATGACAGAGAATATACAACGCCTATCCAATAGGTCTACGCTGGTGTTTATACTCCACACGAGCCTCATCCCAACTCATTTCTTCTCATACTATCACCATATCAATCTATTAATTTCTACTTCATGGTTTTATTGAGCTTCCCCCTTAATGCATCTATGCTATTTGCCTCAACTACTCCATGTAGCAAGTTGCATATTCTAACCACTCTCTGTTTAAAGACTAGATGAGCCCTACCATCTAGAACTATTGGGTGCTGAAATCTATCCTGATTGGGGTTTTAAGGGATGGAGGAGTGGTGTTTTCTATCCCTAATGTTCAATTTTGTTATTAACACAAAGTTCATAATACAAATGGTCACACATTTACCAGTGCATGAATAATTCAAGTTATGTTTCTGTTACAATGGAGGGCTGATTTCCCCAATATCATGCTTCTTGTATTTCAGAATGACCCCACCAAATTCTGTGGAATTGAGTTATTAAAATAATTTAAATATGTTTCTTTGCTTTTGTTCTGTTGCATGGGGAATGTTATTTAACTTCAGGACACAGATCTGAAGTGCAGTTGTTGTAAAAGAGCTGATGCATGTTTTGTTAGAGGCTGACCACTGGTTAGGAAGATGGAGGATCACAGATCGTCCTTTTCGTTGACCACAACATAGGGGTCCTGCTGGAGGAAATGACAAGGAAGAAAGTGGCTTTTTCTGGCTTTAAGTTATTCCCTCCAAATGTAACAATTGTGCATCAGTATTGGCAGGAGATGGCAGGCTGAGGCGATGCAGTCTCCTATGTCTTCAGTTCATGGGAGTAAATGTGCAAAGTTCTCAGCAATCCGAAAGAATGCCAAGAAATGGTGCCTACAAGTATTATTATAAGAAATTCCTCTAGTATGTATTCCCCAAGCATTCAGTCCACATGTTACCACATTCCAATGCAGATTGCAAAGCACTGACTACAGCCTTCTCATCTTACACCACCCCCCCCCTCACTATCATGTCAGGCAAGCTGCAGCTCCAACTTGGTGTCAGACAAAGGCCAAGATTTCTTTTCAGGCATATAAACATTACATGTTTTATAACCCGTTCACTATGCTTCCTCCAACTCAGTACTTGTTCTTTTGCTTGAGATGGAATCCATCTTGAATTCAAATCATATGGCCTGGTTTGCACAGGAAGGCTGTCCATAATCTTTCTGAAAAAGTAGACAGAGGAACCAGACAACCTATATAGGAATATATGAATTAGGAGCAAGAGTAGACCATTTGGCCCCTCAAGGTCATGGCTGATCTGATGGTAACCTCAGCTCCACATTCCCACCTACCCTCGATACCCTTTCACCCCCTTGTTTATCAATAATCTATTTAGCTCTGCCTTAAAAATATTCAAAGACTCTGCTTCCATTGCCATTTGAGGAAGAGTGTTCCAAAGACTCATGACCATCAGAGAAAAAAATTCCACTCATCTCTGTCTTAAATGAGCAACCCCTAATTTTTAAACAGTGACCTTTGCAGTTGGTAAAGCTGAGTTATTTAAAAATCCCAGAGGCATAACTGTCATAACCTATCATTTTAAGTGTTCTGTTTGAGACATGACTCTGAATTCAGGAATCAGACCACCAGTTCTCGAGGTTTTACATTAAACTAAATGAAAAATTTATTAATTTACAAAGGTTAATATATATATACACATGGCTACAAATTACTACTATTGTAACTTTTAACAAATTCCCAAACTAATCTCCATTAAGGTAACAGCAACCCATAGACTTAACCAGACACCAGGCAAAGCATTCTCACTTTACAAATTCAAAATGAGGTTCTTTTCACCTTGGTTCCTGTGGAGACAGTTGGAGGCTTACAGCTGCCTTTTGATCTCACATTGCCTCTGCTCCGCAAACCCGAAAACTGCTGAAGTTATACCTACCATCATCCATTGAATGTAAGTTCTCATTATATCACCAACCAAAAGGATCAAAGGTTACGGGGAGAAGGCGGGAGAATGAGTTTGAGAAACTTATCAGCCATGATTGAATGGCGGAGCAGACTCGATAGGCCGAATGGCCTAATTTCTGCTCCTCTGTCTTATGGTCTTATGATCTTACCTCTGAGCTAAACCTCTCTAACATAGTACCAATTTTATTAGTAATATAAACATATGGCTTGGTATCTGCTGGATAGGTGTCAGTTTTCAGCCCGCTTCTTGAATGTTCTATTCAAAAAATGCAAATGCCCGCTATCTCTCTCTTACATACCAAAACTAGTACAGATCAAAGCACCTAGACCAACTGACTTTAATCCAATTAATACACACCCACAGACTAAACCTCTATTTTAAAAGAAAAATATTTTCCAATAATATTATATACATTAATAGCTTCATGACAGACTGCTAGTTCTAGCTTCTCCTGCGAGAGGAAATATCCTTTCCAAATCCACCCTGTCAAGACCCCTCAGGATCTTAAAGGTTTCATTCAAGTTACCTCTTACTCTTCTAAACTCCAGTTGATACAAGTCTAGACTGTCCAACCTTTCCTCATAAGACAACCCATCCATTCCTGGTATTAGCCTATTAAACCTTCTCTGAACTGCTTCTAACACGTTTACACCCTTCCTTAAATAAGGAGACTAATACTATTCACAGTACTCCAGATGTGGTCTCACCAGTGCCCTGCACAACTGAAGTAAAAGCACACTACTTTTGCATTCAATTCTCCTTGCAATAAACAATAACATTCTATTAGCTTTCTTAATTACTTACTGAGGCAAAGGTTTTCCTAAATTGCAAAAAGGCCACTGAAGGAGTTGGAATTTTCAAGGCTGATTTTCGTTAGGTAATGGTATCAATGACATACAAATCAATCATGATCTGCAGGGTAGTTGAATGACAGAACAAGTTCAAAGGGATGAATGGCATTGACCATGGAAGTTTTCTCGGCTGTAAAGTAGGATGCAACTTGATCAAGCAATGTTTAACATGCCAGTTGTATGTTCCACCAGAATTTAGATGCAAGTACATGCCTCATTTTCACTCTGGCTTATTATGGGGTTCTGAACTGATGTTAATATTTTTTATTTTATTCATTCACAGGACGTGGGCTTCACTGGCTGGGCCAGCATTTATTGCCCATCCCTAGTTGCCCTTGAGAAGGTGGTGGTGAGCTGCCTTCTTGAACCGCTGCAGTCCATGTGCTGTAGGTACGTCCACAGTACTGTTGAAAGGGAGTTCCAGAATTTTGACCCAGCAACAGTGAAGGAATGGCAATATGCTTCCAAGTCAGGATGGTGAGTGACTTGGAGGGGAACTTCCAGATGGTGGTGTTCCCATCTTTCTGCTGCCCTTTTTCTTCTAGATGGTTGTGGTCGTGGGTTTGGAAGGTGCTGTCTAAGGAGCCTTGTTGAATTCCTGCAGTGCATCTTGTAGATGGTACACACTGCTGCTACTGTGCGTCGGTGGTGGAGGGAGTGAATATTTGTGGATGTTGTGCCAATCAAGCCGGCTGCTTTGTCCTGAACGGCGTCAAACTCCTTGAGTGTTGTGGGAGCTGCACTCATCCAGGCAAGTGGGGTATATTCCATCACACTCCTGACTTGTGCCTTGTAGATGTGGACAGGCTTTGGGGTGTCAGGAGGTGGGTTATTCGTCACATGATTCCTAGCCTCTGACCAGCTCTTGTAGCCGCAGTATTTATATGGCTAGTCCTGTTCAGTTTCTTAGCCAAACACTTCCTTTTTACATACCTATAGAAGCTTTTACAGTCTGTTGACACTCAGCCTGTTTGGCTGCATTATGAATGTACCTTTCTTGGTCATAAAATTCTGGACTTGAACCCAGAGGTTCTGACTCAGAGGCAGGGACACTACCTACTGCACCACAAGCCCTCTGTAACTGATGTAGAAAGAGATATTGGTCTAGTGCATACATATTGTGGAATACCTAATGACTAGTCTGATTTTCATATGTAGCATGAACATCTGGTGGCATTGCAAGGCCTCAGGGCCAACCCATACATACATATTTGCAAGCCAGACAAAGGGACCAGAGTAGTCATTCTAAACAAGTGTGATCCTGATGACAAAATGCATGCCGTTCTTAATGATGGTTCCAAATTCATATCTACTGGTCCTGCTTCAAGGGTGACTGCACAGCCTTGCTTGAAAACAAGCTATAAAATTGTCTGAAATGAAACAGAAAATGCTGTAAAAACTCAGTAGGCCTAGCAGCATCTGTGGAGAGAGAAACAGAGTTAACGTTTCGAGTCCATATGACCCTTCTTCGTGAAGACTATGTGCAACATACATATCGATAGCAACACCTTATCTATGCACATGTTTGAAATTGTGAGTTTATTTACGAACATGTTGCTGAAGAAAAGCATCCACATTTGTACCGCATCTGTGGCACACCGTCATTTTCTGAATCTGTATTCATTGAATTTATGAACTTGGCAATGTGCGCAGTTGAGTTTAGTTTTAATGATACCATGTGTGTCTAAATAGATGGCGTAGCCCATATGATTGCCTCTAGGTCCAGCGCTCGCTAACATTTTTGTCGGTTTCCATGAGAAATGTGTTTTTGATGGAATAAGCCCTTGTCTCCTATCTCATGTGTTACGGGTAGGAAGGGGTTTAATTTAACAAACCCTGATTTTTCCTCTCATTTTTCCTCTGTCCATAAACAGAAAGGTGTTTCTGATTTTCCCCCTTTAGAAGTGGTGGCATGTTTTCCCCAACCCTTCATTTTGGAGTGACCCAATCCTCTATTAATATCTCCACAGCAAACTCGAGATAAGGTAAAATAAGAGGGTTGGTTTATTTTATACACACACAAAACGTGGGAAAGGGATTTCGCAATGTCCGCCCCTTTTCGCTCTTGTACAATAAAGGAAGGATAAGGGAAAGTAAGGAATACAGGGAAAAACCACAATAAAAATAAGAGTTATGGTTTCATGTGAATCTGGAGTCCAGAATCAAAAACCCAGTGGTGTATTCCTTCAGAGGTTACAGGCTGAAACTGTTGCAGGGTGATCCGTCTTTCCAGAAGCGAGGACTACCATGATAGAAGAAGACAAGTAGAGAATAGAGAATAACTGGGGTATCAAGAGGAATCTCTCACCCCCTCTAGGCTCCTATCTATTCTGCTTGCTCCTTCAAATAGTTATGACACTGTGGATATTTGCATGATGAAAGCATTTTGGTGGGGTATTTTATAATCATCTGCAGCATTCTCTTCATCATATGGAATTCTTTATAGCTCATATGTGCTGCAGGTTTTTATTAGGTGGATACAAGTGACTACATGAGTACCATCATGAGGTTCTGCAGTTTTGAAAAATAACCACCTGGTCGAAATTTTGTAATGTTTTAGTTGAGAAAAAGACATGCCTGTTGTCCTAGCAACAGGACATCACTGCAGGAGTTCCCCAGGGTAGTGTCCTAGGCCCAACCATCTTCAGCTGCTTCATCAATGACCTTCCTTTCATCAGAAGGTCAGAAGTGGGGATGTTTGCTGATGTTTGCACAATGTTCAGCACCATTCATGACTCCTCAGATAGTGAAACAGTCCATGTCCAAATGCGGCAAGGCCTGGACAATATCCAGGCTGGGGCTGACAAATGGCAAGTAACATTCGCACCACATAAGTGCGAGCGTTATGACCGCTGAAGTTGGTAAAGCGAAGTTATTTAATAATCCCAGAGGGAAACTTTAAACAATTGTCATAACCTATAATTTTAAGTGTTATGTTTGAGATATGACTGTAAATTCAGGAATCAGACCACCAGTTCTTGAGGCTTTACATTAAACTAATTGAAACATTTTATTAATTTAAACAGGTTAAAATGTATACACCTGGCTACAAATTCCTACTATCATAGCTTTTAACAAATTCCCAAACTAATCTCCATTAAGGCATAAGCAACCTATAGACTTAACCAAACACCAGCAAAGCATTTCCACCTTACGAATTCAGAATGAGGTTCTTTTTGCTGTGGAGCCAGTTGGAGGCTCACAGCTGCCTTTTGATCTTACATTGCCTCTGCACCGCACACCTGAAAACTACTGAAGTTATACCTACCACCACTGATTGAATTCAAATTCTCATTGGGCAGGTTTTCCCCCCGTTGGGGGAGTGGTGGGGGGGGAGTTGAAAGTGCCTCTGGGCGCGCTGCCATTTTACACTGTGTGCTCCCTGTGTGGGCGGGAATCCCTAAACCCAAGAGCGTTTAAGCTAAGTGCTGCCTCAGGGAGATCGGCTCTATAGTAAAAAATGTTAAAAATAGAAAAAAAAATCCCTGACATGTCCCTCATGTGACACTGTCACATGAGGTAGGACATGTCCATAACTTTTTAAAAAACTTTAATTACATTTTTTAAAACCTACATGAAACCTCATCCTGTCAGTGGATGAGGTTTCATGCTTTTTCTGAAGCTCACTGGGGCTCCCGGCATGCCTGCCAGACTTAAGGTTGAATGGGCAAATCCATTAATTAGTTCACTGACAGGTTGGCGGGTGCACAGCTGGTTTTGCTGAGCCACCACCTACTTGAAAATTTAAATGGGGTGTGGTGATGTCGGGAGTTCTGTCTGACGTCGTCGTGCATCATTTTATGCATCGGCGAGCGGGCCCCGGGTCCTGCCCCCCGGCTCGCCGATGGGAAAATCCTGCCCATTGTCTCACCAATCTCTTTGAACTTTACCTTTTAACAATGAAATCCCATTCATTGTACCAATTTTATTAGTAACATAAACATATTGCTTCGTAGCTGCTAGAAAGGCATCAAGTTTTCACCCCCCTTCTTGAATGCTCTATTAAAAAAATGCAAATACACTCTATCTCTCTGTTTACATCTCAAACTAGTACATATCAAATCACCCAGACTAGCTGACTTTAATCCAATTAAAACACACCTGCAGACCAAACCTCTATTTTAAAAGAAAAATATTTTCCCTAATATTACATGCATTAATCACTTCATGACATCCCCCTCCTTATCAGAAAATGAACTGTCATAATTCTAAAAGACGGCTTCATTTTAATAACCCATCTCACACCATCTCCCATAGTTATTACACTATTACATTACCAGATGCATGCATTAACATGACAATATATAAACAAAGTCCTTGGTGTCAATAGAAATCACTCCAGTTCAGTGTCCAGGTTTTTTTTAAAATGTCCCAATTTCATTTAAGATTCAAACTTTTGATAATGCATCTACAAACAGACTTTCTCTTCCAGCAATATGTACAATATGTAGATTAAGTGGTTGTAATAATAGACTCCATCTGAAAAGCTTTGCACTTTTGTCATGAAATTTGTCCAAAAACTTTAAAGGATTATGGTCCGTATAAACAATTGTTTCTGATGAATTATTTGCAACATAACTTTCAAAATGCTTCAGTGCTAATACTAAACTCAAAGTCTATTTTTCGATTGTTGAATATCTTCCTGTTTTACATTTAGCTTCCGTGAAAAATACCCTATCGGTTTTTCAATTCCAGCATCATCTTCTTGTAACAGTACAGCTCCAATGCCTATATCGCTTGTGTCAAAGGCCAACTTGAATTGCTTGATGTAATTAGATACTGCCAACACTGGTGTCGTAGTTAATACAGTTTTCAAACTATCGAATGACTTCTGACACTCCAGTGTCCATTGAAACTTCTTGATTTTTTTAAATAGTTGAGTCAGTGAAGCAACCACTTGGCTAAATTTTGGTACAAATTTCCAGTAAAACCCATTCATGCCCAGAAATCTCAAAATTTCTTGTTTTGTTGTAGGCATGGGGAAATCCATGATAGCCTTGACTTTCGCATCTCTTGGAGCACCTTACCATGACCAATGGTATGGCCCAGATACGTAACTTGCGCTTTTGCAAATTCACTTTTAGCCAAGTTCGTCACCAAATTATCTTCTTGTACTCGAGTAAATAATTCTTCCAGATGCTGTAAATGCTCCTCCCACATCTGACTGAAAACAATTAGATCATCAATATAAACAGCACAGTTGCTTAGAACCACAATTACTTTGTCAGTCTTTGAAATGTCACAGGTGCATTCTTCATATCAAATGGCATGACTCTAAACTGATATAGTCCACTTGGCATTACGATAGCTGATATTTCCTTTGTTCTCTCCGACAATGGTACCTGCCAATATCCTTTTAGCAAGTTGATCTTTGTGATAAATTTTGATTGTCCCACTTTTTCAATGCAATCCTCCAACCGTGATATGGGACATGAATCTGCTTTTGTCACCTCATTCACCTTTCGATAGTCCACACACAGTCTTTGTGTTCCATTCGGTTTCAGTACCAGTACAATGGGCAAACTCCAGTTACTGCAACTGGACTCAATTATATAATTTTGAAGCATGAAATCAATTTCTTTTTGTACTTGTGACACTTTGCTGGATTTAATCTTTGAGCTTTTTGCCTCACTGAAGATAATATTTTTATACATACATCATGTAAAGCTAAATGTGTCTTTCCCAATTTATTTCCACAAATAGACTTGTGTGATTGCAATACCTTTTCCAAATCACTTTGACACTTGCTTGGAAGGTAACTCAATATTTCATTTAAATTTTCAAGCACCCCCCATTATCCAATTTGACTAAAGAAAAATCAATTTCAGAGTCCTGCACTTCTATCTCTTTCTCATCATCCACCATCACTAACACCTCTTTTTGTTCCTCTTCCCTGTCAAAGTACTTTTTAAACATATTTACATAACACACCCTCTGCTTCTCTCTTCTTTCTGGAGTATTTATTAAATAATTTAATTCACTCAATTTCTTTTCAATCCTGTAAGGCCCACTAAATCTTGCATTTAATGAATCCCCTAGTACTGGTAACAAAACTAGCACTTTATCTCCAGAAACAAAAGTGCACATTTTAGCCTTCTTGAATCTGCTTTTACTTTCATCACTTGCTATGATATCTTTAAATGTTCGCTAGCCAACTCACATGCTCTGTTCAATCTTTCCAAAGCTCCTTGTGACTCTGGATGATAAGCTGTTGACTTAAACTGTTTCATCCCCAAACTGTTCATTACCTCCTTAAACAGCTGTGACATGAAATTTGACCCCTGATCTGATTTTATTTCCTTAGGTAAACCATATCTTGTGAAAACTTTAATTAACTCCTCCACAATCTTATTACTTGTAATATTTCTTCAAGGTATCACTTCAGGAAACCTAATAGAATATACATTATTGTTAATAAATACTGATTTCCACTTTTAGCCTGAAGGAGGGGTCCTACACAATCAATCATGACCCTGGTAAAAGTTCTTCAAATGCTGGTATTGGCATTAAAGGTGCAGGCTTATTCACTGCTTGTGGTTTTCCTGTTACTTGACACATATGTCAGGTTCTGCAGAATTTGACTACATCCCTATGCAATCCTGGCCAAAAAAGATACCTCTGTATTTTTTCTGGTGTTTTCCTAATACCTTAATGTCCCCCCATTGGAATTTCATGAACTATCCTCAGAATCTCATTTCTATAACCTAATGGGATAACAATCTGAAGCACCTCCCTCCAGCTTTCATTTGCTGAGACATGATCTGACTGCCACTTCCTCATTAATATATTCACTCGAAGTTAATAACATACTGGAATTCATTTTGTTCTGGTTTCTGAATAAGCTCTCTGATGTAACTGTTTTAATTGCAAATCATTTTTCTGTAACTCCATTAACCTCTTTGAGTTAAACACTTTAACTGAACTGTCCTGCATTCCTTCTTCCTGAACAATGTTATCAAGTACAGTGCCAGCTAATTCAATTTCAACACCTTCTTCTTGTCTTTGAATTGCCAGCTTATCTTGTTTACCTGTTCTTCCCGATGGGCCTTTGATCTTGTTATAACACAATCAGGAAACAATCCAGGATATTCCTTCTGTAGCACTTCTGTTGAAAACACTTCTACAGGCTGCTCAACTACCACAGGAATCACCCACGTTTGCGATCTAGCTATATCATTACCCAGAATAAATTGAACCCCTGCAATGGGCAATATTTCCACCACTCCAACTATAACCTCACCCGTGTTCCATCTGCTCTTTAAATTTACCTTCCACAATGGAATAGATTTAGCATCGCCATGAATCCCTCTTATTATTACCTTCTCCTGCAATACTCCCTCTGAACAACAAGTATCACTATCCCACAACATTAAGGATTGACTAGCCCGTGTCTTTTAAAATTTTAACACCTTTACCTACTCCACCCTGTACACATGGAAAGACTTTCCCTTTACATACAACATCTTTAAACATTTCTGCAACCTGCTCCTCAGAATTGTCTTGAGTAAACTGTGAACGCATTCTACTTCTTTACCTTTCATTGTTCACTGATTCTCCCTGTTACACCTATACATAAACCATTGGTTTCTCCTGTGCCTGAATCTCAGAACCCACTGTACATTTACTTCAGAGCTTTTCTGTATCCCAATAATTCCTACAGATTTTTCCTGCAACCTCCAACACACCGACTTTGCGTGCCGCACTTTATTACAATGGAAACACCTCAATTTTCGAAAGTCACTTCTACCTTCAGCACCTTCCTTTTTGCCCTGATAAAAAAAACTTCCTGGGAACTTCCAGCTGCTCCTTCTCTTCCCTCACTACCTGCCTTCCTTTCACCTTCCCACTTTTTATCCTTTTCCAATTTGAAAGGGTGATGAAAAAAATGTTTAGGTCTATGAACTAACTCATAATCTTCAAAAAACTCTGCTGCTTGTTTTACAGAATCAACCCTCTGTTCCTCCACATGAATTCTCACTACTGAAACAATTAAATCTTTAAATTCTTCCAAAAGAATGACTTCCCTAAGAGCTGCATATGTTGTCTCTATTTTTAACGCCCGTATCCAACGGTCAAAATTACTTTGCTTTACTCTTTGAAACTCAATATAAGTTTGCCCAGGCTGTTTCGCATATTCCTAAATTCCTGCTTGTATGCTTCAGGAACTAACTCATATGCACTCAACGTAGCTTTATTCACCACTTCATAATTCACCAACATTTCTTCTGAAAGCGAAGCATACACCTCAAGCCCCCTACCTAATAACTTAGATTGTAATAATAATGTCCAGTTTTCCTGTGGCCACTTCATCTGTTTAACTAGCTTCTCAAAAGAAGTAAAGAATGCTTCAATATTTGTTTCTTCAAACTTTGGAAGAGCTTGTACAAATTTAAACATATCTCCACTGGGTTTTACTCTGGAGACAAATCCTTCCTCACCTACTGACATCTCTTTTCTAACTGCCAACATTTCTGGTTGGAATTCTCTCTCTTTTTTTCTTTCCTTCTCTATCTTCACAATTTCTAATTCCCTTTTAATTTCTCTGTTCTTTGCTTTAAATTCAAGCTTTTTCAGTCCCTTTGCTTGTTCATACTCTAGCGTCTTCATTTGTAACTGAAGTCTCACTCCCTCCAGCTGTGACTCACTTGTGTCAGGTTTCGCATCCAACTGTAGATGCTGTGCTATACTTTTAACTATATTAGATTCCCTGGCTCCCACAGGTAACCCCAATTGTAACTTATTCGCCAACTCTGTTAACTTACTTTTGGTTATTTTCTGCAACCCACTCAGAGTTATCTCTTCTACTCCCAGACAAGACTTTGCAATTGACAAAGCCATCTTGCAGTCTCACCACTTCTAAAATACCTCACCAACCCCTGGATTCAAAGAACCTCTCATACTCATAAGCTTAAGATTCACCAATTCCTAACCAATTAAGGAATTAGAAATATAATTTATCCTGGCACAGCCCCCAATTGTTATGACCGATACAGTTTCTAATGCGGAGTTATTTAAAAATCCCAGAGGGGAACTTTAAACAACTGTCATAACCTATAATTTTAAGTGTTATGTTTGAGATTACAACTCTAAATTCAGGAACCAGTTCTCAAGGCTTTACGTTAAACTAATTGAAACATTTTATTAATTTATACAGGTTAAAATATATATACACATGGCTACAAATTACTGCTATCATAGCTTTTAACAAATTCCCAAACTAATCTCCATTAAGGCAACAGCAACCCATAGACTTAATCAAATACCAGGCAAAGCATTTCCACCTTACGAAGTCAGAATGAGGTTCTTTTCGCTGTGGAGCCAGTTGGAGGCTCACAGCTGCCTTTTGATCTTACATTGCCTCTGCACCGCACACCTGAAAACTACTGAAGTTATACCTACCACCACTGATTGAATTCAAATTCTCATTGTCTTACCAGTCTCTTTAAACTCCACCTTCTAACAATGAAACCCCATTCATTGTACCAATTTTATTAGTAATATAAACATATTGCTTGGTAGCTGCTAGAATGGTGTCAAGTTTCCACCCCCCTTCTTGAATGCTCAATTCAAAAAATGCAAATACACTCTGCCTCTCTGTTTACATCTCTAACTAGTACTTATCAAAGCACCCAGATGAATTGACTTTAATCCAATTAAGACACACCCACAGACTAAACCTCTATTTTAAAAGAAAAATATTTTCCAAAATATTATATGCATTAATAGCTTCATGACAGCTAGGAAATGACCATCTCCAACAAGAGAGAATCCAACCATCAGCCCTTGATGTTCAATAGCATTACCTTCACTGAATCCCCCAGTATCAACATCCTGGGGGTTACCATTGACCAGAAACTGAACCGGATTAACCATATAAAAACGGTAGCTGCAAGAGCAGGTCAGAGACTAGGGGCTGAATCTTCTGGCTGGCGTGCGGTTGGCAAAGCCCACACGTCAGCACTGAAAATGTCACATGCTGACGTTGCATGAGCGTCCTGACGTCAGTGCGTGGCATAGCAATAGGTTGGCGGGTGTGCCATGCAGCGCAACGCGCGCCCGCCATTAATTAAAGGCCTCATTAAGGCCATTAACTTACCAATTGACCAGGATTTTGAGGGGCCCGTGCGAACTTTGGGTCGGCGCACGGGCCCAACGAGCAGGCAGGTAAGTGATTTTTTTACAAACCTCATCCAGTGGTGGGATGAGGTTTGATATCGGAATTAAAAATGTGTAATAAAGTTTTTGTGTATTTCATTAACACGTCCCATCTCGTGTGACATTTTCACTTGAGGGGGACATGTTAATGATTTTTTTATTTTTCTATTTTTCATGTTTCACTGCTTTTCAGCGATCTCCCTGAGGCAGCACTTTGCCTCAGGGAGATGTGTGCTCTTTCGTAGGCATGCGTGAAAGAGCGCACTGTTGTAGTTGTGGAACCCCCCCAGCCCGCACAGGAAGCACATAGCACTTCCCGTCAGGCGGCCCGCTGGCCGGGCCTTAATTGGCCCGCCCACGTAAAATGGTGGCGGGGCCCGTTTCAGTGGCAGCGTTCGGCTGCCCGCCCGCCGCTGAGTCTGTCGGGCCCACCCGCCCACTCAAGGGCAAAATTCTGCCCTAGGAATCATGCGATGAGTAACTCAGCTCCTGATTCCCCAAAGCCTGTCCACCATCTACAAGGCACAAGTCAGGAGTGTGATAGAATACTCCCCACTTGTCTGGATGAGTGCAGCTCCCACAACACTCAAGAAGCTTGAACCGCCCAGGACAAAGCAGCCCACTTGATTGGCACCACATCCACAAACATTCAGCCCCTCCATCACCGACGCACAGTGGCAGCTGTGTGCACCATCTACAAGATGCACTGCAGGAATTCACCAAGGCTCCTTAACAGCTTCCAAATCCGTGACCACTATCACCTAGTAGGACAATGGCAACAGATGGATGGGAACACCACCACCTGAAAATTCCCCTCCAAGTCACTCACCATCCTGACTTGGAAATATATCACCATTCCTTCACTGTCGCTGGGTCAAAATCCTGGAACTCCCTCCCTAATGGCACTGTGGGTGTACCTACACCACATGGACTGCAGCGACTCAAGAAGGTAGCTCACTACCACCTTCTCAAGAGCAATTAGGGATGGGTAATAAATGGTGGCCCAGCCAGAGAAGCCCACGTCCCATGAATGAATTTTTAAAAATGACGTCAGTGACCCACTTGAAACACCACTGTATTGACCGCTCTTCCAAAGGTTAACACTAGAGCTTTTGCAACAATGTGGTTGCATAAAAGTTCTTCATCATAGTGTTTTTGATCCCATTAGGTAGCCCAGTCCATTTAAATATTGAGGAAGGCGGGCGGACCGCGAAATCAGCTGTCCACCCGCTGACCTGTCTTTGGCCAATTAAGGCCATTGACAGGCTAATTAAGATTATTAAAGACCCTGCCTGTCCAACCTTAAGGTTGGCGGGCAGGCCAGGAGCCCCAGTGGGCTCCTGATAATACATGAAACCTCATCCACTGGCAGGATGAGGTTTCATGTCTGTTTTTAAAAAGTTTTATAAAGTTTATGTCCTTTTTATTAACATGTCCCATCTCGTGTGACATTGTCACATGAGGGGAACATGTTAATAATTTTTATATTTTTCTATTTTTAATGTTTTTTACACTGTCAGTGATCTCCCTGAGACACCACTTAGTCTCAGGGAGCAGTGCACTCTTTCGCGCACATGTGTGAAAGAGCGCACTTTGACAGATGGGGAATTCCTCCACCCCCCGCACAGGAAGTGCATAGCACTTCCTGTCGAACAGGCCGCTGGGCGGGCCTTAATTGGCCCGCCCACTCAAAATGGCAGCATTTCGGCAGCGGAGTTCGGCTGCCAGTCCGCTGGTGGGGCCGCCCGCCCATCAAGGATAGAGTTCTGGCCCTCATATCTTCTCTGGTTTTTTTGGCAATCACCTTAAATCAATGTCTCCTGGCTCTCAACACTTTCACCAATGGGAAAATTTTTTCCCTATCTACTCTATGCAGACCCCTCATGATTTTTAATCTCTCTATCAAATCTTCTCTCAGCATTCTTTTCTCGAAGGGGAATAATCCCAATTTGACTAATCTGTCCATGTAACTGAAGTCTCTCATTACCGGAAGCATTTTCATAAATCTTTTCTGCACCCTCTCTAATGCCTTTAAATCTTTCCTAAAGTGTGGTGGCCAGGATTGGACTCAATACTCAATATGTTGAACCAGTGTTTTGTAAAGGTTCAGCATAACATCCTCATGCTTGTGCCCTTATGCCCCTATTTATAAATCTCAGGATCCTGTATGCCTTATTGCCACTTTCTCTCAACCTGCCCTGCCACCTTCAAAATTTGTGCACGTGTACCCCTAGGTCTCTTTGCTGCTGCACTCCCTTTAGAATTAATAGATTTTATATTGCCATTCCTTGAGCCTCCTGCCAAATTGGATCACCTTACACTTTTCCGCTCAGATCGGAAAAAACAGCAGGAAAATGCACATCTCAACAATCAGACAACATAGCTTTAAGTTATAGAGCATGGGTTTCCAAACCTTGGATCGCAACCTCATTGGGTCATTTGGGATCGTGAGCTCTGAGGCAGCAATGGTAACTATCAAATGAAGACTCTGGCCATTTTTCCCAAATGAGTAATCAACGGGACAGATTTTTGCTGCCCTGATCAGCTTTTCTTTCAGTGCCCCGATTGGCTGCTCAGATTGGCTAATTGGGGACTTTCTTGGACGCGCTCATAATGAAGGAGGTACTTTGAACATGTGATGTGTTGAAAGGCGGGACAGGCCCAGGATCAGCGCTGAGACTCCATGACATGCGTGCACATGATTCTTAGCTCCCATAAGAGTCTTCAAAACTATTGCAGACAAAACTATTTACCCCCGCTCAACACCAGTTCACCTGCTCAACAATTGCTCATCCCTCATAATCTGCACCCCACCGACCCTACTCAACAGCTCTCCAACCAACTCTCCTGCCTGCTATCATTTTGTGGTTGCACCAATTTCACATTAAAATTAGGTCACAGTGGGAAAATGTTTGGGAAGCACCGCCAGAGAGGTCTGGATCAAACATCTTGGCATCTTAAGTATTCCAAAACATTTTCAGTGAATGAGGAGCTGTTCAGCTGAAGACCAAAGTAATTTTGTCATGGAACCCATTGTAATTATTAGCAAAATTTTCATGAGGATAATCAGGTCAGTGTATACTTGGAGCACAGCCTCAAAAATTTGAATAACGTTTTGCTCCACAGAATTGGGAGTTGAGCACCAAGTGCACTTGGGACTACCTGCTTCTTTCTGTGGACTTCATGCAGGTCTGTTTTCCAATTACAATATTGGAAGTTGGTTCTAGGATTCCAGATTTCCACCAGGAACCATTCTATCATTCTATCCAATCTATAATTAGAACCAATGGAGTTTTGTTGCATCCTGAATAAATTGAGTTCCATTTTGGTTATGAGATTTTCGAGGATCTTTTCCGATGTGTTGGGGATTTTTTTTTGTAAAAATTGCAAATCAGTGACCGTGTCTGTGATTTGTAAAGAAATGTTGTATCCTATATTCAGAGCATGAACTTACAATCAATAAATCATTTTCATCCTGGAGTTTTTGAGGATCACATTCCTCAATTCAACCTATTTTCTTAATGAGGACCACAAAGCAGTGTCTTTGATGAATTAAATCAAGAATTTCAACCGCAGTATCAACTCTTATCATCCGTCTTTATATTAAAATAAATATTTTTTTAATAGATAAATCCTTCCTCTATGTTATAAGTAAAAATTGGAAATATACAACTATTTAACCAGGAATGAGAAACAGATTAAAGTTTTGGACTTGAAGCTTTACCTAGAACCTGAACCACACTAAATATTGTTTTTTAAATTCCTTTCCAGGTGCTGTCTGCCTTGCTACGCCATTCCAGTAATTTATGGTTTTATCTCTATCATTCCACTTGGTCTCTGTCTTCACTAAGGAGAGGGATGTGAAATATTAGATATGATAAGCATAATGAGAGAGGAAGTACTGGAGGGACTTGCATCCTTAAAGGGCTGAATGGATTGTATCCCAGGTTGTTAAAGGAAACCAGGGAGGAAATAACAGATGCTCTGAGGATCATTTTCCAAGCCTCACTAGATACAGGCGAGGTACCAGAGGACTGAAGGTCTGCGAATGATGTACCAATATTTAAAAAGGGTGCAAGGGATAGGCCAGAAAATTCTAGGCCAGTCAGTCTGACTTTGGTGGTGGGCAAATTATTGGGATCAATTCTGAGAGACAGGATAAACTGTCGCATAGGCAGGCATGGTTTGATCAGGGATAGTCAGCAGGGTTTTGTTAGGAAGATTGTGTCTTCCTAACTTAATAGAAATTTTTGTGTAAATAACAAGGAGAACTGATGAGGATAGTGGAGTGGATGTTGTCTACATGGATTTCAGGAAGGCATTTGACAAGGTCCCACTTGGCAGACTCGTCAGAAAAGTGAGATCCCATGGGATACAGGGGAAGGTTGCAAGTTGGATCCAAAATTGTGTCAATGACAGGAAACAAAGGGCAATGGTCGATGGATGTTTTTGCGAATAGAAAGCAGTTTCCAGTGGCATTCCACAGGGCTCAGTGTTTGGGCCTTGCTGTTTGTTGTATATGTTAATGATTTGGACTTAAATGTGGGAGGCATGATTGGGAAATTTGCAGATGACGCGTAAATTGGCCATGTAGTTGATAGTGCAGAGGATAGTTGTTGTCTCCAGGAAGATATGTCAGGGAGATATAATAATTTTCATAATGTTATTGGAATTTATTGTAGAGTAATGGTGGGGTCTGTGTCTCTTTGTGTCTATGTGTGTGGTACTTAACTGAATTAAAGGCAGCTGGTCTGATGGCTTTGGTGTAATAAAAGATAAGCTAGGTTTGAAATGTTAGGTAGGTAAACATGGGGGAAGTTTTAGAATGTAAGGTATTTGCATTTTAAAATAAATCAGACTAGCTTGAATTCAAAAAAGGGATGAAATATTACATCTAGCCAAGAGAAATTAAGACATAGTGAAACAATAGGAATTTGCATTCAAATGGGAAAATATGTATAAAGGAGCAAAAGTTGTGTGTAAGGGCAGGCATTCTAAGATCTAAAACAAGTGTGAAAAATCTCCAGTATCTAAGCCTCAAGCTGCTGTCTACGAGGAACTGATGCTAAGAAAAGCTCACTTTGAATTTGACTGTTCTGGGTATTGTATGTGTTACTTTGCCTGGGTCTTTTAAAATCTATGGGCAGAAATTTCCCCCTATCGGGCGGGGGTGGTTGCAAGTGCAACTCTGATCGGCGTCCCCAATTGGGGCTGTGCCACCATTTTACGTGGACAGGCCAATTAAGGCCCACCCAGCGTGACACACACCCGGAAGCACTGCGTGCCCACTGAACTGACAATCTAAATGACGCACAGTGACGATGGGATGCATACCCGACGTCACCACGCATCATCTTATGCGTCGGCGAGTGGGCCCCGCTCCCACTCACCGACCCGAAAATTCTCCATGTGTCTCACTGTTGCCTTAACGGAGGTGTACTTGGGGTTTAGATTAATTAGGGGATTTAGAAGCTTTCATGGTAGTAATTTGTAGATCTATGTATGTGCTTAAAAAACATTTCTTCTATTAATAAAGGTTTAATTTAGTTTTGTAAGAAACCTCATCTGGGATATATTTGAAATTCCTTGATTGGTTTAGGGTTGGTGAATCATAAACTCATGAGTACGAGAAGCATTTTGATTCAGAAGTTGGTGTGGGGGATTTTAAGTGGTGAGACTGCAATATGTCTTTGGTGGTTGCTAAGACTTGTCTGGGAGTTGAAGTTATAACGTTGGCTGCTTTACAAAAGGTAAATAAAGTAAAGTTAATGGAATTAGCGGAAATGTTACAATTAGGATTACCTGGCCTGGGGGGGGGGTGGGGGGGGTGCAAGGAAATCAGATATAATTGAAGGTATAGCACAGCATTTAAAGTTGAAAGTGACACCTGAAACTAGTGAGTTACAGCTGGAGGTAATGAGACTTCGGTTAGAAATGAAGAAGCTTGAACTCTTGAACAAGCAATGGAAATAAAAAACATTGGAACTAGAGGCAGCAGAAAAAGAAAAGGCGGAAAAAGAAAAGGCATTTCAAAGGGAGCTATCGGAAATGCCGGAGAAAGAAAGGAAGCTGGAACTGGAATTCCAGACAAGTGAGAAGGATATAGAAAGAGAAGCAAGGGAAAGAGAGAAGGAACAAGAAAGAGAATACAGCTTAAAAGGCTAGAAGTTAAAAAAGAGAACTCAGATTCTGAGGAAAGTTCTGATGATGAAAAAGCCTTTAATCTGAAACCCAGTGGGGTGATATTTATATTTGTACAAGCTCTTCCAAAGTTTGAGGAAAGAGATGTTGAAGCATTCTTTATTTCATTTGAGATGATAGCTAAACAGATGAAATGGCCACAAGAAAACTAGACATTTATGCTTCACTGTCAGAAGAAATGTCAGTGAACTATGATGTGGTAAAAAAAAGTCTATTTTGAGTGCATATGAGTTGGTTCTTGAGGCATACAGGCAGAAATTTAGGAAATTGAGAAAACAGCCTGGGCAACTTATATTGAGTTTGAAAGAGTAAAGCAAAGTAATTTTGACTGGTGGAAATGGTTATTAAAGATAGACGTGACAAATTGAGCTCTTGGAGAGGCAATTCTTTTGGAAGAATTTAAAGATTCAATTCCTTCGGTAGTCAGAACTCATGTGGAGGAACAGAGGGTTCAAATGGTACAACAAGCAGCAGGGATAGCTGATGATTATGAGTTGGTTCATAGAGCTAAACATTTTTTTTGTCACCCTTTTTAATCAGAGAAAGATAGAAAGTGGGAAGGTGAAAGGAAGTTGGGCAGATAGGGGAGAGAAGGAGTAGCTGGAAATTCCCAGAAAATATTTTTTTCAAAATAAAAAAGAAAGGTGCTGAGGGTAGAAGTGACACTCGAAAATTGAGGTGTTTACATAGTAATAATGTTGGACGCAAGAAACCAGTGTATTGAAAATTGCAGGGAAAATTTGTTGGAATTATAGGAGTTATCAAAAGCACTGGAAGTAAAAGTACTGTGGATTCTGAGGTTCAGACGCAGGTAAAACCAATGGTTTGTGTACAGGTAAAACAGGAAGGATCGCTAAAGAAGTGGGAATGTGTTCACAATATACCCAAGAGAATTCTGAGGAGCAGGTTGCAGAAATGTTTACAGATTTTTTGTGTAAAGGGAAAGTCTTTCCATGGGCAGGATTTTCCCGTTGGTAAGCAGGCCCTGCCCCCCACTCTCCGACACGTAAAATGATGGGCGATGACGTCGGGCGGAACTCTCGATGTCACTGTGCCCCATTTAAATTTTCAGGTAGGCAGAAGCGCAGCAAAATCAGCTGTGCACTCGCCAACCTGTCAATGGCCAATTGAAGCTATTGACAGAGTCATTGAACTAATTAATGGACCTGCCCGTCAAATCTTAACTTTTCTATGGTTTCTAATGTAAGACTTGAAGTAAACTAAAGTAACTCTATATCCATGGGATAAAGACTTTGGTGCAGGTGTAGTAGTGGGGTCTGGTACAAACAGCTTTAATATGGGACTGAGTACAGTACCACCCATCCAGTGATGTGAGAAGGCACATGACCCAGAGCCAGGATCAGTTTAGAGATGGAAAGAGATGGGTAAAGTCCTAGATTGGAGTCACCTCATACCTACACCATTTACTGTATGTATGTACATAGTTATGAGTTGTATAAAGACTTGCTGTTAATACACTCAAGACTATAAGGCTACTTCATGGTGTCTGAAGTAGGATTCTTCACCGGATATGTTCTTTCTACAAGCAGGACAAATGCAAACTGGCTAATTATGACCTCATTGGTCTACTCTCAATCATCAGAAAAGTGACGGAAGGTGTCGTCATAACCAAGCAGCACTTAGTTCGCAATAGCTGCTCACCAACGCTTAGTTTGGGTTCTTCCAGGGCCACTCAGCTGCAGAACTCATTATGGCCTTGGTTCAAACATGGACAAAAGAGATGAATTCAAGAGGTGAAGAGAGAGTAACTGCCCTTGACATAAGGCAGCATTTGATCTGTAGCAGGTTTTTAAAAATTCATTTACAGGGTGTGGGCGTCGCTGGCTAGGCCAGTATTTATTGCCCATCCCTAATTGCCCTTGAGAAGTTGGTGGTGAGTTGCCTTCTTGAACTGCTGCAGTCCACATGGTGTAGGTACACCCACAGTGCTGTTAGGGAGTGAGTTCCAGGATTTTGACCAGGTGACAATGAATGAACGGCGATACATTTCCAGGTTGGGGTGGTGAGTGGCTTGGAGGGGAACTTCCACGTGGTGGTGTTTCCATGTATCTGCTGCACTTGTCCTTCTAGATGGTAGTAGTCATGGGTTTGGAAGATGCTGCCTAAGGAGTGTTGGTGAGTTTCTGTAGGGCATCTTGTAGATGGTTCATACTGCTGCCACTGTTCATCGGTGGTGGAGGGAGTGAATGTTTGTGGATATGGTGCCAATCAAGTGGGCTGCTTTGTCCTGGATGCTGTCAAGCTTCTTGAATGTTGTTGGAGTTGCGATCATCTGGACAAGTGGAGAGCATTTCATCACACTACTGACTTGTGCCTGTAGGAGATGGGGAGTCAGGAGGTTTTTTTTTGTATTCATTCATGGGATGTGGGCTTTGCTGGCTGGGCCAGCATTTATTGCCCATCCCTAGTTGCCCTTGAGAAGGTGGTGGTGAGCTGTCTTTTTGAACCGCTGCAGCCCATGTGGTGTAGGTACACCCACAGTGCTGTTAGGAAGGGTGTTCCAGGATTTTGACCCAGCGACAGTGAAGGAATAGTGATATATTTCCAGATGAGGATGGTGAGTGACTTGGAGGGTAACTTCCAGGTGGTGGTGTTTCCATCTATCTGCTGCCCTTGTCCTTTTATATGGTAGTGGTCGTGGGTTTGGAAGATGCTGTTGAAGGAGCCTTGGTGAATTCCTGCAGTGCATCTTGTAGATGGTACACACTGCTGCTACTGTGCGTCGGTGGTGGAGGGAGTGAATATTTGTGGATGTAGTGCTTCAAGCAGGCTGCTTTGTCCTGGACCGTGTCAAGCTTCTTGAGTTACTTGCTGCAGGACTCCTAGCCTCTGACCTGTCTTTGTAGCCACAGTATTTATATGGCTAGTCCAGCTCAATTTCTGGTCAATGGTAACCCCTAGGATGTTGATAGTGGGGAATTCAGTGATGATAATGCCATTGAATGTTAAGAGGAAGTGGTTAAATGCTCTCTTGTTGGAGATGGTCATTGCTTGGCACTTGTGTGGCACAAATGTTACTTGCCACTTGTCAGCCCAAGTCTGAATGTTGTCCAGGTCTTGCTGCATTTGGACATGGACAGCTTCAGTATCTGAGGAGTCGCGAATGGTCACAAATTGAAGTCAATGGGAGCCACAAACTCTCCACTGGTTGGAATCATACCTAGCGCTAAGGAAGTTGATTGTGGTTGTTGATGGCCAAACATCTGAGTAGGAGTTCTCAAGTGTGGTTTCTAGGCTGAAGAATCTTCAGCTTCTTCATAAGGGCCACTGGTTAGGCCATTCAGTGCCAGGTTACGAATGGAGCATTTGCACACACCAGCTATGATTTAATCCAGACAATGGAGGCCTCTCCCACTGGCTGGATAACCGACAAGAGCCCTGCATAAGGCAGGAAGTCCCACCATATTAAGTGCCAGACTGGCATTTAAGTGGCCAGCAGCGGGCCTCCTCTAGAATGAAGAACCCTGGGGAGGGGGCGGAAATCCCATCCTCCGACAACTGCAAACAGAGTCCGGGAACTCTTTATTGCAGTCAGCGCCACCAGTGGAATGGTGGTAGCTATTGACAATGCAGCCACCAGAGGGTCAAGATCAGCAAGCAAGCCAGGCCACAGGTGAATTGAGGGCGGCTTGGGTATCATGGGGAGGGAGTCGCTAGCTAGGAGGGTGAGCAGGGAGGGTTGGAGGCAAGGGAAGGAAGGTGGCTTTAACTCCAGCACCTCCTGATGCCTGGTCCTTTGATCAGGCACAGAGTGCCTTTGAACAAGGGACCCACACCAGGAGCATATAGGGAAACCCGATATGTTTGCTTTTCAGTATTTCCATGTGGCGACTGCCCCACCCATCCATTGGTTGAATAACATTGGATTGCCACTGGATTTAATTGCCCACTTAAGGGCCTCAATTCGCATTGGGGCAGGAAGGTTTGCAGCAGAAGTAGGAAGATGGTAGGGTCCCCTCATAGAGTCATAGAGTGATAGAGGTCTACAGCACAGAAAAAGGCCCTTCGGCCCATCAAGTTTGCGCCGGTCAAACAAGTACCTAACTATTCTAATCCCATTTTCCAGCACTTTGCCATGACATCACAAGGGCACATACAAATATTTCTTAAATGTTAGGAGAGTTTCTGCCTCTACCACCCTTTCAGGCAGTGAGTTCTAGATTCCCATCATCCTCTGGGTGAAAAAATTCTTCCTCACATCCCCTCTAAACCTTCTGCCCCTTACCTTAATTCTATGCTCCTTGGTTATTGATCCCTCCACCAAGGGGAAAAGTTCCTTCCTGTCTACTGTATCTATGCCCCTCATAATTTTATACAGCTCAATCATGTCCCCCCTCAATCTCTGCTCCAGGGAAAATAACCCCAGTCTATCCAATCTCTCCTCATAACTAAAACTTTCCAGGCAACATCCTGGTAAACCTCCTGTGCAATCTTTTCAGTGCAATCACATCCTTCCTATAATGCAGATTCCAGGACTGCACGCAATACTCTAGCTGGGGCCTAACCAGCGTTTTATACAGTTCCAGCATAACCTCCCTGCTCTTATATTCTATGCCTCGGCTAATAAAGGCAAGTATTCCATATGCCTTCTTAACCACCTTATCTATCTGTCCCACTACCTTAAGGGACCGGTGGACATGCACACCAAAGTCCCTCTGATCCTCGGTACTTCCCAGGGTCCTACCATTCATTGTGTATTCCTGTGCCTTGTTTGTCCTGCCCAAGTGCATCACCTCATACTTATCCGGATTAAATTCCATTTGCCACTGATCAGCCCATCTGACCAGCCAGACCTGTACTTGGGCAGGACAAACAAGGCACAGGAATACACGATGAATGGTAGGACCCTGGGAAGTACCAAGGATCAGAGGGACCTTGGTGTGCATGTCCACCAGTCCCTTAAGGTAGCGGGGTGGGTAGATAAGGTGGTTAAGAAGGCATCTTCCTGTAACCTAATGCTATCCTCCTCACTATTTACCATCCCACCAATTTTTGTGTCATCTGCGAACTCACTGATCAATCCTCCTACATTCAACTCTAAAACGTTTATATATACCACAAACAGCAAGGGACCCAACACCGACCCCTGTGGAACTCCAGTGGACACAGGCATCCAGCCACGAAAACACCCCTCGCCCATCACCCTCTGCTTCTTGCCACTCAGCCAATTCTGGATCCAATTTGCTAAATTGCCTTGGATCCCATGGGCCCTTACCTTGGTTATCAGTCTCCCTTGTGGGACCTTATCAAAAGCCTTGCTTAAGTCCCAAGTAGACTACATTAAATGCATTGCCCTCATCTACACACCTGGCCACCTCTTCGAAAAATTCAATCAAGTTGGTCAGACCTGACATCCCCTTAACAAAACCATGCTGACTCTTCAAGTGTAGATTAATTCTGTCCCACAGAATTGCTTCCAATAGTTTCCCCACCACTGAGGTTAGACTGACTGGCCTGTAGTTCCCTGGTTTATCCCCTCCTCCCTTCTTGAATAACAGTACCACATTGGCTGTTCTCCAGTCCTCTGGCACCTCTCCTGAGGTATTGAAAATTATTGCCAGCGCCCCTGCTATCTCCTCCCTTGCCTCACTCAACAGTCTTGGATACATTTTATCTGGGCCTGGATATCTATCTACTTTTAAGCCTGCCAGACCACTCAAAACCTCCTCCCTTTCTATGCTAATTTCTTTAATTATATCACAGGTCCTTCTGCCTGATTTCCAAACCCACATCATCCCTCTCACTTGTGAACACCAGTACAAAGTATTAACTTAGAACCCTACCTACGTCTTCTGGCTCCACACACAAGTTAGCTCTATGGTCCTTAATGGGCCCTACTCTTTCCCTAGTTATCCTCTTACTCTTAATGTCCTTGTAAAATAACTTTGGATTTTCCTTTATTTTACCTGCCAATGTTTTGTCATGCCCCCTTTTTGCTCTTCTAATTTCCTTTCTATGTTCCCCCCTACTCATTCGACAGTCCTCTAGGGCTTCAGCTGTTTTGAGCCCTTGGTATCTGCCATAAGCTTCCCTTTTTCTCTTTATCCAATCCTGTATATCCCTCAACATACAGGGTTCCCTGGATTTGTTGGTTCCACCCTTTATCTTTACTGGAATATGTTGTCCCTGTACTCTTCCTATTTCCTTCTTGAACGAGTCCCACTGCTCTGACGCCAATTCATCTGAAAGTAGATGCTTCCAGTCCACTCTGGCCAAATCATATCTGATCTTATTAAAATCAGCCTTCCCCCAATTTAGAACTCTGATTTCTGACCCATCCTTGTCCTTTTCCATAACAACCTTGAATGTAACGGAGTTGTGATCACCATCTGCAAAATGCTCCCCCACTGATACCTCTACCATTTGCCCAGCTTGATAACCTAAAATTAAGTCTAGGACCACCCTCTTTCTCGTAGGACCTTCCATGTACTAGTTTAAAAAGCTCTCCTGGATGCATTTTAAAAATTCCGCTCGCTCTAAACCTATCACACTATGATTAATCCAGTTACTGTTGGGGAAGTTGAAATCCCCTACTATTACTACTCTATTATTTTTATACCTTTCTGAAATTTGCCTACATATCTGCTTTTCTATTTTTCTCTGACTGTTTGGGGGCCTACAGTACACTCCCAGCAATGTGATTGCTCCTTTTTTGTTTTTAAGTTCTATCCATATGGCTTCATTTGAGAAGCCTTCTAAGATGTCATCCCTCCTTACTGCTGTAATTGATTGCTTGATCAATATTGCGATACCCCCTCCTCTTCTACCTCCTTCCCTGTCTCACCTGAAGGCCCTATATCCTGGAATATTGAGTTGCCAATCTTACCCCACTCTCAACCATGTCTCTGTGACAGCAATGACATCATCCTTCCATGTGTTAATTTGTGCCCTCAACTCATCTGCCTTATTCATCAGGCTCCTTGCATTAAAATAAATACCATCCAACCTTGCCAAACTCCCTTGTGCCTTAGCTGGCCTATAATTTCTATGCCTTCCAGACTCACTTGCTCTCTCTTCTAATTTTGGCTGTGCATCTCCCCCTGCTGAACCTTCTCTCAGGATCCAATCCCCCTGCCAAGTTAGTTTAAACCCTCCCCAACGACACTAGCAAAACCCCCTGCAAAGATGTTGGTCCCATTCCGGTTCAGGTGCAACCTGTCCGCCTTGTACAGGTCCCACCGCCCCCAGAAATGGTCCCAATGTCCCAGAAATCTAAAGCCCTCCCTCCTGCACCATCTCTCCAGCCACGCATTCATCTGGACTAACCTCCTATTTCTGTACTCGCTAGCACGTGGCACCGGAAGTAATCCAGAGATTACTACCTATGAGGTCCTGTTTTTTAATCTGCTTCCTAGCTCCTTAAATTCTGCTTGCAGGATCTCATCCCTCTTTCTGCCTATGTCATTGGTACCAATATGTACCACGATCTCTATCTGTTTGCCCTCCCCCTTTAGAATGCCCTGCAGCCGTTCAGTGACATCCTTGACCCTCTCACCAGGGAAGCAATATACCATCCTGGAGTCACGTCTACGGCCGCAGAAACGCCTGTCTGTTCCCCTTACTATCGAGTCTCCTACCACTATTGCTCTTCCCCTCTTTTTCCTCCCCCCTTGTGCAGCTGAGCCACTCACAGTGCCATGAGCATGGCTGCACTCCCCAGAGAAACCATCACTCACCGTTTTCCAACACTGAAAAACGGTTTGCGAGTGAGATGCACCCTGGAGATTTCCTGACTATCTGCCTGACACCTTTCTTCTGACTGATGGTCAAACCATTCCCTCTCTGTCTGCATTTCCGTAAGCCTAAAAAGGTGCTATCCACAAAACTCTCAGCCGTGTGGATGCACCTCAGTGCCTCCAGCTGCTGCTCAACCTCCGAACCTCAGAGCTCAAGTAGCTTCAGCTGGTGGCACTTCCTGCACACGTGGTCAGTCAGAGCGCAAGGAGCATCTAGGACTTCCCACATGTTGCAGGTGGTACATAACATGGGACTGAGTTGCCCTGCCATGCCTGTATTTGAAAAAATAACCCTTACTTTAAGTTAAATACGGTAGAAAAAATTAAATTATTTATGTGCTTTAAATAAAAACTAGAACTCTTACCTTTCCTTAGCTTAATCTATTTTGAATTGGAGAAAAACTGGAGGAAAACACTTACTCACTACTCACCAATCCGTTCTCACCTTTGTGCTGACACCACTTTTTGAAGCTTCTCCGCACTCCTGCTGATTCTGATCTCTCCGCTATTTTCTCACGCTGTCTTGTGATGTCACTCTTGTTATTTTCAACAAGAACTGACCGCAGTACACTCTTTCCAGACTGCTTCACTGCGATGCTGACTGCAGGACACTCTTCCCAGTCTGCTTCACCGCGATGCTGACTGCAGGACTCTCTTCCCAGACTGCTTAACCATGATATTGACTGCAGGACACTCTTTCCAGACTGCTTCACCGCCATGCTGACTGCAGGACACTCTTCCCAGACTGCCTCACCGCCATGATGACTGCAGGACACTCTTCCCAGACTGCTTAACCGTGATGTTGACTGCAGACACTCTTTCCAGACTGCTTCACCGTGATGCTGACTGCAAGACACTCTTCCCAGACTGCTTCACCGTGATGCTGACTGCAGGACACTCTTCCTAGACTGCTTCACCTCCATGCTGACTCCAGGACACTCTTCCCAGATATCCAAGGCATCCTTGGCACCCTCTGTCCAATTAAATACCACCCCTACCTCAAAACTTGCCTTGGGAGAGCGCATTATGTTCTGCCTTATGTATTTCAATAAATTGCAGCCGGGGTGGGGGGTGGGGGGGGGGGTCCTGATTATATCCTGAACCTTCTCCAAGATGATCAGAGCACTCAGGATTTTCTGGCTATTTTCTCCAGCAGCAGCCAAAAGTGCCTCTTGTCAGTGGCCAAGAGCTGTAAGCCTCTTAAGCTTCATGTGTACTGTGTTGGTCACCTATACCGGGCATTTTACCCTGAGGCTGGAAGAGGCCAGATGCGTAAATGTCCTTGGTTGCAGTTAACCTCCAGTCGCTGATAGTACGGCCTCTGCCCTGCTCTGTTGTTGCCATTGTGGCTGCAGCAGAGGACCTCCTTGTGAAAGCATAGAATTCGCAAGAAGTTTCTGGTAGGAAAATTACTCCCTGAACACTCTGGATGCATATGGCCTCCTCCTACCCCCCTCTTCTAGCAACCTGTTCTGCTCTGAGTGACCTCTTTTCCTTCTCCCAGTCATGCTCTATTTTATTGTAAGGGAAATCCTACCAGTGTACCCTTGTCTAAGAGCAACTGATTTGTGCAGAACCCTTCAAGTAAGCAAAATGTCCTTCATCATCTGCCACATCACTTCCCATGGACTTTTGAAATTTGAAAGAACTATGGTAAGCACCAAAAATTTTGGCAACAGCAAGAAAAAAAATTAACCAGCAACCAGTCTATTAGTAACTGATAATCCCTTTTTAAATGAAGCTTTTGGTGAGAGGAGGCTGGTAGAAGCGTGGGGTGCGGATTCCTCATGGTACTTAATATAGTCTTCAGCTGGGCAAGATTAAGAGAGGGCACAGGCAAGGAGCCCAGAATGGTAGCACATGCATCAAATAAGGTTGACTGCTCTGCATTCTTCATCAAGATGGTGTCCAGTGCAACTCACAGCAGAAGGGTGTATGCGTATTGTGAATGCTATTTTGCTCCCCAAAGCCTCCAAGCAATTGGTGCTACAGATCATAATGCCACATCCTCTGCTTATGGTTTATCCTGAATTTTGCCTTTATCATTCTATGGCTAAACTGAAGGAAGGTCAAATTTGCCTTGGGCGACACCGCAAAATAGTAATAGTGCATCAGCAGTGTCTTTTACACCTTGCTTGATTCGGTTTTGTGCTACCACAACGCATTATGGATGCCCAGTTTTGAGTTACGAGATCTGTTCAAAATTTATCCTATTTAGCACGGTGGTAGTATCACACAATATTATGGAAGGTATGGTCACTGTGAAGGTGGGACTTCATCTCCACAGGGATTGTGTGGCGGTCACTCCTACCAATACTATCGTGGACAGATGCATCTGCGACAGTAGATTGGTGTGGACAAGGTGAAGTAGATTTTTCCCTCTTGTTAGTTTCTTCACAATCTGCCGCAGACTCAGACTAGCATCTATGCTTAACAGTGCTTGGCCTGCTCTGTCACTAGTGATACTACAGAGCCACTCTTGGTGATGGACACTGAAGTACTCCACCCAGAGTACACCAGCATTGGTACTACCAAGACAAATTACAACCCCAACTGTGTTTGCTTCACATGAGAACCTAACAAGTAGCATTATTCTTTCAAATTAGCTGTAAACTACAATTAGGAGACAGTTAAGCAACTGAAATTGAGCTGGAGGGACAAAGCAGGCTGTTAACACTACTATAGAAATGGGCATCGCTGAGTGACGAAAATCACTTTTACAGATCAGAGTCTGCAAATGATTCTGTAATGACCAAAGCAGAGGAACTGCACAATTCAGGGAGATTGATTATCACTATAGCACTGGAAGAGGTCACTTTCAGCAGCCAATACCAGCTAGTCACCACAGTCTTAGATGTGGATACTCGTGCAGGACCCTCAGCTGCACAACCCAGGGCGTCTGAGGGCACCAGCAGGCTGTCACTAAGACCTTGAAGCAAGCCAATGCATTTCTTCCTTTCAGAAGGGAATTATTTAAAAGAATGTCACACACCTGAAACAAAACATAAAGACCAAGGGGCAGCACTCTGCCAATTCAAATTACCAAAGTTCTCTCACTGCATAATAGAAAAGTATCCTGTACTTGACTTTAACATTGTGCTGAATATTTATTTGTTGTGGGTTACAATAAAGCACCATCCTGACATAAGATATGCATAGATGATATTTAGAGAACTGAATATAAAACTGAAGGACAAGGGCTTTTGGGCACCTTAGCAGATATGATTTCTCATTTTGAAATGATGTAACTATGAAAACTCTTGGAAGCCATCAGGCATCAGTGTCTGGTGCATCAATCTTTGCTGCTTTGCTAGTACCAATGCTGGTGTACTCTGGATGGAGTACTTCAGTGTCCATCACCAAGAGTGGCTCTGTAGTTTCACTAGTGACAGAGCAGGCCGAGCACTGGAAAGCATAGATGCTAGTCTGAGTCTGCGGCAGATTGTGAAGAAGCTAACAAGAGGGAAAAATCTACTTCACCTTGTCCACACCAATCTACTGTCGCAGATGCATCTGTCCACGATAGTATTGGTAGGAGTGACCGCCACACAATCCCTGTGGAGATGAAGTCCCACCTTCACAGTGACCATACCTTCCATAATATTGTGTGATACTACCACCGTGCTAAATAGGATAAATTTTGAACAGATCTCGTAACTCAAAACTGGGCATCCATAATGCGTTGTGGGCCATCAGCAGCAGCAGAATTGTATTCAACTACAGTCTGTAACCTCATGACCTGGCATATTCCTGACTTTACCATGACCATCAAGATGGGCGTTCAACCCTGGTTCAATGAACAGTGCAGGAAGGCATGCCAGGAACAGCACTAGCCATTCTAAAAATTAGGTTTCGACCTGGTGAAACTACAGCACAGGACTACTTGCATGCTGAACAGTGGAAGCAGCATGCGATAGAGCTAAGCGATCCCACAATCAAGTGATCAGATCTAAACTCTGCAGTCCTGCCACATTCAGTCGTCAATGGTGGTGGACAATTAAACAAATAACAGGAGGAGGATGCTCCACAAATTCCCCATCCTCAATGATGCGGGAGCCCAGCATTTCAGTGTGAAAGAGCAGTCTGAAGCATTTGCAGCAATCTTCAGGCAGAAGCGCCAGATGGATGATCCATCTCGGCCTCCTCCTGCGGTCCCCAGCATCACAGATGCCAGTCTTCAGCCAATTCAAAATATTCCACGTGATATCAAGAAATGACTGAAGGCACTGGATTCTGCAAAGGCCATGGACCCTGATAACATTCCAGCAATAATACTGAAGACTTGTGCTACAGAACTAGCTGCATCCTAGCCAAGCTGTTTTGGTACAGCTACAATCACTGGCACCTATCCTGCAATGTGGAAAATTGTCCAGGTACGTTTTGTCCACAAAAAACAGGACGGATCCAACCTGGCCAATTACCACTCCATCAATCTACTCTCGATTATCAGAAAATTAATGGAAGGTGTCACTGACAGTGCTATCAAGCAGCGCTTAAACAGCAATAACCTGCTCACTGATGCTCAGTTTGGGTGCTACCACAGCCACTCAGCTGTGTTGGTTACAATAAAGTACCATCCTGACATAAGATATGCATAGATGATATTTAGAGAACTGAATATAAAACTGAAGGACAAGTGCTTTTGGGCACCTTAGCAGATATGATTTCTCATTTTGAAATGATATAACTATGAAAAGTCTTGGAAGCCATCAGGCATCAGTGTCTGGTGCATCAATCTTTCCCCAAACATGGACAAAAGAGCTGAACTCGAGAGGTGAGGTGAGAGTGATTGTTCTTAAAATCAGGGCAGCATTTGACAGAGTGTGGCATCAAGGAACCTAGCAAAACTGGAGTTAATGGGAATCAGGGGGAAAACTCTCCACTGGTTATCGTCAGATGGACATCAGAGGTAGCTAGCCTGGATAAAAACAAAAAAACTGCAGATGCTGGAAATCCAAAACAAAAACAGAATTACCTGGAAAAACTCAGCAGGTCTGGCAGCATCGGCGGAGAAGAAAAGAGAAGAAAAGTTCTGTCGAAGGGTCATGAGGACTCGAAACATCAACTCTTTTCTTCTCCGCCGTGGCTAGCCTGGAGTCCAGTTCTCTCTTCAGAGGTTAAACCGCAACTGAAGACAGAATCCAAAAGCCGTTAATTAAAGCAATTCAAACAGCTCAAGTCTCAGTCATGTGATAGGGTGGTTTTGAGCCATTCAGCTAACGATGTACTTTAAGGACCCTTGTTAAAAGCAATTGTATTTTGAGCAGATAACTGTGGAACCATTAGCACAACGTTGGAGATGAGGAGTCACAAGAGCTCTGCCTTTTGTCCAGAGCTGGCTGATGCAGACATCTTGTCTACTAGTCTTGTGTTAGCTTGGCTGGAATGTTCATACAATGCAAGGGGTGTCACCTTCCAGGAGGTTGATGAGTTGGCTTTTGTCCGTTTTTTAAAAAATCAGAATTCAGACAAGGAAATATGAAAGGGATGCAAATTTTAAAGATCTTTTTCTTCATACTCAGCATGACACTTCTTAAAAATTCATTGATGGGATGTGGGTGCCACTGGCTAGGCCAGCATTTATTAGCCATCCTTAATTGCCCTTGTTCAACCACATTGCTGTGGGTCTGGTGTCACATGTAGGCCAGGACAGCAGATTTCCTTCCCTAAAGGACATTAGTGAACCAGATGGGTTTTTACAATAACGGTTTCAGAGTCATCATTAGACTTTTAATTCCAGATTTTTTACTGAATTCAAATTTCACCATCTGCCATGGCAGAGATTTGAATCCAAGTCCTCAGAGCATTATCCTGGATCTCTGATCCAGCAACAATACCACTATGCCATCGCCTCCCCAACATTATAATACCTTTCCATCATTGTTGTTGGATCAAAATCCTGGAACTCCCTTCCTTACATCACTGTGCGTGGATTTTAATAAAATAAGGCAGGATCGGCCAAGGTAGACTGGGAACAGCTACTCGTGGGGAAATCTACAGAGGAGCAGTGGGGGACATTCAAAAAGGAAATGGGGAGGGTACAGGTTCAACATGTTCCCCCTAGGGTGATAGGAAGGAGTAACAAGCCCAGAGAACCATGGATGACCAGAGATATTCAGGATACGATGAGAGGGAAAAGAGAGGCTTTTAGCAAGTACAAGAGGAGCAAATCAGTGGAGGCATTAGTGGACTACAGAAAGTGCAGGGTGGAGCTTAAGAAAGCAATTAGGAGAGCAAAGAGGGGATATGAGAAAGCTCTGGCTAGTAAAAGTAGGGAAAATGGGTGGAGGATAATCAGGGAAAGAGTAGGGCCCGTTGGGGACCAAGGGGGCAATCTATGGGTGGAGCCAGAGGACATTGGTAGAGTGTTGAACGAATACTTCACATCCATCTTCATCCAAGAGAATGAGGATGAAGGTATCGAACTCGGGAGGAGAGACTGCGAGGTTCTTGAGCAAATTGATATAGGGAGTGACAAGGTATTGGAGGTGTTGGCAGGTTTCAAAGTGGACAAATCTCCAGGTCTGGATGATTTGTGTCCCAGACTGCTGAGGGAGGCAAGGGAGAAGATCGTAGGGGCTCTGACCCAAATTTTTAATTTCTTTCTGGCCACGGGGGAGGTGCCAGAGGACTGGAGAACAGCTAATGTGGTTCCTCTATTTAAGAAGGGTTGTAGAGATAAGCCAGGGAACTACAGACCAGTGAGTCTCACGTCAGTGGTAGGGAAACTATTGGAAAAATTCAGGAGAGAATCTATCTCCACTTGGAGAGGCAAGGTTTGATCAGGGATAGTCAGCATGGCTTTGTCAGAAGGAGGTTATGCTGAACAAATTTGATTGAATTTTTTGAGGAGGTGACCAGGTGTGTAGATGAGGGTAGTGCGATTGATGTAGTTTATACGGATTTCAGCAAAGCCTTTGACAATATCCCACGTGGGAGACTTATAAAGAAGGCAAATCCACATGGGATAGAGGGTAATTTGTTAAGGTGGATTCAAAATTGGCTTAGTTGTAGGAGTCAGAGGGTGATGACAGAAGGATGCTTTAGTGACTGGAAGCCAGTATCCAGTGGCGTACCACAGGGATCTATGCTAGGTCCCCTATTATTTATCATTTATATAAACGACATAGATGACTATGAGAATTAGCAAATTTGCGGATGACACAAAGATTGGCCAGGTGGTTAACAGTGAGGTTGAGCGTCTTGGGCTACAGGAAGATATAGACAAGATGGTCAAATGGGCAGATAAGTGGCAGATGGAATTTAACCCTGAAAAGTGTGAGGTGATACACTTTGGAAGGAGTAATTTGACAAGGAAGTATTCAATGAACGGCATGACACTAGGAAGTTCTGAGGAACAAAGGGACCTTGGCATGTGTGTCCATAGATCTCCCCTCTATCAATCAAGGCATAGATTACAAAAGTAGGGAGGTCATGTTGGAGTTGTATAGAACCTTGGTGAGGCCACAGCTGGAGTACTGTGTGCAGTTCTGGTCACCACATTATAAGAAGGATGTGATTCCACTGGAGGGGTGCATAGGAGATTCACCAGGATGTTGCCTGGGCTGAAACATTTAAGTTATGAAGAGAGGTTGGATAGACTTGGGTTGTTTTTGTTGGAGCAGAGAAGACTAAGGGGCGACCTGATCGAGGTGTACAAGATTATGAGGGGCATGGACAGGGTGGATAGGGAGCAGCTGTTCCCCTTAGTTGAAGGGTCAGTCATGAGGGGACATAAGTTCAAGGTGAGGGGCAGGAGGTTTAGGGGGCATGTGAGGAAAACTATTTTTACCCAGAGGGTGGTGACAGTCTGGAATGCTCTGCCTGGGAGGGTGGTAGAGGCGGGTTGCCTCACATCCTTTAAAAAGTACCTGGATGAGCACTTCTGCCTCTACCACCAACCTGGGCAGTGAATTCCAGACACCCTCTACCCTCTGCGTAAAAAAGTTCTTCCTCATGTCCCCCCTACACCTTCTGCCACTTGTCTTGAATCTATGTTCCTTGGTTCTAGAATTCTCCACCAAGGGAAACAATTTTATCCTGTCCACTCTATCTATTCCCCTCATAATTTTGTATATCTCAATCAAGTCACCTCTCAGCCTTCTTTGTTCTAAGGAAAATAACCCAACCTATCCAATCTCTCCTCGTAGCTACACTTTTCTAACCCTGGCAACATTCTTGTAAACCTCCTCTGCACTCTCTCCAGAGCTATTACGTTCTTCCTGTAATGTGGTGACCAGAATTGCACACAATACTCCAGTTGTGGCCTCACCAGTGTTTTATACAATTTCAACATTATATCCTTACTCTTATATTTTATACCTCTGCCAATGAAGGAGAGCCTTCTTTACAACCTTGTCTACTTGAACTGCTGCCTTCAGGGACTTGTGTACTTGTAAGCCAAGATCTCTCACTTCATCTATCCCTCTTAGTATATTCCCATTTATCGTGTAATCCCTGTAACTGTTTGACCTCCCTAAATATATGACCTCACACTTCTCTATGTTAAAATCCATCTGCCACTTTACCACCCACTCCACCAACCCATCTATATCATTTTGGAGATTATGGCTATCCTCTATGCTATTCACTACTCGGCCAATCTTTCTGTCAACTGCAAGGTTCCCAATCGGCCCCCCACGTTCACGTCCAAAACGTTAATATATAACACAAACAGCAAGGGTCCCAACACCGAGCCCTGTGGAACACCACTTGAGACAACTTTTCATTCACAAGAGCATCCATCGACTGTTACCCTTTGTTTCCTGTTACAAAGCCAACCTTTTATCCAGTTTGCCACATTAGCCTGAATCCCATGGGCTTTGACTTTCCTGACCAGTCTGCCATGTGTGACCTTGTCAAATGCCTTGCTAAAATCCATGTACCCGACATCCATTGCATGACCTTCATCAACCCTTCTTGTCACTTCCTCAAAGAATTCAATCAAATTTGTGAGGCAAGACCTTCCTTTAACAAATCCATGCTGATCATCCCTGATTAGTCCATGCCTTTCCACATGACAGTTAATCTTATCTCTCAGGATTGATTCTACTAATTTGCTCACCACCGATGTAAGACTAACCGGCCTATAATTGTTTGGTATTTCCTTTGATCCCTTTTTAAACAATGGAACTACATTTGCATTTCTCCAGGCCCCTGTATCTAGGGAAGATTGGAAAATCATCCTCAGAGCATCTGCTATCTCCTCCCTGACTTCCTTCAGTAGCCTCAGAAACAATCCATCTGGTCCTGGTGACTTATCGACTTTCAAGGATTTCAACTCTTCGAGTACTTCCTCTCTTTATGACTATCCCATCCAATATCTCGCAGTGTTCCTCCTGGACTACTATATCTACATCCTCCCTTTCCTTTGTAAACACAGAGATAAAATATTCATTCAAAACCCTTCCCACAGCCTTTGCATCTACATACAAGTTTCCATTTTCATCTCTGACAGGTCCCACCTTTTCTTTAACTAACCTTTTAGCATTAATGTATTGGTAAAACAACTTTGGGTTATTTTTAACTTTACTTGCCAATCTTTTTTCATGCTTTCTCTTTGGCTTCCTTATTTCCTTTTTTACTTCGTCTCTGCACTTCCTATATTCATCTAGGCTATATGCAGTGCTTAGTTCTTTTGCCTATTGAACTCTTTCTTTTTCTGTTTGATCTTCCCCTGTATTCCTCTAGACAACTAGGAGGGTCTAGATTTAGCAGTAACACTCTTATTTTTGTAAGACATGTCGACTTTGTACAATTAGGATCTTGCTTTTTTGTGTTTCCCACTGGTTTTCCACTGTTTTATCCTCCAGCAGTGCTGTCCAGTCCACCTCAGCCATGACACTTCTCACTTCTGCAGAAATTGCCTTCCCCCAGTTCAAGACTTTTTCTGCTGCTTTATCACTCTCCTTTTCCATGGTAATGCTAAATCTAACTGAATTGTGATCACTGTCCCCAATATGGTCGCGAACTGTCACTTCACCCACCTGCCTTTCCTTGTTTCTCAAGACTAGTTCTAGAATTGCATCTCCTCTCGTTGGGTTTGTCACTAATTGGTTGAAGAAAGTTTCCTGGACACACTGCATGAATTTTTCTTCCTCAGTGCCCCTTATATTGTTTGAATCCCAGTTGATATTAGGATAGTTGAAGTCTCCTACTATTATTACCGTCTTGTTCTTACAAGCAGAAATTTGCCTACATACTTGTTCTTCTATCTCCCTTTCACTATTTGGGGCTCTGTAGTATACACCCAGTAGTGTGACTGCTTCTTTTTTATTCCTAAGCTCAATCCATAAAGCCTCGTTTGTTGACCCATTTAGTATATCATCCCTTCTCACAACTGGAATTGGTTCTTTAACCATTAGTGCTACCCCTGTCCGTTTTTATCTCTTACTCTATTATGTCTGAAGACTCTATAACCAGGGATATTTAGCTGCCAGTTTTGTCCCTCCTTTAGCCAGGTCTCTGTTATAGCAATGACATCCTGCTGCCATGTGTCTACCTGTGCCCTTAACTCATCTACCTTGTTTGTAATAATCCTTGCACTGAAGTATAAACAATTTAAACCCGTCAATTTCCCTTGCTGGGGAAACTTTTTAAACTTTGCTTCTCCTGTAACTCTATGTCTATCATAATGTCCCTAGCTAATGTTCTACCTCCATTTTTCTGATCTGAATCTGACCTATCTGATCCTACTCCTGGGATCCCATCCCCCTGCCACACTAGTTTAAATACTTCCCAACAGAACTAGCAAAAGCCCCCGCAAGAACACTGGTCCCAGCTCTGCCTGGATGCAGTCCATCCAGTTTGTACAGTTCCCACCTTCCCCAGAACCGGTCCCAGTGCCTCAAGAATCTGAATCCCTCCCGGCTACAGCATCTCTCCAGCCACGTGTTCATTTGGTCTATCCTCTTATTCCTGCTTTCGCTAGCACTTGGAACTGGGAGTAATCCTGAGATTACTACATTTGAGGTCCTGTATTTTAATTTTTCTCCTAACTTCCTGTACTGAGCTTGCAGGTCCTCATCCCTTAGTTTACCTATGTCATTGGTACCAATGTGTACCACAACCACTGGCTGCTTACCTTCCCTCCTCAGAATGTCCTGCAGCTGCTCCATGACATCCTGGATTCTGGCACCAGGGAGGCAACATACTTTCCTTGAATCATGTTTGCGGCCACAGAAGGGTCTGTCTGTGCCCCTAACTATTGAATCCCCTCTCACTATAGCCCTGTCACTTGTTTTCCTCCCGTCCCTCTGAGCAACAGAGCCACCCATGGTGCATTGAACTTGGCTGTTGCTGCTTTCCCCTGAGAGGCAATCCCCCCCAACAGTATCCAAAGCGGTATATCTGTTAGAGTGGGGGATGACCACAGGGGACTCCTGCACTACCTTCCTGAGTCTTTTACTGTTCCTGATGGTCACCCATTCCCTTTCTGCCTGTGTAATCTTCACCTGTGGTGTGACCACCTCGCTAAATGTGCTATCCACGACTTGCATCGTGGATGCTCCACAATGAGTCCACCTGCAGTTCCAGCTCTGAAATCCAGTTAGCTAGAAGCTGCATTTGGACACACCTTCTGCACATATGGTCACCAGGGACAGTGGAAGCGTCCCTCATTTCCCACATTCTGCAGGAGGAGCATATCACAGGTCTGAGTTCTGCTGCCGTGACGTCCCTCTTGATTAAGCTAGTTACTCCCTTAAAAAATACGCTAGCTTGGGGCCTTATTTATGTTAGCTAGGAACCTTGTTTCTTGACTAATTACACTTGTACAATACTACACTATACTTTTTTTTAGCTCCTACCTCAGTATTAATCAATGAATAGACTGGAAAAAAAAAATCACCAGGATTTACTCAGCTGCATTTTTAAAAATCCACTTTCAGAAGAGTGCCCCTCGCAGGTCTGATGCACTCCTGAAGGTACTGCCTCTCTCTGTCTCTCTTCTTTCTCTTCTTTTTGGTTTGAGGAAGAGGGAGGGATGGAAACACTATAGCAATGTAATGTTTGGGGCTATTCTGTTCTCTGACAGTGGGTCCTCCTCGATCCCCTTCTGAGTTGTGGTGACTGCGCTGACTTCTCCCAGAATGCTTCTCAGTCACTTCTCACTACCGCCCTCTGTTGGATGATGAGCTCTCATTTTAGAGTGAAATCATGGAGTTTGCAGAAAGTGATAATTATTCTGGAAACCTAGCAGGGGAGGGTTAAGATGTAATGCAGACTTCCACTGATTTGTTCCAATATGTAAATCTTTATGCAGGAGCCATGTTTGCCTATGTAGCTTTGGTCTCTCTCTATCCTTTCACTCTTCATTTTTCTTAAAATAAGAATGGCAGAAATGACAATTATTAAAAAAAAAAATCATCAGAGCTTCTAGAGAAGCATTGATCTATATAATTATGCACTGCTGGTCAGATGCCATGAACTCTCAGAAAACAAGGCGTTCTGTAGAATTGTGGCACCTGATCAAGTTTTTGTAATTGAGTAAATGCATTTCGCTTGCTGCATCTTTATTAGTCCTGAGAGCTTGCCAGGTTAGATACTGAGAAGCTAATACCTCTGGCTGGAGACTCTAGAACCAGGGATCACAGTTTTAAGATAAGCGTCGGCCATTTAAGAATGAGATGAAGAAAAAATTTCCTCTTGTGTGTGTGCATCTTTGGCATTCTCTACTCCAGAAGCTTATGCATGCTTAATCATTGGGTATATTCAAGACTGAGATCAATGGATTCTTTGGTCACTAAGGAAATCAAGGTATATGGTAATAGGAGAAGAATGTTGTGTTGATGTATCAGAATGGCTGAGCAGGCTTGAAGAAGGGCTGTATGACCTACTCCTACTCTTAGTTATTTTGTTCAAACTGTCTTACACTGGAGAATCTTGGGTGCAAGCCTAGACAAAATCTAAGCCAAGAAAATTTTGGGCATTAACTCCTTGAATTCAGGCAGGATTGAGAATCAGTTTGAGCGCTGAAAAATGCCTCCCTGGAAATCATTGCTCCTGAACCTGCCAAAGTGTCTCAGGTTATTGGAAGGTTCTTGCATTTGCCTTAATGTAGGTTGGCACCACTTTTGCCATCTTTTGGATGCCCACAATATGGAAAGTATAGAGAAAATAGGAACCTATTTACCTTTAAATAAAATCTGCTAATTTCTCATTGTGGCCTTCCCCTGTGAACCTGTTCCAACTGGGCGGGATTAGCATGATGTCCTGTTTCAGCACTATGGGGCGAGGCCTCCTGAAGTACCCAAGTTCACCTTTTAATTGCCTTACTGTATAATCTGAATGCATTCGCATTCATATTATTGCACCCAACAATTTCCCTAGTGCCAGTAAACAGAATAGTGTATTCCTGATATTGCTGCCTCCTATCATTATTACCAGCTTGAAACTTCACAGTAACAACAATTTGTAGATTTTATTTGCCTGTATAATGTAAATTCCTGAACTTGGGTTTAATTTGGAATACTTGGTTCACATTCCAATTCTAGGGTGACCTGTTATTTCTGCAATCGTTACAGATTCCCCAAAACCTTCCTGCATCCACCTCAATTACGACACACCCATACCATTTCTGTTTTGGCTGCCTCACTGCCTCTATTGAAACCTGATAATCCACTTGCTGTGCTGTCTTCAATGATCTGAGCTAATTCGTCCAGGTCCTTTGTAGCCTCGTCCAATCTGGTCAGATACCTTTGCATTCTGCCCCCCAAGAGTTTGACCTAGTGGTAATTGTAACATTAATTACAGTCATCAAGTACAATAGAAGTCACTTGACAGTACAGAACTTGAATGTTGATAAAAAGAGAGACATGTTGCTGAAGCTTTTTGCCTTGCACTCATTGGGACAAATGTAAGAATGCCAAATTTCAAACTTTCATAATGGGCAGAATTTTGCAGCCCCATCAGGACAAGGGAGGGGTCGCAAAATGTGGCGAGTCATTCAAAAGTCCTTTGACTTCGGCAGGTCCATAAAATCCCACCAGCGTAAATTTCTGCCCAACAATTTGTTGTATAGGAGAAAAGGGGTGCTACTTAGTTGGTAGGTAAACTCTGGCCAAAAGGTTGCCATGGAAAAAGCAAAAGGGAATTATAGGCTTCCTTTGCTTCCAAGTAATTCAAAAAAAGTGCATGGCTTGAACATAGTCCTTTTGTTTGCAGAGAATGCATCCCTGCATGTTGAATTTGGGAGGCGATGGTGTAGTGGTATTGTCGCTGGACTATTAATCCAGAGTAATGCTTTAGGGACCTGTGTTCGATCCTGCCATGGCAGATGGTGGAATTTGAATCCAATAAAAATCTGGAATCAAAAGTCTAATGATGACTATGGGCAGAAATTTGCACCCGTGATCGGCAGCGCTCCTCGATTTTATTGGCGGGGGGGGGAGCGGTGGTGAGCAGATATTCTGCGAACCTTGTGCATGCGCGCGAAAGAGCACTGAACAATCTCCATGAGGCATGGAGCTGCCTCAGGGAGATGAAAAGATATTTAACAAAATAAGAGAGAGCGGAGAAAATTAATGAAACGTACCCTCCCATCACATGAGCAGGGACATGTTTTTAATTAAAAATTAAAGTTTTTATTTCATTTGTATTTGATTTTGGAAATCTCATCCCACCCATGGATGAGGTTTTCAAAAAAATGCAAACATTCAACACAATTGATAACTTAATGGCCTTAATGTCCCAAACACCACCATCACATCCCTGGGTATGTCCTGTCCCTCCAGCAGGACAGACCCAGCAGAGGTGATGGCACAGTGGTATACAGTTGGGAGGAGTTGCCCTGGGAGTCCTCAAAATTGACTCGGGACCCCACGAAGTCTCATGGCATCAGGAAACCCCCTGCTGATTACCACGTACCACCCTCCCTCAGCTGATGAATCAGTGCTCCTCCGTGTTGAACATTACTTGGAGGAAGCTCTGAGGGTGGCAAGGTGCAAAATGTACCCTGGGTGGGGGACTTCAATTTCTATCACCAAGAATGGCTCGGTTGCACCACTACTAACCAAGCTGGCTGAGCCCTAAAGGACATAGCTGCTAGACTGGGTCTGTGGCAGATAGTGAGGGAATCAACAAGAGGGAAAAACATACTTGACCTCATCCTCACCAACCTGCCTGCCATATATGCATCTGTCCATGACAGTATCAGTAGGAGCGACCACCGCACAATCGTTGTGGAGACGAAGTTCCGTCTTCACATTGAGGATACCCTCCATCATGTTGTGTGGCACTACCAGTCTATAGACTCTGGAACAGTTCCTACAATTTGGAGGGTAGTTAATGTAACCCCACTATTTAAAAAGGGAGGTAGAGAAAAAACAGGGAATTATAGACCAGTCAGCCTGACGTTGGTAGTGGGGAAAATTCTAGAGTCCATTATAAAAGATTTAATAGCTGAGCACTTGGAATACAGTGGCAGAATCAGACAGAGTCAGCATGGATTTATGAAAGGGAAATCATGCTTGACAAATCTACTGGAATTTTTTGAGAATGTAACTAGTAGAGTTGATGAGGGGGAGCAAGTGGATGTGGTTTATTTGGACTTTCAGAAGGCTTTCGACAAAGTCACATAAGAGATTAGTGTGTAAAATTAAAGCACAAGGGATTGGGGGTAGACAGATAGAAAACTGGTTGGCAGACAGGAAACAAAGAGTAGGAGTAAACGGGTCTTTTTCCAAATGGCAGGCAGTGACTAGTGGCGTACCGCAGAGATCGGTGCTGGGACCCCAGCTATTCACAATATATGTTAATGATTTAGATGAGGGAACTAATTTGTAATATCTCCAAATTTGCAGATGACACAAAGCTGGTTGGGAGGGTGAGCTGTGAGAACGATGCAGAGATGCTTCAGTGTGATTTGGACAAGCTAAGTGAGTGGGCAAATGCATGGCAGGTGCAGTATAATGTGGATAATGTGAGGTTATCTGAATGGCTATAAATTGAGAGAGGGGAATGTGCAACAAGACCTGGGTGTCCTTGTACACCAGTTGTTGAAGGTAAGCATGCAGATGCAGCAGGCGGTAAAGGCAGCAAATGGTAAGTTGGCCTTCATAGTGAGGGGATTCGAGTACAGGAGCAGAGATGTCTTGCTGCAATTATACAGGGCCTTTGTGGGACCAGACTTGGAATATTGTGTGCAGTTTTGGTCTCCTTATCTGGAAGGATGTTCTTGCTATAAAGGGAGTGCAGCGAAGATTTACTCGACTGATTCCTGGGCTGGTGGGACTGACACATGAGGAGAGATTGACTTGGTTAGGATTATATTCGCTGGAGTTCAGAAGAATGAGGGGGGATCTCATAGAAACCTATAAAATTCTAACAGGACTAGACAGGGTAGATGCAGGAAGGATGTTCCTAATGGTGGGGGAGTCCAGAACTAGGAATCACAGTCTGAGGATACAGGGTGGACCATTTAGGACTGAGATGAGGAGAAATTTCTTCACCCAGAGAATGGTGAGCCTGTGGAATTCGCTACCACGGAAAGTAGTTGAGGCCAAAACATTGTATGTTTTCAAGAAGGAGTTAGATATAGCTCTTGGGGTGAAAGGGATCAAAGGATATGGGGAGAAAACAGGAGCAGGCTATTGAGCTGGATGATCAGCCATGATCATAATGAATGGGGGAGGAGGCTTGAAGGGCCAAATTGTCTACTTCTGCTCCTATTTTCTATGTTTCTATGTTACCACCGTGCTAAATGGGATAGATTTTGAACAGATCTAGCAACGCAAGACTGGGCATCCATGAGGCGCTGTGGGCCATCATCAGCAGCAGAATTGAACTCGAACACAATCTGTAACCTCATGGCCCGGCATATCTCCCACTCTACCATTACCGTCAAGCCAGGGGATCAACCCTGGTTCAATGAAGAGTGCAAGAGGGCATGCCAGGAGCAGCACCAGGCATACCTAAAAATGAGGTGTCAATCTGGTGAAGCTATAACACAGGACTATTTGCATGACTAACAGCATAAGCAGCAAGTGATAAACAGCGATCCACAACTAATGGATCAGATCTAAGCTCTGCAGCCCTGCCACATCCAGTTGTGAACAGTGGTGGACAATTAAACAACTCATTGTGGGAGGGGGCTCCACAAATATCCCCATCCTCATTGATTGAGCAGCCCAGCACATCAGTGTAAAAGATAAGGCTGAAGCATTCGCACCAATCTTCAGCCAGAAGTGCCGAGTGCATGATCCATCTCGGGCTCCTCCGGAGGTCCCTAGCATCACAGATGCCAGTCTTCAGCCAATTTGATTCACTCCACGTGATATCAAGAAACAGCTGAAGGGAATGGATAGTGCAAAGGCTTTGGGGCCTGACAATATTTTAGCAATAGTACTGAAGACTTGTGCTCCAGAACTTGCCCCGCCCCTTGCCAAGCTGTTCGAGTACAGTTACAACACTGGCATCTACCTGCCTATGTTGAAAATTGCCCAGGTATGGCCTGTACACATAAAGCAGGACAAATCCAACCTGGCCAATTACCGCCCCATCAGCCTACTCTCAATCGTCAGTAAAGTAATGGAAGGGGTCATCAACAGTGCTATCAAGTGGCACTTGCTTAACAATAACCTGCTCACTGACGCCCAGATTGGGTTCCGCCAGGGCCACTCAGCTCTTGACCATATTACAGCCGTGGTTCAAACATGGTCAAAAGAGCTGAACTCCCGGAGAGGTGAGAGTGAGTGCCCTGGACGTCAAGGCAGCATTTGACAGAGTGTGGCATCAAGGAGCCCTAGCAAAACTGGAGTCAACGGGAATCAGGGGGAAACTCTCCACTGGTTGGAATCATACCTAGCGCAAAAGAAGATGGTTGTAGTTGCTGGAGGTCATTCATCTCAGCTCCAGGACATCACTGCAGGAGTTCCTCAGGGCAGTGTCCTGGGCCCAACCATCTTCAGCTGCTTCATCAACAACCTTCCTTTCATCATAAGGTCAGAAGTGGGGATGTTTGCTGATGATTGCACAATGTTCAGCACCATTTGTGACTCCTCAGATACTGAAGCAGTCCATGTCCAAATGCAGCAAGACCTGGACTATATCCAGGCTTGGGCTGACAAGTGGCAAGTAACATTCGCGCCACAAAAATGCCAGGAAATGACCATCCCCAACAAGAGAGTATCTAACCATTGTCCCTTGACATTCAATGGCATTACCATCGCTGAATCCACCACCTTGGAAGTTACCAGAAACTGAACTTGACTAGCCATATAATTACTGTGGCTACAAGAGCAGGTCTGAGGCTAGGAATCCTGCAACGAGTAACTCACCTCCTGACTCCCCAAAGCCTGTCCACCATCTATAAGGCACAAGTTAGGAGTGTGATGGAATATTCCCCACTTGCCTAGATGAGTGCAGCTCCCACAACAGTCAAGAAACTTGATACCATCCAGGACAAAGCAGCCCGCTTGATTGGAACCACATCCACAAACATTCACTCCCTCCACCACCGACGCACAGTGACTGCAGTGTGTACCATCTACAAGATGCACTGCAGAAATTCACCAAGGCTCCTTAGACAACACCTTCCAAACTCACGACCTCCACCATCTAGAAGGACAAGGGCAGCAGATAGTTGGGAACACCACTGCCTGGAAGTTCCCCCCCAAGTCACTCATCACTCTGATTGGAACTATATCGCCGTTCCTTCGCTGTCACTGGCTCAAAATCCTGGAACTTCCTTCCTAACAGCACTGTTTTAAATTAAATTGCTTCCTTTCTCAGTGAAGATTTGCTTTGTTGTCTATCTTGAAAGGTGCAACTTTCATTGAGATAAGTTCTATGGCTTTCAGTTACTCTCTGATACTTCTTCCTAGTTGCTATGCTTCTTCTTATTGTGGGTGTACCTATACCTACACTACATAGACTGCCGCGATTCAAGAAAGCAGCTCACCACGACCTTCTCAAGGGAATCTAGGGAGGGTTAATAAATGCTGGCTCAGCCAGCAAAGCTCACATTCCATGAATATATTTTAAAAAATGTATATCACTCCTAGCAAGCATAAATGAGCCACGTTACGAGCTTGACTGATTATCTTAAATTTGTTGGCAGTGTAGTTGTTAGCATACTCAGGATTGTTCAGCCAAATGTTGCCCAATCACGGATTCACATCTAATAGTAGATGTTTCATTTTGCGGTTTGCAAATGTGGGCTGGTTGAGTATGGTCTGTACTCTGCCTGTTACAAACAGCCTGAGGAACATGTTTGATTTGATCAGCCAATCGTAGGGAAAAACCAACTTGAGCTTGTCATCATCAATCTGCCTGATTATTGGTCAGAGTGACCAATGCACAGACCTTGTGGAGAAGAAGACCCATCTTCATACTGCAGAAGGTGCAACACCTGCCCCTTTACTTCCCCTCTCCTCACTGGACAAGGGCCCCAACACTCCTTTCAAGTGAAGCAGCATTTCACTTGCACTTCCCTCAATTTAGTCTACTGTATTCGCTGTTCCCAATGCGGTTTCCTCTACAGACTGGGTAACCGCTTTGTGGAACACCTTCGGTTTGTGCGCAAGCATGACCCAGACCTCCCTGTCGCTTGCCATTTCAACACACCACCCTGCTGTCATGCCCACATGTCCGTCCTTGGCCTGCTGCATTGTTCCAGTGAAGCTCAACACAAACTAGAGGAACAGCATCTCATCTTCCGACTAGGCACTTTACAGCCTTCCGGACTGAATATTGAGTTCAACAATTTTAGATCATGAACTCTCTCCTCTATCCCCACCCCCTTTCCGATCCCCCTTTTATCCAATAATTTATATAGATTTTTCTTTTCCCACCTATTTGCATTATTTTTAAATGTATTTCCATCCATTGTTTTATCTCTACCTTTTGGCCTATTTCAATCCCTTCCCCTCGCCCCACCCCCACTAGGGCCATCTGTACCTTTATTATCACATTCCTTAGATAATATCACCAGCTTCAACACCTCTTTGTCCTTTTATCTATGACATCTTTTGGTTATCTCCACCTATCACTGGCCCTCTATCCAGCTCTACTTGTCCCACCCCTCCTTAAACCAGCTTATATTTCACCTCTTTTCTATTTCTCCCTAGTTCTGTTGAAGAGTCATACGGACTCAAAACATTAACTGTGTTCCTCTCAGCAGATGTTGTCTGACCTGCTGAGTTTTTCCAGGTATTTTTGGTTTTTTTTTGGATTTCCAGCATCCGCAGTTTTTTGCTTTTATTTCATTTTTTCGTACTGGGGATACCCTCCATTATGCTGTGTGGCACTACCATCGTTCTAAATGAACTGATTATTCAGAACAGATATAATAACTCAGAACATGTGAAAAATTGCCCAGGTATGTCCTGTCACAAAAAACAGGATAAACTCAATCCATCCAAATACTACCCCATCAATTTAGTCTCAATCATCAGCAAAGTAATGGAAGGTGTCCATGACAGTGCTGTCAAGTGACACTTACTCAGTAATAATCTACTTACTGATTCTCAGTTTGGGTTTCACCAGGATCACTCAGCTCCAGACCTTTTCACAGCCTTGATTCAAACATGGACAAAAGAGCTGAACTCAAGAGGTGAGGTGAGACTGACTGCCCTTGATATCAAGGCTGCATTTGATCAAGTGTGGCATCAAGCAACCCTAGTAAAATTGAAGCCAGTCAAAATCAGGGGGATAACTCTCTACTTGTTGTCATACCTAGTGCAGAGGAAGATAGTTGTAATGGTTGGAGCTCAATCATCTTAACCCCAAGACAACACTGCAGAAGTTGCTCAGTTGTGCCCGAAGCCAGTTTTAGCTGTTTCATCAATGACTTTCCTTCCATCATAAGATCATTTGCAACTCCTCAGCTCCTGAAGCAGTATGCACCTGCATCCAGCAAGACCTGGGTAACATTCAGGCTTGAGCTGATAAGTCACAAGCATCATTGCCTGGCACTCATGTAGCATGAATGACATTTCCAACAAGAAATCCTCCCTCGATGTTCAGCGACATTACTATTACTGAATTCTCCACCTTCAACATCCTGGTATTAACATTGAACAGAAAATTAAGGGGTCCAGTCATATAAATACTGTGGTTACAAGCGCAGATCAGAAGCTGGAAATTCTGCAGCAAGTAGCTCACCTGGCTCCTCAAAGACTGTCCACCAAGACTGTCCATAATGTACAAGTCAGGAGTGTGATGGAATGCTGTTCACCTGGCTGGATGAGTGAAGCTCCAACAAGAAGCTTGACAAAGCAGCCCATTGATTGGCACCCCATCCATCACCTTAAACATTCATTCCCTCCAGTAGTGGTGTGTGTACCATATACAAGATGCACTGCAGCAATTCACCAAGGCTCCTTCAACAGCACCTTCCAAAGCCACTACCTCTACCACCTAGTAGGACAAAGGCAGTAGACATATAGGAACACCACCGCCTGCAAGTTCCCCTCCAAGCAACACACACTCCTGACTTGGACTCAAATTCCCATTCCCCCTTTATTGCTGGGTTAAAATCCTGGAACTCCCTTCCTAACAGCGCTGTGGGTGTGCCTACACCACATGGACTACAGCGAGTGAAAAAGGCAGCTCACCTCCACCTTCTAAAGGGCAGTTAGGGATGGGCAGTAAATGCTGGCCTCGCCAGTAATGCTCACATCCCATGAAATAATAAGAAAAATGAAGCATTTCTCTTTTCATAGAATGATAGAATCTTACAGCACTTGGAGGAGTCCATTTGGCCGCTGTCCTTTGTCGACTCTTTGAAAGTGCTTTCCAATTAATCCCACTCCCCCACCTTTCCCCATAATCACAAAATTCTTTCCTTTTTAAGTATATAACCAATCACTTTTGAAAGTAACTATTGAATCTGCTTCCACTACCCTTTCAGGCATACATTCCAGATCCAGTGCATTGGAAGTAAAGTCTTTTTTTCTTTCTCTAGTCCTGTCCTCGGCTTAGGGCACAATCTTTTGATGTTTCTTCATTCCGAAGGTCCAGCACTTGGCTGTTTTCCAGTTGGATGGTTAGCTTTATTCATGTTCTATTTATTTATTACAAAGTTCTTCCATTCTACCTAAGCTTAGAACTTCTCGAGACATATAGGTCCTAATTATCGCAGTTTCAACAATGGGACTCAGCTCATTTCAGACAATTGCAAGTGATCTATTCCTTTCCGCTAGTGTTAATTAGTTTTTCTTTCAATGTTGTTCTGTAAAGCTTTTCTCAATTAGGATTAATAGCTTCATGGATTCTTGTCACTAGGGTTACCATTTTGTGGTTGCTTGTGGTGAGTAAGCAGAGTTTCCACCACCCTTTGTGTATGAGTGTTTCCTGATTTTATTTCTAAATGGCCTAGCTCAAATTTTATTATGCTCCCCCATTCTTGATTCAGTTGAAACAGTTTTTCTGTATCTATCCTTTCAAATACTTTTAATGTTGGCCCACCTCTTACATTCTATACTCAGGGAAGCCAAGTTTATGCAACCTGTCCTGATAATTTAACCCTCTAAGCCCTCTTATCATTTTGATGAATGCATTGCTTCAAAGTCATTATAGAATATCCTTCTGAAGTGCAGTGCTGAGAACCGACTACAGTACCTCAGGTGGAATCCATGCAATAAAACATAACTTCCTCCCCACAACTCTCCAATTTCTCTGTGTTCATCTAAATGTGGCTTCTTGAGCATCCCGATTTTAATCACTTCACCATTGGTGGTCATGCCTTCAGCTGCCTAAGCCCTAAGCTCTGGAAATCCTTCCCTATATTTTTCCATCTTGTTTTCCTCCGATAAAACACTCCTTAAAAGCTACCTCTTTGACCAAGCTTTTCTCTTAATATCTCCTTATGTGGCTTGGTATTAAATGTTGTTTTATAAGGCTCCTGTGAAGTTCCTTGGAACACTATACTATGTTAAAGGCGCTATACAAATATACATTGTTGTTAGTTTTGTTGAGTCCCTGACCTTAATTGTACAATATTTTCCTTGTGATTTATAGTATGGTGACCTCTTCCTCTAATGTTGGTACTAACACAAAGTAGTTACTCAGTATGTTTTCCATTTCCTTATTTTCAGTGACAGTATCGCTGTTATCAGTTTTTAAGGGGCACACCTTGCTTCTGACCTCTCTCTTTTTCTAAATGTAACTGTAAAAATGTTTTTTGTTGGCTTTGATATTCCATGCAAGTTTTCTTTCAATAGCCCCTTTTGTAGCTCTATCTGCCTTGTCATGCTTTATATTTTATATCTTTCCCATGTTCCAGAATTTGTGCTTTTTTTTGGTATTTTTTATGCATTTTTCCTTATGTGCATACAAATTAGGAGCAGTAGTAGGCCATTCAGCCCCTTGAGCCTCTCCACCATTTGATAAGAGCTTATCTGATGTGGCCTCAGTTCTATTTTCCTGTCTATCCCTTAAACCCTTTGACCCCACCCCTGTCAATCAAGAATCTAAGTGTTAAAAATATTCAATGACCTTGCCTCCAATGCTCTCTGGGGAAAAGAAATCCAGAGACTAACGACCCTCAGAGAGAAAAAAAAATTCTCTTCATCTCCATGTTAAATGTGAGACCCCTTGTTTTTAAAATGTACCCCTGAATTTTAGTCTCTCCAATAAGGGCAAACATCCTCTTAGCACATTATTTTGTCTCTTACCTCTTTATTCATCTATCACTGACTTTTTTTGGATAATGGTGTTATTCCTGCAAATAAGTTATTAATAAATATGGTAAAACATTGCAGCCCCAGAACAGACCCCTGGGGGATACCATTTGTCACATCCTACCAAATTGAGTACATACCCTTTATATCCACTCCCCCTCCCCTCCATTTCCTACCTCCCAATTAAGTTATTTACTGTTATGACCACAGTCAACATTAATTGCTGCGCAAACCAAATTCCAGAGGGAAACTTGGCTTACAGGCCATATCCTTTTTTTTGTATTCTGAAAATGAGAAGAAGACATATTGATCTCAGCAGCAAGAAGTCCAGTAACACTTTTGGGATGTTAAAAATTAAAAGTAAAAGTTTTATTAACAAGAATAGAAGAAAACTTAAGCACACAAGAATACAGTTTATTCGGAAATAGAGATAGTTTAAGTAAGTTATATTTGTATTTGTGGGTTTAGGAATGAATTTTAGCTTTAATGTTTAAGTTTGATTTGTATTTCTGTATCTGTGTGTTAAGATAGGTCTAATTGAGTTTTACTTTCATTTTAAAAGATGCCTGCATTTGTAATGAGAGTTTTACAACTGTTGCAGCTAAGTTAAACAAACAAGGGTAGAGAAACTGGGCTGTTGCCTAGCAACAAGGGTCCAGAGAGGCAGGTCCTTCCCACAGACACACAGAGGAAACTAGAAACAGCAGTTTGATTTGGAAGCTGTTTGAGTTCAGTTGGTTTTGAAAGTAGCTGTCAGGAGAAACTGGAGCAAAGAGGACAGATAGCTAGCCCCAAGCCAAAGAAAAGACCCCAAAATCCAGGAGCAAGTCCCAAGAAGACTTCTAGTCAAAGGAAGGATAGATACCTGGAAAAAGTCCTCTTAATTTAAGAGTGAGGGGCAGAGAGAAGGCTCCAAGCTTCAGATTTAAAGAGACAGAAGCTGCAGAAAGCAGATTTAAAGTGAGAACAGCCTGCAAGAGGCCAGAAGGTCCAAAGAGACAACTGAAGGTCTGTAACTCTTTGCTATGGGCATGTGAAGCAGTGGTATACTGTTGATAGCCGCGTCGGTGAGAGAGAGCGCATGGAAGAAAGCTTGAATGCATGTGGTGACCGAAGGAACAGGAACATTGGAAGGAGCGTTTGAAACCCGGGAGGTGAACCTTTGCGGAAGGGTCTGAGGAAGCGTGAGTTTGGGAGAAGATTCTAAAGCGAGGCCTTGGAGAATGAAGATTGGAAACCCTCGTATGAAAGATGGATTTCAGTGAGACTGGTTAGCTCACGGTGTGACAAGAGCCTTGGAGGGGAGGGGGCGGCGCAGGGTGGCAGTTGATGAGAGATCCATAGCATCTGTTTGTGGTGGCATCTGTTGCTTGGTTTCAGAGTGTGGTGTGTTTGACCAGAGGTCGCCTATTGGTTTACATGGACTGTGTACTTACTGTGGACATTAGAGTATAAGATAGCTTTTGTAACTTGTGTTATCCTTACAAATCTGTATATATCTGTAAAGGTATAGTTGTGGGTGCAGAAGTATTGTAATATAGCTCATCTTTTCTTGTTTAATAAATGTTTTATGCTTTTGTTCAAAGTTCATTAGCTGACTCAGGTGACTGTTCAGTAGCCCCTTTCCAAGTATCTAAACAAACAAATAGAAGTTAGGAATAAAAACAGAAAATGTTGGAAAAATTCAGCAAGTCTGACAGCATTTGTAGAGAGGGAAACTGTTAACATTTGAGTCCAAATGACCCTTCTTCAGAGCTAGGATCTGAAAAAAATCTGATAAAAGTTAGGATCAATCAGGCTGGGTTCTACCCTGGGATCAGGCTTGTCCAGTGGTAACCTCAGCTGGGGATCATAGTAAGTTACGCAGTAAAACTTAGTCTGACAAAACATTCCCCCAAAAGACTCACTGCTTGATCAGAACCACAAGTAAACACCTTCCAGGCAGCCCTCCCTTATAGATGTTTAACTATAAAAATCCAGTAATAAAAATCCAAGGCAAACTGTTGTAGCTTTATTAGAGGCATACCATGTGACTTCTTAATTCTCTTCCACTCTGCTGTGGAAATCCAAACTTCAGATCAAAACTGCTTTTTGCAGCCCAAGATTTTTCTGGCTTGACTGGATGGTGGATTCAAACCTGCATCTTCTCCCAGTCCAGAGCCACAGCTCACAACTCAGCCACAGCTCAACAGCTATAGCTCACAGCTATATTAACTCTAAAATATATAATTTCCCCTTTCATCTCAGATTCCATTGTTCTCACACCTCTTTGAAATTCAAACTCTTCCAAATATAAAATCTTTCATGTCTTTATTTTGTCTTTGCTTTCAGATCAATAAAATATAATATCCCCACTTCTTTTTACCTATGGAACTCCTGCCCGATGCAAACATGTTTCATTGCATCTCCGACTTCCCTTTGATATTCAAACTCTCTTACCTAAAAATGCAAATGTTAGATGTAAACTTTTCACTTGTAACTCAAACCTAACACCTCTGTCCTTTTCATGTCTTCAACCGCCCAGACAACTTGTCTCCTTTTAATCTCTGCCCCAGCTTAATTAAATCATTAAAACACACACACACACACAGAGAAATGTGCTGCACAGAATAACACAATATTCCCCAAAAATATTTTTAAAAATAACATCTATTTCTCAAAGTACTAAATCAAAAAAAATCTCCAATTCTGCGCACTCTGACTTTTGCCCTAATCTTATCAATGCCTTCTGAAAGCCCATATAGATAACATCCATAGACACTCATTTGACTGCTTTATTAATAACCATCTCAAAAAATTCATCAAGGTTAGTTAGACATACCTTTAACAAAACAATGCTGCCTTCCCTGATCAGGTCACATTTGTTCAAATTCTGTTGCTCTATCTTTAATGGCAGACTCTAGTAACTTCTCTGCAACTAACACTTAACTAATACAAAGTACAACGCAATAGGTGTTTGAAAAACCCATTACAGAATAAAATTAATGTCACAACAGCCTGCTGTGTGCCTAAAATCAGTATGATTGGTCTTTTTGCACATTTAACTATTTACCTGCCAACAGCACATTTTGGTAACATGCTAACTGCACATTTTGACTGTGTTTGATGGGCTGCCTGCTTGTTCATCCAGATCAGATACTCCGCTAGTCTACTTCTTTGGCGGCCCATGTTACTTGACTAACTACTAATCCACCCCAAGTGCTTTCCAGTTCATTGCCCACCTATCTTGAGTGCTTCCATTCCCACCTGTTCATTCACCTCTGCCAGTTGCTTGCTTACCTTCATGCCCTGAATATTTCCCAGCCCACCTTTTCATTCAGTTTCTGCTCTGCTTAACCATTTCTAGTGCACAGATTCAAGTGTCTATTTCAAATGCTTCCTATTTCACATTTGCCTCATTCCTAGCAAGATGAAATGTGAAGAAGGAAAGAAAAGCATGATGGAGGTGAGTGAGAAGTAATATTCCTTTGACAGTACCTTTCTCTTTTGACAGCTCCTTCCAAACCCATGGCCTCTACCACCAGGAAGGACAAGGGCAGTATATGCATGGGAATATCACCACCTGCAAGTTCACCTCCAAATTACACACCATCAAGACTTGGAACCATATTGATTGGGTCAATATCCTGGAACTCCCTCCCTAACAGCACTCTGGGTCTATCTACACCACATGAACTGCAGCAGTTCAAGAAGATTGCTCACTATCACCTTCTCAAGGGCAATTAGGGATGGGAAATAAATGCTACCCTAGCCAGAGATGCCCACATACTGTGAAAGAATTAAAAAAAGCATTCTCAGGAACTTAAGAAAGCAGGGAATGAGCAATTCAATCCAGGAAACACATTCCTTCCACAGATCATATACAGTCCATTATATCATCATAGAGAAATGCCTTTTTTTTTATTCTTTCATGGAATGTGAGCGTGACTGGCAAGATTAGCATTTGTTGCCTATCCCTACTTGCCCTTGAGAAGATGGTGTGAGCATTTTCTCTTTTTAAAGATGATCATTGCCTGACAATTAATGTGGTACAAAAGTACTTGTCACTTATCAGCCCAAACCTGAATGTTTTCCATATCCTTCTACATGTGGACACAGAATGCTTTAATATCTGAGGAGCTGCGAATGGTGCTGAATGGTACAATTATCAGCGAACATCCCCACTTCTGATGTTATGATGGAGGGAAGGTCATTGAGGAAGCAGCTGAAAATGGTTGAGCCTAGGACACTACCCTGAGGAACTCCTGCTGTGATGTCCTGGAACTGAAATGTTTGACTTCCAACAATCACAACCATCTTCCTTTGTGCTAGGTATGACTCCAACCAATGGAGAGTTTTTCCCCTGATTTCGATTGACTTCAATGTTGCTACAGCTTCTGGATGCGCCATTCGGTCAGATGCTGCCTTGATGTCAACACTTGTCTCCACACTGGAATTCTTAGTCGGAAGTTTATTTCAAGCCTTATTTCAAGACTTGAGCAAAAATCAAAACTGACAATGAATACAGTATGAAGGTTGCTGCATTTTTGGAGGAAATTTTAAATTGAGGGTTTTTATACTAGTTCAGATTGTCAGGGACAGAGTGTACTTGTTCCCTTACTGCCTGTAATCAGTACAGTTTTGTATGGAAAGAATTGTGTCTTTTCTTATCCTTGGATTGTGTATTCCAATTAACTAATTCAGCAGCAATTTTTTGTGAGTTTATAATAAAGAAGGTTATTTATTCAAACACACTTATCTTGAATTGCTGCAATGTCACACAAAGTCTTACGCAAGTGCGCACACGCACACACACACAGACACGCACACTAAACCAAAGATTAGAGACAGTTAAATATAATACACTTTTACAGATTATGATTAATTCAGTCCCTGATCTAAGATTTGTGGTCTTCCATGTGACAGGTCTGTGGTTTCTTGAATGGGGCCGATGATTTAATGTTTAAGTGAGGGTCTTGTAAAGCAGGTTGTGGGTTTGTTGTAGTTGAATATCTAGGAAGTTGGTTCTCAGGTGAACTTTGAAACTGGAACAGGCTAAATACTTTGGCCTTTTGATGACTTGCAGTTAGTTTCAGAATCTGGTTCTCAGACTGGCTGACAGCTGATGGCTCTTTAAAGGCAGCTTTTCTCTGCAGCTGTTTGTTTAATTTATTCTTTCATGGGATGTGGGTGTTTTGCTGGCAAGGCCAGTATTTATTGCCCATTTCTAATTGTCCTTGAACCAAGTGGCTTGTCACACCATTTCAGAGGGAAGCTGTGGGTCCAGAGTCACATGTAGGCTAGACCAGGTAAGAATGACAGATTTTCTTCCCTAAAGGGCATTAGTGAACCAGGTGGATTTTTGCAACAGTCAACAATGGCTTCATGATCACCATTACTGAAACTAACTTTTCAATTCCAGATTATTAATTGAATTTAAATTCCACTAGCTGACATGGTGGAATCTGAACCCTTGTCCCCAGAACATTGTTCTGGGCTTCTGGTTTGCTAGTCCAGTGACATTGCCACTATGCCACCATTTCTCTCTCCCTGTTGTCTTGTTGATGTTTTTCTGCAGCCTTTCGAGGTCTCTTTTGAGGCTTTAGATAAAACTCGTTATTGCAAATTGGTTTCGATCACATAACCAATATTGGCAATCATCCAACCAGGATGGTTTAGGAGTCCAAAGCCATTACTACACAATAGGAGTTGGATGGTGGTCTTTCACACTTAACTTTTGGATAACTGGTCCTGTCAGCTTTCTTTTGTTTAATTGCTAACCTGGGCTGAATTTTGACTCCTGTCAGGGGGGTTCTGCGAACCCGATCGACGCCCCTGATCGGGCGCGCGCCACCATTTTACGTTTTGGCCCGCCCAGTGTAAAGCTCGCCCAGAAGCGCTGAGCACTCCCTGTGCGGGTGGAGGGATGGGGGCTTCCCTGAGTCGGGAGTGTGCTCTTGCGCAGAAATCTCCCTAAGGCACAGAGGTGCCTCGGGGAGATTTGTTTAAGTTTAAAATTTCTAAGTAAAGTATTTGAAAACTTTTAAAACATGTCCCCTCATGTGACAGTGTCACATGAGCTGGGACATATCACTGATATTTTTAAAAAAAATTTTATTGAATTTTTAAACACTTCATGAAACCTCATCCCGCCCATGGATGAGGTTCCATGAAAAATGCGAAGGCCACCTGGACTCTTCGCCTGCCCGCCAACCTTAAGGTTGGACGAGCTGCTCATTTAATTGTTTAAATTAGTTTTTAACAGGCCTTAATAGGCCTTTGACAGTTTAGCAGCCAACTCGGCTGCGCGCCTGCCAAACTGAAAATCTAAATGATGCACAGTGACATCAGGATGCCCGCCCGATGTCACCGCGTGTCATTTTACGTGTCGGCAAGTGGGCCCCGCCCTCGTTCGCCAACCGGAGAATTCAGCCGCTGGAGATGGAGTCTAAGAATCCTATGACTCTGTTTTTGGGAGCTTGTGGCATAGTGGTATTGTCACTGGACTACTATTCCAGAAACCTAGGGTAATGCTCTGGGGACCTGGGTTTGAATCCCACCACGGCAGATGGTAAAATTTGAATCCAATAAAAATTTGGAATTAGAGGTCTGATGATGGCCACAAAACCATTGCCTATTGTCGTAAAAACCCATCTGGTTTACTAACATCATTTAGGGATGGAAATCTGCCGTCCTTATCTGGTCTGGCCTACATGTAACTCCAGACCACAGCAATGTGGTTGAATCTTAAATGCTCTCTGAACAAGAGCAATTAGAGATGGGCAATAAATGTTGGTCTAGCCAGTGATGCCCACATCCCATGAACAAATAAATAATAAAAAGCTTCAAACGACAGGCATGAATTCCACAGATATCATTCGTCTTGGTATGTCCATTGTAGGGAGAGACCCCCACCAATTTGAACTTTTCCAGAATCTTAGTAGTCCGTGCTGAATAAACAAAGGCCACCTGACCCCTTAGCAGTCATCTTAACAGTTCATCAGTGTCCAATGTAACCGGTTCCAGAAACTTCCATACAAGTCCATGTGTAAAATTATGACTATGACATGCCTTTGCTGAGCATGACAAGATGGATGTAATAGGTCCCATGACCACTATGTGAAGAAAACCCGCAAGACCTCCTTGTCTTCCAGCTAACATTCCACTCTCAACCAATACCACCAAAATTGATTCATTGCCCATCCATTGCATTGCTGTTTATGCGGTCTTACTTTGAGAAAATAACTACTGTAGTGCCTATATAACAGCAGTCAGAGCAGTACAAATGTTATGGCACAGCCGTTGGTAAATGCTGAGTTGTTCAAATCCCAAAGGGAAACTTGAAACAACTGCCACAACTTGTTTTTCAATTTGTATAAATTTCAAGATGCGTACCTTGAATTCAGTGGTAATAAGACCACCAAGCCTTATAAGTTTTTACAAAATAGATTAAACATTTATTAACAAGAAAAATGATTTTTAAGCACATACATGTCTACAAATTACTACTGTAATAACGTCTAAATCTCCTACTTAATCTGAGTCCCAGTTACACTTTCTTTAAGGCAACAGCGAGACACATAGGGTAAAATGTTTAGCTTGGTGGGCACGTGCCCGACCTGCTGAAGCATAAAATGATGCACATTGACGTCGGGCGAGTATCCCAACGTCAATGTGCAGTCGCACGATATTTTGTTCTGCGGATGTGTGCCGGAGTTAGCAGCGTGCTTGCTAACAATTAAAAGGCCGTTAAATTATCAATTAATTTGAATTTTTCGCTGCCTGTCTAAATCTTACAGTTGGCAGGCAGGTGAAAAGGCCAAGCGGCCTTTTCACTTTTTAGGAAACCTCATCCACGGGTGGGATGAGGTTTCCTAAAGCAAATACAAATAAAATAAAAAATTTAAAACTTAATTAATAACATGTTCCATGTGATAAAGTCACATGAGGGGACATGTTTCATTACATTTTTATTTTCTTTCTTTTTGTTTATAACTCTTCATCTCCCCAAGACAGCTCTGTGCCTCAGGGAGATTATGAAGCGTGTACTCGCATGCATGCGCGAAGGTCGCACTCACCCCGCTCGCCCTCCTGCCCCTGCCCGCACAGGCAGCATTGCATGCTGCCACTCTTGTTTCATGCTGGACAGGCCTTAATTGGCCTGCCAATGTGAAATTGCCTTCTGGCCCCGATTGCAGGTGGCGGTTGGCTTCCCGACTGCCCCCGTCCGTCCACGCTGAGCCTGCCAGACAAGGGCAAGATTCTGGCCATAGATTGTAAAAGACCCAGCCAAAGTGAGACACAATTCCCTGAACCAGTCGAATTCAAAGTGAGTTTTCTTAACTTCATCTCTTTGAAAACAGCAGCTTGAGGCATAGATGCTGAAGGCTTTTCACACTTAGTAGATCTTAAAAAAATGCCTAACCTTACACTCAGCCTTTTCTCCTTTTTATACATTTTCCCCTTTGAATGCAAATACCCATTGTTCCACTATGTCTTTAGACTTTATCTTCCTGATCATAAAAAATTATCATAGTACTCACAACCACTACGACCTAGAAAGACAAGGGCAGCAGATAGATGGGAACACCACCACCTCGAGGTTCCTTTTCAAGTAACTCACCATCTTGACTTGGAAATATATTGCCATTCCTTCACTGTCGCTGGGTCAAAATCCTAGAACTCCCCTCCTAACAGCACTGTGTTTAAATTAAATTTCTTTCTTTCTCGGGGAAGATTTGCTTTGTTGTCCATCTTGAAAGGTGCGATTTTCATTGAGATGGGTTCCATAGCTTCCGGTTACTCTCTGATACATTTTAACCTAGTTGCTATGCTTCTTCTTACTGTAGGTGTACCTACACTAACATCGACTGCAGCGGTTCAACAAGTCAGCTCACCACCACCTTCTCAAAGGCAATTTGGGGTGGGCAATAAATGCTGGCCCAGCCAGCAAAGCCCACATCCCGTGAATGAACAAAAAAAAACTAATTTTACTAGTAATCTTTGGGAAAAATAGTCAACTTCGTTTACAGTTAACTTCTGATCAACTCTTGCTGTCACTGTCCCAGACATTAGGTCACACTCCAAGTGCACCTGGTACAAAGATACAGGTATATACCCCCCCACCAGTACCATTTATTAAAACTTTGGCTTTTAATGCACTCCCTGGTGGAAAAGTTATGCCTTTCCCCAGCAAAAGTTTTTGAATGCTCTTTTATCTCTTAATATAATTATAGGTTTAGCTGTCCCATTTGAGGGATAAGGGGTCACTTTCACCCTTGACAAAAATTCTTTATAATCCTCATGTACCTTAGTCACTTCCCCTGAACCCACAGCAGTGTTCACATTTGGAGCCACAGCTGTAATTAACACTACAAATTGATCTGTTACATTTTCAGCTGGGGCTCTTTTTTCTGCATTGCCCTTACATATCCCAATAAGTCCCATGGATTTCCCACGTAACTTTTTAAAAAATTCATCCATGAGATGTGGGTTTTGCTGGCTGGGTCAGCATTTATTTCCCATCCCTAGTTGCCCTTGAGAAGGTGGTGGTGAGCTGCTTTCTTGAACCGCTGTAGTCCATGTGGTATAGGTGTACCCACAGTGCTGTTAGGAAGGGAGTTTCAGGATCTGAATCCAGCAACAGTGAAGGAACAGCGATATATTTCCAAGCCATGATGTGAGTGACTTGGAGGGGAACTTCCAGATGGTGGTGTTCCCATCTATCTACTGCCTTTGTCCTTCTAGCTGGTAGTGGTCGTGGGCTTGAAAGGTGCTGTTGAAGGAGCCTTGGTGAATTTGTGTAATGCATCTTGTGATGGTACACACTGCTGCTACTGTGCATTGGTGATGAAGGGAGTGAATGTTTGTGGATATTGTGCCAATCAAGCAGGCTCTTTGTCTTGGACGGTGTTAAGCTTCTTGAGTGTCGTGGAAGCTGCATTCATCTAGGCAAGTGGGAAGTATTCCATCACACTCCTGATTTATGCCTTGTAAATGATGGACAGGCTTTGGGGAGTCAGGAGGTGAATTACTCATCGCACGATTCCTAGTCTTGACCTGCTCTTGTAGCAACAGTATTTATATGGCTAGTCCAGTTCAGTTTCTGGCCAATGGCAAAGCCCAGGATGTTGATGGTGGGGGATTCAGTGATGATAATGCCAATGAACGTCAAGGGGCAATGGTTTGATTTGCCTTTGTTGTACATGGTCATTGCCTGGCACTTATGTGGTGTGAATATTACTTGTCACTTGTTAGCCCAAGCCTGGATGTTGTCTAGGTCTTGCTGCATTTGGGCATGGACTGCTTCAGTATCTGAGGAGTCGTGAATGGTGCTGAATGTTGTGCAATCATCAGCAAACATCCCCACTTCTGACCTTATGATGGAAGGAAGGTCATTGACGAAGCAGCTGAAGGTGGTTGGGCCCAGGACATTACCCTGAGGAACTTCTGCAGTGATGTCCTGGAGCTGAGATGAATGACCTCCAGCAACCACAGCCATCTTCTTTTGTGCTAGGTATGACTCCAACCAGGGGAGAGTTTCCCCCCTGATTCCCATTGATTCCAGTTTTGCTAGGGCCCTTTGATATCACACTCGGTCAAATGCTGCCTTGATGTCAAGGGCAGTCACTCTCTCACCTCACCTCGGGAGTTCAGCTCTTTTGTTCATAGTTGAACTAAGGCTATAATGAGGTCAGGAGCTGAGTGGCCATGGCGGAACCTAAACTGGGCATCAGTAAGTAGGTTATTGCTAAGTAAGTGCTGCTTGATAGCACCTGCTGGTGACCTCTTCCATCATTTTACTGATGATCGAGAGTAACTGAAGGGGTAATATTGGCCGGGTTGGATTTTTCCTGCTTGTTGTGCACAGGACATGCCTAGGCAATTTTCAACATAGCCGGGTAGATGCCAGTGGTAGCTGTACTGGAACAGCTTGGCTAGGAGTTTGGCAAGTTCTGGAGCACAAGCCTTCAGTACTATTGCCGGAATGTTGTCAGGGCCCATAATATTTGCAATATCCAGTGCCTTCAGCCATTTCTTGATATCATGTGGACTCAATTGAATTGGCTGAAGACTGGCATCTGTGATGCTGGGGACCTCTGGAGGAGGCTGAAATGGATCATCCACTCAGCACTTCTAGCTGAAGATTGTAGCAAATGCTTTAGCCTTATCTTTTGCACTGATGTGCTGGGCTCCTCCATCATTGATGATGGGGATATTTGTGGTGCTCCCTCCTCCAGTGAGTTGTTTAATTGTCCACCACCATTCACGACTGGATGTGGCAGGACTGCAGCGCTTGGATCTGATCCGTTGGTTGTGGGATCACTTAGCTCTATCACTGCTGCTTATGCTGTTTTGCACACAAGTAGCCCTGTGTTATAGCTTCACCAGGTTAACACTTCATTTTTAGGTATGCCTGGTGTTGCTCCTGGCATGCCTTCTTGCACTTTTCATTGAACCAGTGCTGATCCCCTGGTTTGATGGTAATAGTAGAGTGAGGGATATGCCGGGCATTGAGGTGACAGATTGTGTTCGAGTACAATTCTGCTGCTGATGATGGCGCACAGAGCCTCATGAATGCCCAGTCTTGAGTTGCTAAATCTGCTCGAAATCTATCCCATTTAGCACGGTGGTAATGGCCACACATGATGGAGGGTATCCTCAATATGAAGGCGGGACTTCGTTTCCACAATGAATGTGTGGTGGTCACTCCTACCGATACTGACATGGACAGATGCATCTGCGGCAGGCAGGCTGATGAGGATGAGGTCAAGTATGTTTTTCCCTCTTGTTGGTTCCCTCAGCACCTGCCACACTCCCAGTCTAGCAGCTATGTCATTTAGAACTTGGCCAGCTTGGTCAGTAGTAGTGCTACCATTGTTGGTGATGCACATTGAAGTCCCCCACCCAGAGTACATTCTGCACCCTTGCCACCCTGAATGCATCCTCCAAATGGTGTTCAACATGGAGGAGTACTGATCCAGCAGCTGAGGGAGGGCGGTATGTGGTAATCAGCAGGAGGTTTCCTTGCCCATGTTTGACCTGATGCCATGAGTCTTCATGGGGTCTGGAGTTGATGTTGAGGACTCCCAGGGCAACTCCCTCCTGACTGTATACCACTGTGCTTCCACCTGTGCTGAGCCTGTCCTGCTGGTGGGACAGGACATACCCAGGGATGGTGATAGTGGTGTCTGGTAATTCCAGTGGTTTGCATGAAGGTGTCCCACACTGTTACTATGGAAACACTTAGGCCTTTGAATATCACCTCCACCCTCAGCACCTTCCTTGCTGATCTGAGTATGGGTTCCTGGGGTATTCACAGCTGTCCCTTCTCTTCGCTGGCTACTTGCCTTCCTTTCACCCTCCCACTTTCAATCCTTCTCGGGTTTGTGAGGGTGATGGAAAAAGGGTTTGGATTTATGGACCACTCATAACTGCTAACCATCTCCGCTGCCTGTCTTAGCTGTTGTAACGCTCTGGTCATCAACATGGGTTCTAACTATGGGAAGATGTAAATTTTTACATCTTTCTGTGAGAATTATGTCCCTAAGAGCTTTGTCTGTGGCATCTACGCTTAATGCCCATTTCCAACAATTAAAATCACTTTGTTTACCCTCTCAGATTCAATATAAGCCTTCCCAGGCTTTTCCCTTTTGTTTCGAAACTTCTGCCTGTACGCCTCAGGGCCCAACTCATTCCCATTAGGACTAGCCTTTTTTACTTCATCATAATCCATAGAAACCTCTTCCGAAAGTGATGCATAAAGTTCATGAGCTCTGCCCACCAATCTACTTCGCAGGAGCAGTGTCCAGTTTTCTTTTGGCCATTTTATCTGCCTAGCTACTTTCTTGAACAGAATGAAGAATGCCTCAACATCCCTTTCCTCAAATTTTGGAAGGGCCTGTACAAATTTAAACACCTCCCCACTGGGCTCTGGGTTGGGGTTAGTTCTTTCATGATCAGAAATTACCTCAGCATCTGAGGCTCCTTTTTAAATTCCAGACTTTTAAGCTTGTGCTACCTTTCTCACTCCATCTCTTTTTCCTCTTCTAACTTCTCTCACTGGAGGTTAAGTTTTCATATTTCCATTTCTCTTTCTCTCTCCCTTTCCTCCAATTCAAGTTTTTTTCAGTTCCCTTTCATTTGCAAGTTCAAGCTTCTGCTTTTCTCTATATTTTTGTATCTCATGCTGCTTCATTTGCAACTGAATCTTAGCTAACTCTAGTTGTGATACACCAATTTCAGGTGTCTCCACTTTTAATTCTAAATGCTGGGTAATTATTTTAATCATGTCATCCTTATGAGATCCTGCTTTATTTGTACCTTCAATTTATCTGCTAACTTTCTCAGTATAGCTTTAGTCAAGAATTTCAAACAATCTACTGTTGCATCTTCTTCTCCCAGGAAAGTCTCAGCAACTTCCATAGCCATTTTAGTTTACTAATGTATAAGAAACCTGGTATCTGACCTTTTATCCTTTACCAATTAGTATTAATCTACATCCAATTACCCATTATCCATATTTCAAAATCCCACAACCTCTCCCAATCTATGTTATGATGGGGATGGGAGGAGTGCGCAGATTCTCTAGCCCTCACTACTCCACTGGTACACTGCAAGTGTAAATGTTTAACTCACTCACCAAATGGCCAATTGTTTACCTTCGCTACAGCTAGACCTAGAATAAAAGAGACTAACCAGGCTTCTTTCAATAAACTCAAAATAATTGATTTATTTTTAAACAATACATTTTTAAAAACAAGTTGCAATACTGGTTAACATACAATTTGTAATACAGAAATGTAATGATTTACCCCCTTTTAAAATATCCCAAGACACATACCCAAAACAAAGGACACAACAAATAAGGTCTCTGCAGAGATTGGCATAAGTGAACACTATAAAAAGGATAAAGTTTAAATAGGTCTTGATGCTGTTGATCTGACAGGGTGCTGGTCACAGCAATTATTTGGAAGTCCCTTCAGATGGATCTTCAGTGATACACTGCCTTTTTTTAACTCTCACTTGTCGCAGCATCACTGGCTTTCAAAATGTAGATGAGCTATACTGAGAGGAGAATTTCCTGGCTGAAGGTGAACATTCCAATTTGGAATGCATGCAATGTAGGGTGGAGGGGGAGGGGGGTAGAGAGAGAGAGGGAGAGAGAAGCAGTCTTCCTTCACAGTTTGCTCCTAAGGCACACACACATACTGAGTTCAAAATAAAATGTTCAGAGAGAGCTTCTTCTAGGCCAGGTATTTTCAGTCAATCTCCAGGAGCCCAAGTCCTGGCAATGGCAGTTTTTTTATGTTAACTCAAGTAAGTAAAATAACTCTTGTCTCACCAGGTATTTTGCTGGTCATCTAACTGAAGCCATGTGATTTCTTGGCAAAAAGGCTTTGAGCTACATGGGCAGCACATTCAGAGAGGTGGTTACATCACAGTTTAAGGGCCAGAAGACAGACACGGAATGAGTGACCACCAGGCAATCCAAGAGAAATAGGCAGGTAGTGCAGGAGTCCCCTGGGTTCCTGCTCACAAATTAGTTTTCTGTCTTGGAAGCTGGTGAGGGCGCTGGGTCCTCAGAGGAGTACAGTTAGAACTAGGTTTGTGGCACCACGAGCCGCTCGGCTATATAGGAGGGGAGGGAAAAGAAAGGAAGAGCAAAAGTGATAGGGTATTCACTGGTTAGGGGAACAGACAGGTGTTTCTGTGGCTGTAGACGTGAGTCCAGGATGTTACGTTGCCTCCCTGGTGCCGGGTCAAGGATGTCATGGAGCGGCTGCCGGACATTCTTCTGGGGGAGGGCAATCAACCAGAGGTCGTGGTCCACATTGGTACCGATGACTTAGGTAGGAAGGGGGATGTGGTCCTGCAATCCAAATTTAGGGAGCTAGGTAGAAAATTTACAAGCAGGACCTCTAAATTAGTAATCTCCAGATTATTCCCAGTGCCACGTGCCAGTGAGTACAGAAATAGATAAAACAGATGAAAGCATGGCTGGAAAGATGGTGCAGAAGGGAGGGCTTTAGATTCCTGGGACATTGGGACTGGCTCTGGGGGAGATGGCACCTGTACAAGCTGGATGGGTTGCATCTGAACAGAGCAGGGACTCAGTTTTGCTAGTGCTGTTGGGGAGGACTTAAACCAACTCAGCAGGGGTGTGGGAACCAGGAGAGAATATCAGAAAGTAATACTAGGGTGCATGGAATGCTGGAAGAGGCAGAAAGCACTAAAATAGAGAATAGAACGTTAATGATTGGAGTCAGAATAAGGGAGCAAGCAATGAAGTCTAAATCAGGGTTAAAATGCATGTATGTGAATGCACGGAGTATAGTTAATAAAATTGGGGAGTTACAGGCACAGATTGCCTTGTGGGATTATGATGTTGTGGCGGTAATGGAGACCTGGCTTAAGGAAGGGCAGATCTGGGTGTTAAATATTCCTGGTTATAAGGTGTTCAGAAAAGATGGGAAAGGCAAAAATGGAGGCGGGGTGGCGTTTTTGGTTAAGGAGGGTATTGCAGTACTGGAAAAAGAGGATGTGTCGGAGGATTCAAGGACAGAATCAATTTGGCTAGAGCTAAGGAATAAGAAGAATGCAGTTACATTGTTCGGTGTAATATACAGACCACCAGCTAATAGGAAGGATATAGAGGAACAAATCTGCAGAGAGGTGTAAACATCATAGAGTAGTTATAATGGGGGACTTTAATTACCCATATATAGACTGGGATAGCGGTATTGTAAGGGACAGTGAAGGACAAGCATTCCTAGATTATGTTCAGGAGAATTTCCTGCAGCAGTATGTGTCAGTCCAATAAGAAAGGGGGCACTGCTAGACCTGGTTCTTTGGAATGAGGTGGGCCAAGTAGATCAAGTAACTGTGAGGGAACCTTCTGGGGGACAGTGATTATTGTTTCATAAGGTTTAGGATGACGGTGGAAAATGACATTGGTCAATCCAGAGTAAGAATAATCATCTGGCAGAGAGCGGATTTCAATAGGGTAAGAATGGAGCTGGGCCGGATAGATTGGAATCAAAGGTTGGTGGCAAACCTTTCAAAAAGATGGTTTGGTATGTTCCTCAAAAGGGAAGGGTAGGACAAACAAATCCAGAGTTCCGTGGATGACAAAGGAGATAGAATTAAGTTAAAGAAGAAAAAGTGTGTTTATGGCAGGTGTTGGGTGACAAATACAATTGAGAACCAAGCTGCATATAGAAGGTTCAGAAGGCATGTGAAAAAGCAAATACAGGAAGTAAAGAGGGATTATGAAAAAAGACTGGAAACTAACATAAAAGGAAATCCCGAAATATTCTATAAGCACATCAATAGTAAAAGGGTGGTAAAAGGAGGAGTAGGACCGATTAGGGATCAAAAAGGGGATTTACACACAGAGGCATGAGGCATGGCTGAGGTGCTAAATGAATACTTTGCATCTGCCTTTACCTACGAGGCAGATGCTTCCCAGGTCATGGTGACAGAGGAGGAAACTCAGTCACTAGAAGGGTTTAAAATTGATAAGGAGGAGGTATTGGATAAGATGCCGGTACTTAAAGTTGATAAGGCACTGGGACTGGATGAGTTGCATCCAAGAATATTAAAGGAAGTGGGAATGGAAATTGCAGAGGCACTGGCAATAATCTTTCAATGTTCCCTGGGTTTGAGGGAGGTGCTGGAGGACTGGAGAATTGCAATCATTATGTTCAAAAAAGTAAAGCTCTGCCCTGCAATTACAGACCAGTCAGTTTAACTTCGGTGGAGGGGAAACTTCTAGAAACAATTAATCGGGATGGAATTAATAGTCACATGGAAAAATGTGGATCGATTCGGAAGAGTCAGCATGGAGTTGTTAAAGGAAAATTGTGTCTAACTAACTTGCTGGAGTTCTTTGAGAGGCAACATATATGGTTGATGAAGGCAAGGCTGTTGATGTGGTGTATACTGACTTCCAAAAGGCGTTTGATATAGTGCCACAAAACAGACTTGTGAAGAAAGATTTGTGTAGGTCATGGAATAAAAGGGGCAGTAGCAACATGGATACAAAATTGGCTGAGGGATAGGAAACAGAAAGTAATGGTTAATGGATATTTTTCGAGCTGGAAGAAGGTTTGTAGTGGAGTTCCCCGGGGTTGGTATTGTGACCCTTGCTCTTCCTGATAGATATATAAATGATCTAGATCTTGGTGTGCAGGGGACAATTTCAACGTTTGCGGATGATTCAAAACTTGGGAGAATTGTAAATTGTGAGGACAGTGTAGAACTTTGACACATTGGTGGAGTAGGCAGATAGTTGCCAGATGAAGTTCAATGCGGAGAAGTGTGAGGTGATACACTTTGGTACAAAGAACATAGGGAGAGAGTATAAAGTAAAGGATAATATTCTAAAGGGTGTGCAGGAGCAGAGAGACCTGGGTGTATATGTACATAAGTAATTAAAGGTGGCAGGACAGGTAGAGAGCTGTTTCTAAAGCAAACAGTATTTTAGGCTTCATTAATAGGGACTTAGAGTACAAGAGCAAGGTTATGATCTTATATAAAACACTGGTTAGACCTCAGCTGGAATATTGCGTACAGTTCTGGGTGCCACACCATAGGAAGGATATGAATGCATTGGAGAGAGTGCAGAAGAGGTTTATGAGAATGGTTCCAGGGATGAGACATTTCAGTTATGAGGAAAGATTGGAGAAGTTGGGACTATAAGATCATAAGACATAGAAGCAGAAGTAGTCCATTCGGCTCATCGAGTATCCTCTACCATTCAATGAGATCATGACTGATCTGATAATCCTCAATTCCACTTTCCTACCTTTTCCCCATAACCTTTGATTCCCTTGCTGATTAAAAATCTGTCGATCTCAGCCTTGTATATTCTTAATGACCCAGCCTCTATAGCCCTCTGTGGTAAAGAATTCCACAGATGAACAACCCTCTGAGAGAAGAAATTCCACCTCATCTCTGTCTTAAATGGGCGACCCCTCACTCTGAGATTATGCCTTCTGGTCCTAGACTCATCCACAAGGGGAAACAACCTCTCAGCATCTACCCTGTCAAGCCCCCTAAGAATCTTGTATGTTTCAATAAGGTTGCCTCTTATTCTTCTAAACTCCAATGAGTAAAGGCCCAACCTACTCAACCACTCCTCATAAGAAAATCCCTCCATACTCAGGATCAACCTAGTGAACCTTCTCTGGACTGTCTCTAATGCCAGAATATCTTTTCTTAGATAAGGGGACCAAAACTGTTCACAGTATTCTAGGTGTGGTCTAACTAGTGCCTTGTATCGTATTAGCAAGACTTCCCTATTTTTATACCCCGTTCCCTTTGAATTAAAGGCCAACATTCTGTTTGCCTTCCCTACTACCCACTGAACTTGTATGCTAGCTTTTTGGGATTCATGCACGAGGACCCCCAAATCCCTCTGTGCTGCAGCATTCTTCAGTCTTTCTCCATTTAAGTAATATTCAGCTCCTCTATTCTTCCTGCCAAAGAGCATAACTTCACATTTTCCCACATTATATTCCATCTGCCATGTTTTTGCCCATTCACTTAACCTGTCTATATCCCTCTGTAGACCCTTTGTGTCATCCTCACCACTTGCCTTCCCACCTATTTTTGTGACATTTGCAAACTTGGCAGTAGTACATTAATTTCCTTCATCCAAGTCATTAGTAAGTATTGTAAATAACTGTGGCTCCAGCACTGATCCCTGTGGCACTCCACAGGTTGCCTTCCCCAAAATGGCCCCCTTATCCCAACTCTCTCTTCTATTAGCCAGTCCTCTATCCATGCTATACCCCTAACACCATGGGCTCTTATCTTATTTAGTAGCCTTATGTATGGTACCTTATCGAATGCCTTTTGGAAATCCAAACATATTACATCTACTGGTTCCCCTTTATCAATCCTGCTTGTTACCCCCTCAAAGAATCCTAATAAATTTGTCAGGCATGGTTTCCCCTTCATGAAGCCATGCTGACTCTGCTTGATTAGAATTTGTATTTCTAAATGCTCTGCTATTATAATAGACTTTAAGCTTTCCCCAATTACAGATGTTAAGCTAGCTGACCTATAGTTGCCTGTTTTTTGTCTCCATCCCTTTTTGAATAAGGGTGTTACATTGGCAGTTTTCCAATCCTCTGGGACTTTTCCAGAATCTAAGGATTCTTGGAAGATTACTACCAGTGCATCCATTATCTCTGCAGCTAATTTCTTTAATACCCTAGGACGCAACCCATCAGGTCCAGGTGATTTATCGGCCTTTAGCCCCATTAGTATCTCTAGTACTTTTTCTCTAATGATAGTTGTTGTATTCATTTCCTCCCCCCCAACTTTTGCCCCATGATTATTTAATATTTTTGGAATGCTATTAGTGTACCATGAAGACTGATGCAAAGTATTTGTTCAACTCCTCTGCCATTTCCTAGCTCCCCATTATTATTTCCCCAGCCTCATTCTCTAAGGGGCCTATATTGACTTTGGCATCTCTCTTCCTTTTTATACATTTAAAGAAGCTCTTACTGTCTGTTTTTATATTACTTGCTAGTTTACCCTCAAAGCTTATTTTCTGCCTCTTTATTTTTTTGGTCATCTTTTGTTGGTTTTTAAAACTTTCTCAATCCTCTGGCTTACCACTAATCTTTGCCACATTGTACATTTTTTCTTTCAATTTGATAATATCCTTAACTTCCTTTGTTAACCATGGTTGGTTTATCCCCTTCCTACAACCCTTATTCCCCACTGGGATATATCTTTGTTGTGAGTCATGAACAATTTTCTTAAATGTCTGCCTTTGTTCATCAACTGTCTGTTCTGCTAAACTCCTTTCCCAGTCCACTCTAGCCAACTCTGCCCTCATTCCTTTGTAATTACTCTTATTTAAGTTTAGCACAGTTGTTTCCGAACTAAGTTTCTCACTCTCAAACTGAATGCTAAATTCCACCATGTTATGGTTACTGTTTCCTAGGGGATCTTTTACTCTGAGATCATTTATTAAACCTGCCTCATTACACATTACCAGATCCAAAATAGCCTGATCCCTGGTTTGATCCACAACATATTGCTCCAGGAAACTGTTCTGAATACACTCAATGAATTCTTGCTCATGGCTACCTCTGCCAATTTAATTTCCCAATCTACATGAAGATTAAAGTCGCCCATGATTAATGTGCTGCCTTTTTTACATGCCCTCATTATCTCCTGATTTATTCTCTGTCCTACAGTACAGCTACTGTTAGGGGGCCTATAGACTACTCCCATCAGTGTCTTCTTCCCCTTGTTATTTCTTACCTCCACCCATATGAATTCTACATCTTCCAATCCAAGATCATTTCTTTGTATCATGCTTATTCCATCTTGTACTAACAAAGCTACCCCACCACATTTTCCTTCCTGCCTGTCCTTTTGAAAAGTCACATACCCCTGAATACTTAGTTCCCAGCTTTGATCTCCTTGTAACCATGTCTCTGTAATGGCTATAAGATCATACCCATTAACCTCTATTTGTGCTGTTAATTCATTTATTTTGTTCTGAATACTAAGTAAAGAGCCATTAATTTAGCCTTTTTACCATTTTTTCCCCCTTTGACCCTTTTTGCTGCTGTTTTTTTTTATGTTCTTACACTCTGTCTCTTCCTGTCACACTCTGGTTATCATTATCTAAGTAGCTGCCTTGCAATGCTGCCATATCCTTTTGCCAGAACCTTCCCCCCATCAATATGGTTTAAAACCCTCTCTACAGTCTCAGTTATTCGATTTGCCAGGACACTTGTCCCAGCACAGTTCAATTGAAGCTCTTCTCATCAGAACAGCTCCTTTCTACGCCAGTACTGATGTCGGTGCCCCATGAACTGAAACCCATTCGTCCTGCACTAATCTTTGAGCCACAAATTTAACTCCTTGACTTTATTTACCCTATGCCAATTTGCCCGTGGCTCAGGTAGTGATCCCGAGATGATTACTTTGGAGGTTCTGCTTTTTAATTTAGCTCCTAACAGATCAAATTCTTTGAGCAGTACCTCCTTCCTAGTCCTATCAATGTCATTGGTGCCAACGTGGACGACGACAGCTGGATCCCTCCCCTCCTGCTCCAAGTTCCTCTCCAGCCCTTAGGAGATGTCCTTAACCACTGGCACCGGTCAAGCAACACAACCTTCAGGACTTGTGCTTATGATTGCAGATAACAGTATCTATCCCCCTAATTATACTGTCCCCTACCACTAAGTTTCTATTTCCTCACCCCACTTGAATGCTTCTCTGTACCATGGACTGTTTTCCTTTGAAGAGGAGAAGGCTGAGAGGAGACTTGATGGAGGTTTTCAAAATCATGAGGGGTCTGGACAGAGTAGATGGGAAAAAACTGTTCCCACTCGTAAACGGGTTGAGAACTAGAGGGCACAATTTTAAAGTGTTTTGCAAAAGAAGCAAATGCGAGGTGAGAAAAAACTTTTTCACACAGTGAGTAGTTAGAGTTTGGAAGGCACTGCCTGGGGGTGGAAGCAAGCTCAATTGAGGCATTCAAGAGGGCATTGGGTGATTATCTAAATAGAAACAATGTGCAGGGTTATGGGGAAAAGGCAGGAGACTGGCACTAAGTTAAAATGCTCAGAGAGCCAGTGCAGACACAATTGGCTGAATGACCTCCTTCTACACCCTAATTATTCTGTGACTCTGTGAAAAAACAGCTTGCTCACAGACCAGAGTGAACTTGCAGCCTTTAAAAAAAACTCAGGAGAGTGTCCAAAATTCAATATCCTTCCAATTTTTAAATAGCATATAATCCTTGGATTCCTAACACCAACAAGAAGGAAAAACCTACTTGACCTTGTCTTCACCAGCCTACCTGTTGCAGATGTGTCTGTCCATGACAGTATTGGTAGGAGTGATCATTGCACAGTCCTTGTGGAGACAAAGTCCTGACTTCACATTGAACATAATTGCCATTGTGTTGTGCGGTACAGCCACATGCTAATTCAAATAGATTTTGAACACATCTAGCAACTCAAAAGTGGACATCCATGAGGCACTGTGGGCCATGAGTTGCAGCAGAATTGTATTCAGCCATAATCTGTAACCTCATGTCTTGGCAAATACCCAACTCTACCAATACCATCAAGCCGAGGATCAACCCTGGTTCAGGAGGGCATGCCAGGAGCAGCACTAGACATACCTATAAGTGAGGTATCAACCTGGTGAAGCTACAGCACAGAACTACTTGCATGCCAAACAGCGGAAGCAGAATATGATAGACAGAGTTTATAATGGTTTGTTACAACTGAGTGGCTTGCTAGCCCATTTCAGAGGGCATTTAAGAGTCAACCACATTGCTGTGGGTCTGGAGTCACATGCAGGCCAGGTAATGATGACAGATTTCCTTCCCTAAAGGGTATTAGTGAACTAGATGGGTTTTTACAACAATTGACAATGGTTTAATGGCCATCATCAGGCTTTTGATTCCAGATTTTTTTATTGAATTCAAACTCCAACATCTGCTGCGACAGGATTCAAACCCTGGGTTTCTGGATTACTAGTCCAGTGACAATACCACTATGTCATCACCCCCCCCTCTCTGAGAGCTAAACGATCCCACAACCATAGGATCATATTAAAGCTGTGCAGTCTGCCTCATCTAGTGAATGGTGGTGGACAATTGAATGACTAACCAGAGGAGGAGGCTCCACAAACATCCCAATCCTCAATGGTGGGGGTGCCCAACACATCAGTGCAAAAGACAAGGCTGAAGCATTGCAATCAACTTCAGGCAGAAGCACCAAGTGGATAATCTCTGCCTCCTCCTGAAGTCCTCAATATCACAGATGCCAGTTTCATTCACTCCATGTGATATCACGAAACAGCTGAGGGCACAAGATACCGCTAATGCTATGGGCCCTGACAATATTTAGCAATAGTACAGAAAATTTATGTTCCAGAACTAGCCACGCTCTTTAGCCAGCTGTTCCAGTACAGTTACAACACTGGCATCTGCCTGACAATGTGGAAAATTGCCCAGGTATGTCTTGTCCACAAAAAGCAGGACAAATCGAAGCCAGCAGATTACTGCCCTATCAGTCTACTCTCAAGCATTAGCAAAGTAATGGAAGCTGTCATTGATAGTGCTATTAAGCGGCACTTGCTCAGCAATAACCTGTGCACTGGTGTTCAGTTTGGGTTCTGCCAGGGCCACTCAGCTCCTGATCTCATTACAGCCTTGGTCAAAACATGGAAAAAGAGCTGAATTCTAGAGGTGAGGTGGGAGTGACTGTCCTTGACATCAAGACAGCATTTGACCAAGTGTGTTATCAAGGAACCCTAACAAAGCTGAAGTCAATGGAAATTGGGGGAAAACTCTCCACTGGTTGGAGTCATACCTAGCACAAAGGAAGATGGTTGTGGTTGTTGGAGGTCAATCATCTCAGCTCCAGGTCATCACTGCAGGAGTTCCTCAGGGTAGTGTCTTAGGTCCTACCATCTTCAGCTGCTTCATAAATGACCTTCCCTCCCTCATAAGGTCAGAAGAATGGATTTCATTGAAGATTGCACAGTGTTCAGTACCATTCATGACTCCTCTGATACTGAAGCTGTCTGTGTTCATGTGCCGCATATCTAGAAAGCATTCAGGCTTGGGCTGATAACTGGCAGGTAACATTCATGCCACACAAGTGCCAGGCAATGACCATCTCCAACAAGAGAGAATCTAACTATCTCCCCTTGACATTCCATCAATCCTCTTCCTTTGTGCTACAAAGCCCCAATGCCAGGCATTAACTGTCTGATGGACATGCAACCAAATCGGGGCTTCTGACAATGGCTGCAATGGTCTTTACAATTGGTGGTTGGGGCCACTGCTGTGGCCGTTAAATCCAGCACAGACTGTGCACAGTCTTACAAAGGCCCAAAAATTACTTAATGGGTGTGCAAGTCCGACATCAAAAAATTGTCATTTTGATCCAGGATTTCTATCTCCTTGCTTTAGGGTCATTGTTGTTGCCTATTTGTTTTGTGCCCAACAGATGCAAGGGCATCTGCCGTATTTGGAGCAGAAAAATGCCAGCACCTTACAGGGAGGCAGCAGTTTTTTTTTGCCACCCAACTTTCTGACCCACGCTCCCATGTAATGCTATGCCCTAAGCAGCCAGAAAATAGTTGAGTTAGCTGGCCTCACAGTCTGGTGCCAGGCCAGATCAGTTGGGTGCAGGTTTAGCCATTGTGTGCTGATTAGTGGTTTTGGTGCAGCTGCACTGGAATTGTATTATCAGTAACCTTTCCAAAAAATGACATCCTGAAAGTTTCACCTTTAAATGATTCTTTTTTAAAAAAGCAGAGGGATAGGAACAAAGATCAATGACTGAGACCTCCTTGTTAAAGCCAGCTTGATGAAGAAACTACCTCTTTAACAAGGGTCCTGATGTTTAGACTCTTTAAGGGGCATTTTGAAAGTGAGATTCCCTGTTTAAAGAAGCCATGAACATACTAAAAGCTAAAAAAAAGTCAATATTTCACCATAAATTGTTTCATTAACAGTACTTAATTGCTACCATGTCACCATGGAAGTCCAATCCCTCAACACCTCCATCCCCCACCAGGTCTGAGGGCTCTCTGGTTCTTCCTTGAACAGAGGCCCAAACACTCCCACACGCCACCACTCTCTTCCATCTGGCTGAACTTGTTCTCTCACTGAACAAATTCTCCTTTAACTTGTCTCACTTCCTCCAAATAAAAGGTCTGGCTATGGATACCCACATGGGCCCCAGTTATGCCTGTCTCTTTATGAGGTATGTGGAACATTCCTTGTACCTGTCCTACTCAGGCCCCCTTCCACAACTCTTTTTTCAGTACGTTGATGACTGTTTCAGTGCCGCTTCATGCTCTCGCCTGGAAAAAGTTATAAATTTTGCTTCCAATTTCCACCCCTCCATCACCTTCACATAGTCCATCTCTGACACCTCCCTTCCCTTCCTTGACCTCTCTGTCTCAATTTCTGGTGATAGGCTGTCTGCCAATATTCACTACAAGCCCACCGTCTCCCACAGCTACCTCGACTACAGCTGCTCACACCCTGCTTCCTGTAAGGACTCCATTCCATTCTCTCAGTTCCTTCACCTCCATTGCATCTGTTCCAATGATGCCACTTTCCACAACAGTGCTTCTGGCATGTCTTCCTTCTTCCTTAAATGAGGTTTCCCATCCACTGTGGTTGACAGGGCCCTCAACCGTGTCTGACCCATCCCCCTCACCTCTGCCCTCACACCTTCCTCTCCCTCCCAGAGCCATGATAGGGTCCCCCTTGTAATCACTTTTCACCCCATCAGCCACCACATTCAAAGGATCATCCTCCGCCATTTCCGCCAATCCCAGCATGATGCCACCACCAAACACATCTTCCCTACACTCCCCCCCGTCGACATTCCGTTGGGACCATTCCCTCCAGGACACTCTGGTCCACTCTTCCATCACCTCATTTCCCTCCCTCCTTCCCATGCAATCGCAGAAGATGCAATACCTGTCCCTTTGCCTCCTTCCTCCTCACCGTCCAAGGGCCTAAACATTCCTTTTAGGTAAAGCAGCGCTTCACTTGCACCTCCTTCAATTTGGTCTACTGCATCCGCTGCTCCCAATGCGGTCCCCTCTACATTGGAGAGACCAAATGCAAATTGGGTGCCCGCTTTGCAAGCATGACCCAGACCTTCCTGTCGCTTGCTGTTTCAACACCCCATCCTGCTATCATGCCCACATGTCTGTCCTTGCCCTGCTGCAATGTTCCAGTGAAGCCCAACAAAAACTGAAGGAATAGCACCTCATCTTCCAATTAGGCACTTTACAGCCTTCTGGACTTAACGTTGAGTTCAACAACTTCAGATCATGAACTCTCTCCTCCATCCTCGCTCCCGTTTTATCCCCTTTTTCAATATTCATTCTCATTTCTTAATTTTTATTTTTTATCCACTTATTTTTATTTTTATTTATTTTCATTTTTATTCATTGTTTTATCCCCACCTTTTATCCTACTTCAATCTTTTTTCCCACCACTGACCCCTCCTCCCACCCCACCCCCGCAAGGGCCATCTATTTCTTGTTCATGTTGTTCTTTCCAGAGTGCTTACCCTTGTCCTGCCGTTACCGCATTCTGCTTTCTGACCTTAATGCCACCTCCTTTAGCTAGTATCACGATCATTAACACCCCTTTGTCCTTTTGTCCATGACATCTCTGGCAATCTCTCCTTTGCTTCCATCTATCACTGGCCTTCTATCCAGCTTTGCCTGCTCCAGTTCCCTTAAACAGTATTAATTTCTTTACATTTTTACTTTTCTTTAGCTCTGAGGAAGAGTCATAAGGACTCATAATGTTAACTCTTTTTTTTCTCTCCACAGATGCTGTAAGACCTGTTGAGATTTTCCAGCATTTTCTGTTTTTTGTTTCAGATATCCAGCATCCGCAGTGTTTTGCTTTTATTTTAACACTTAATAACTGTTTGTTTGTTTAGATAATACATTGAATTAAGAATTAAGAAATTCTGGTCCTGTACCTTTACATAGGGCAGGATATTGAGTTCGGCGAGTGAGGGGCGAGGCCCGCTCGCCAACACATAAAATAACGCGGGATAATGTTGAGTGGAACTCCCGATGTCACCCCGTGTCATTACAATTTTCAGGTCAGCGGGCGTGCAGCCGTATGAGCTGTGAGCTCGTCGACCTGTCAATGGCCTACTGAGGCCATTTAAAAACTAATTAAAGTCATTAAAGGACCTCCCTGTCCAATCTTAAGGTTGGCGGGCAGGCCGGGAGCCCTGGCGGGCTTCAGAAAAAGCATGGTACCTCATCCATGGGTGGTATGAAGTTTCATGTAGGTTTTTAAAAATTTAATAAAAGTTTAATTAAAAGTGATGGACATGTCCCAACTCATGTGACAGTGTCACATAAGGGGACATGTCAGGGAAATTTTAATTTTCTATATTTCACATTTTTGAATTTGGCGCCGATCTCCCTGAGGCAGCACTGAGCCTCAGGGAGATGAGGGTGCTCTTTCGTGCACATGCGTGAAAGAGCGCACTCTTGGCTTAGGGAATCCCCCCCACTTGCACAGGAGTGCATAGTACTTCCTGGCGGACGTCACGCTGGGCGGACCTTAATTGGCCCGCCCAAATAAAATGGCAGTGTGCCCCTGATCGGGGACAGTGATTGGAGGTGCGCCTGCATGCGCCCACTCCTGAACTTCATCCCCACACCCCCCCCCACCCCCCCAACGGGGGGGAAAATTCTTCCCATAAACTGGATAATAATCAACATTGAAATGTACAGTCTTTTTGCCAGACCTCAAATAACACACTTCTAAAACTACAAAAGGCATTCAGTTTTCATGGCGTAACAAATGGATCTATCAAGTTCGAATCTTAATACACTGAGTTACACAATGTCCAAAGGCCTTCAGGCCTCTACAATTGCTCTCAGTATTCCTGGGTGCAAGAGGGCAGATAATCAGCCTGGGTTGCTGCTCATGATCTCTAGCCAGTGATTGTTGCTGAAAAATGTGGATGCTGGATGCAAACAAGATTCGGTTTATCTGTGATGATGACCTCAACTGTTAAATAGCTTGCCCACTCACTCACTTGGGTGAATGAATGGAAAGTAGCCAGTACTCTTGGTTCAGTGCCTCATCAGAAGTCAGCATTTTTGAGAGGAGACAGAACATTGGAAGGGGATATTAGAATCATATCTTTTGAGGCCGAATTTTTCTTTTACAAAATGGAAGGACATGGCATGATCTGGATATCTGGATGCTAACCTGGGATTTTGTTTTAAAAGAAGCAGGCCTCTTCCAAGAAATCACCTGACCTGGATGGTACTTGAGAAGGAGTTGTTTCTTTGTCTTGAACTGCAAAATACTTTAATTAATTAAAAGCTGGAAGACAAAAAGGCAATCACATGACAGAGGCAAACCTTGGGCTGAAATCTCCGGTCGGCGAGCGAGGGCGGGGCCCACTAGCTGACACGTAAAATGACATGTGGTGACATCAGGCGGGCGTCCCGAAGTCACTGCGCGTCATTTAGATTTTCAGTTTGGCGGGCACGCAGCTGAGTCGGCTGCACACCCGCCGAGCTGTCAAAGGCCTATTAAGGCCTGTTAAAAATTAATTTAAACTATTAAATGAGCTGCCCATCCAACCTTAAGGATGGCGGGCAGGCGAAGAGCCCAGGCGGCCTTCGCATTTTTCATGGAACCTCATCCACGGGCGGAATGAGGTTTCATGAAGTGTTTAAAAATTCAATAAAATTTTTAAAAAATCATTGATATATCCTAGCTCATGTGACACTGTCCCATGAGGGGACATGTTTTAAATACTTTATTTATAAATTTTAAACTTAAACAAATCTCCCTGAGACACCTCTGTGCCTCAGGGAGATTTCTGCGCTCTTTCACGTGCTTGCGCGAAAGAGTGCACTCCCGACTCAAGGAATCTCCCCCCTCCACCCACACAGGGAGCGCTTAGCGCTTCCGGGCAAGCCTCACACTGGGCAGGCCTTAATTGGCCCGTCCACGTAAAATGGCGGCGCGTACTTGATTGGGGGCGCAGATCAGGTTCGCACTTGTTCCCGCCCACCACCTCACAACCCCCCCGACAGGGGTTAAAATTCAGCCCCCTAAGTTTGAACTTGTGCGTTTGCTTTGAGTCTTGTTGGGGAGCGAACTGAGGAAGGAAGGCTACCCTAGCTGGCACCCTCTCTGTACCTTGTCTAAAATTGGGTGTGGCTATCAATCTGTAGCCAGAGAACCCTCATCTGAGTGCAACTAGTCTGCATTTGGACCTGCAAAGCTGAGACCAGTTGGTGAGAACTTCCAGACATCCACTGATTTTCACAATTGGCCACAAAAACAAAAATTGCTGGAAAAATTTAGCAGGTCTGACAGCATTTGTAGAGAGGAACTCAGAGTTAACATTTCGAGTTCGAATGACTCTTCATTTCAGTGTGAAAATTAAACATTTAAATTAATGGTACAGCCTTTGGAGTAATGGGGCTTGACAGTTTATGCACTCTCATCCTGGTCCTAATCGGGAGGTGACATGGTGCGTGCATCTAAAAAAGATGAAACATGCCAATAGTCATTATGAGGGGAGGGGTTGACTGTTGTGGATAAATAATAAGAACCAAGCCATCAAATGAAGGATTTTCTGCATTTTGGACAGATACATTCTGTGATAACCCAGATTTAGCATCCCAACCTTACAGATTTACTGATTAGAATAATAGATTAGAAATCCGGTTGTAATTCTTAAAACAAAGCCTTTCAATAAGTGCTATACATGAATGCATTTGCAGTGGGATACACTTATATATGGATGCAGATTTTATTGATGCAGAACATTTTCTTTCAGTGATTTGCTACAATTCCTGTATACTCCCATGGATAGATGGGAACAGTAGGTGAGTGTTCACCTATTGTATACCGCCACTCTATTACTAAAACAAATTAAAGGGGCTAAATTTTCCCCCCATACGGGCGCGCTTCTGATCGGCACCCCCGATCAGAGGCGCGCTGCCATTTTACATGGGCGGGCTGATTAAGGCCTGCCCAGCATGACGTCTGCATGGAAGCGCTATGCGCTCCCTGTGTTGGTGGGGGTGAATCTCAAAATCGAGAGTGCGCTCTTTCGCGCATGCGCATGAAAGAGGGCACTCATCTCCCTGAGGCTAAGTGCTGCCTCAGGGAGATCGGTTCTAAATGTGAAAAAGACAAAAATAGAACAATAAAATTTCCCTTACATGTCCCCTCATGTGACAATGTCACATGAGTTGGAACATTTCCATAATTTTCACAAAATCTTTATTTAAATTTTTTAAAGCCTACGTGAAACCTCATCCCGCCTGTGGATGAGGTTTCATGTTTTTTCTAGTTCCTGCTGGGGCTCCTGGCCTGCTCGACAACCTTAAGGCTGGACGGGCAGGTCCTTTAATTACTTAATTGACCCTGTCAATGGCCTCAATTGGCCATTGACAGGTCGGCGGGCACGCAGCTGATTTCGTTGTGCTCCCGCCTTCCTGAAAATTTAAATGGGGCTTGGTGACATCGGGAGTTCCACCTGATGTCACTGCGCCTCATTTTACGCATTGGCGAGTGAGCCCCGCCCCCACTCGCCGACTCGTAAAATTCTGCCCAAGATGTTGCTTACTTTGTGAGTGATACTCATACACACTGTCCCATAGAAACAAAAACAGAAAATGCTGGAGAAACTCAGCAGGTCTAACAGCACCTGTGGAGAGAAAAAAGAATTAACATTTCGAGTCCATGTGACTCTTCTTCAGAGCTTTGAAGAAGAGTCATGCGGATTCAAAACATTAACTCTTTTTCTTTCTCTTCACAGATGCTGTTAGACTTGCTGAGGCTTTCCAGCAATTTCTGTTTTTGCTTCAGCATCCACAGTATTTTGCTTTTGTCTTATTGTCCCATAGAGTAGTTTTTGGTTAGGCTGCCTAGTAGACAATTAATTTTAAACATGACCATAAAAGAAAACTTTACAAGAACACAGAGAAATAGTCAGGGAAAAATTTGCTCTTCATGCACATTCCCTTTCCTGCATAAATGCAACACGAAAGTTTAATTGGCTTGAATTTGTAATCCAGAGCAGGTGTGTAAGGTAAACGCTGTGTCTTATTGTGGTCTGATCGGATGTGCTTAAGTACTTTTAGCATGACCTAGCTCTCAGTGTTAAATTCATTCTCATACTGGGGAGCCAGTAGTGCGGGGGATTTTATTTGATTGATGAAGTCCCTCACCATCAATGTTTTTGAACTAACCAAAATATGCACTCAACGCATCCACACAGAGAGTATCTTATTCCAATCCAGAAGGAGGAGGATTGTATGATATCAAACCTATGGATGGGAAGGCAAAAGTTGAAGTTGGCCCATCATACAGCAGAAACTAGTGGCCAGTTTGTTTGATATTGTCAAAGTCCTAAGAGCAGGTTATTTTCCTATACTCTCATGCAAAGCAACAAGAACTGGAGGGAGTATAAAAGAATTTACATAAAGACAGTTCAGGACAAATGAAATGACTTGTGCTGTACAACATTAGCAATTACTTGTAAGTAACAATTTACTTAACCCAACTAATTTTGAGAGATAATTAGATGACTATTTACAAACGTATATTTAGGGCGGAATTGTCCCAGATTTGCACTAAGTGAGGTAGCAGACGAGAAAAAGAATGTTTTACCTGCCAGCAGCAATGGCAGCTTTTCATTCCATATCATCCCAATTCTGCCGCATTCATCATGCATTCCCAGGAAACACACCATTTCGACGGTGGGCATGCTGTCATTTGCCCACCACACCGTCATCTTGCTGCTCCCTCACTCTGGGTGACATATTTAAAGTGCAGCCGCATGCATATCTCTCAGTGCTTCCAGCCTAGGTCCTCAAAAGGCAAGAGGACTGCAGCCCCCCCGATTCAGTGACGCATCCCTGGAACGCCTTTTGGACGCCCTGGAGGCCTGCCATGATGTCCTCTACCACTGCATTGGCTGCAGGAGGTCCAGCAATCTCATCACTTTGGCTGCACAGAAGAGGTTGGTCATCCAATGCAGAAAAAGGGTGAATGATCTCATCCATGCCACCAGGGTAAGGCAATCATTGCATCACTCTAAACTCACACATTCAAGCCCATCACTGGCATCTCACTCACTGCTAGCTCCAGGGAGATCACCACTCACTCTCTCACACACACCCTCACATCTCCATCTGGCCTCATCTTCTCTGGAGGCTGCCTCCTCAGCCCTCACCATCTTGAGGCCATTTGCACAATTCAACTTATGCCCCCACACACACCCTAGGTTACCCCTCTTCCCCAGTACAGCCCTTGCCCTGCAGCCTCTTCCTTTGCCTGATGTCACTTCTCCCCCTTGCTCAAGCAAGCCCTAGCCTGCAGCCGTTGAAAAGCCACCCCCACCTTTTTGGCTGGTCCGGTAGGTAGAGACCTGCCCGTAAACCCCTTTAAATATGATGTGGTGCTGTCTGTGAAGCCTGGAGCTGATGACTATGAGTGCTGCCTGAAGCAAGTTAGGCAAACAAACCTCAAAGTCCTGAGCAAAGTGCAGCTCGCCAGGTGCACGTTGCTTATGTACAGTTGTGAAACATATCGGTGTGCTTGGATGATCCAGCATGGGGGATGATTCTGGTGAACTGGACTTATAATGATATGCAGATGTATTATATTGAAGTTACCGATGTCTGACGGCAGGAAATATGGCCCGCCATTGACGGGCAGATTGAATGATTGCAAACTAGTTTCAAGACGCTTTAAACTGATTGTTGGCCTTCTTGCCATATTGTCCAGTCATCCTGCCAAACACACCCACCGCCAATGGGCGCAGAAAATTCCATCCGTAGTCTCTGATCTACCTGTAAAGCCATACAATCATAGCAACATGTTGCTGTTACTGGATGTCTAAACAGGCTTTCAACCCCATTCAGATGAATGCTGCAGAACAAAGACACATAATAGCTTTATCCTTGAGTCCTATATCTAAAAGAAGCCAGATATGCTAATTTTATAAATAAAAACGTTTAGAAGATCTTACCGTACAACAGCTGTCCTCTGAATCGTGTATACCACCTTTGCTGTACCTTCGAGACTGGAAGTCTGCAATAGGACATTTTTTTACAAAGGCCTTGTCTCTGTAACTATCAGCCTTGACCATTGTGAGCAAGAGTGAAAAGATATCATAGTTCTACAGTTTTCAATTATTTATACATAAACAAGCCTACTGTTGAATGTTTTGAAAAGTGTTTTGGTTTGGGATGGAACAAACCAGCTTGTCATATTACACCTGGGGAGCTCAATTCTCGCCCCTTACTGGAGCACATTCTGGAACTTCCTAGAGAATTTGGGCAGATTGAGAAAAAGTTATTAACCTGTTTGCTTGTTAACGCTCAAAACTGAAACCTCGTTATGAAACCATCATAGTTAAAAAAAATGTAGGAACAGTAGTAGGCCAATCAGCCTCTCGAGCTTGTCCCACCATTAGATCAACACTGATCTGTGTCTGAACCTGAACTTTATCTACTTTTTTACAGAGAGTTTTCCAGATTTTCATCATCCTTTGTGTGAGAAATGTTCCTGACATCACCACTGAGTGGCCTAGCTCTACTTTTGAGGTTATGTCAGTGTAATCCGTAGTTATAGTGATCATCAGTGCTAACTTCTATAGGATTTGATTGTCAAGCACATTCAAGGTTTTAAGGAAATTAAACAGGCAAGGAAGCAGGCAATGTATTAGATCTGCGTTTTATTTTATTTGGAGTTTTTTCTCTTCATTTAAAGGCTGTTCTGTGCCACACAGGATTCCCTACATGAGACATGTAAGCAATCTTACAGTCTTCTGCTTCTGTGTAACTGATACCGAAACATTTTTATTACTTTCCTCTGTTTGGCATTACTTCTTGCCAAACCCAGCAAGAAGAAGTGTGCTCTTAATTCAAGGGCCTTGGAAGATGCCTACCCAAAATGCAAAGTATTGCGTCTGATAATGGGAATAACTGGCTTTGTTTTAACTGTATGAGGAACTCATGATTCATTGGGAGTAAATGTAGAAATTGAAATCAATTAAGATTCACCTAAATTGTAGGAGAGGTATTGAAATTATATGTAGTTTTCCCAACCCCATAGAGACCCCAAACCTGCCATTTGCTCTTTGGTGACATAATACAAAAGTACAGCATCACATGTTTCCTTGTACACTGATGATACCCAGCGTTACCTCACCACCAACTCTCTTAACCCCTCCATTATCTCGAAAAGCTTGTCTAATGTATTAGATGGGCAGAAATTTCCTTCATCTAAATGGCTTCGGTCTTCCCAATATAATATTTGGTTCCTGCCACAAACTCCATTCTCTAAGCACTAAATCCATCCCCTCCCTGGCAATTGTCTGAAGCTGAACCAGACTGTTCGCACCTTGGTGGCAAACTTGATCCTGAGAAGAGCTTGCGAACACATATTCATGCCATCACTAAGACCCCTATTTCAACTTCCATAACATTGCCTGACTCAACCCTTTCTCAGCTCATGCTCATTCCTTCATCCATGCCTTTCTTACCTCTAGACTTTACTATTCAAGCACAGACTGGTCATCATCCCATGTTCAACCCTCTATAAACTTAAGGTCATCTAAATCTCTCCTCCCTTTGTCCTAACCTATACCAGATCCCATTCACCTATCAGCCCTCTGATGGCTGACCTACATTGGCTCCCAGTTAAGCATTGCCATGATTTTAAAATTCTCACCCTTGTTTTCAAGTCCCTACTTAGCCTCATCCCTCCCTATCTTTGTCCTTCAACCCTCTGAGATATCTGCGCTGCTCCAATTCTTACCTCTTAAGCAACCCCTAATTTTAATCACTCTAATAATGACAGCCATATCTTCAATTGCCTGGTCCCTAAGCTCTAGAATTCCCTCCCTAAACTTCTCAACTTCTCCTTCTCTCTTTCCTCCTTTAAGATGCTCCTTAAAATATACCTCTTTAACCAATGTTTTGATCTGCCCAATATCTCCTTATATGCTTCGGTGTCAAAATTTTGATTTTTTAACACTTCTGTGAAGAACCCTGGGACATTTAATTGCATTAATCAGTGCAAGTTGTTGCTGTGACAATAGCAATAGGCCTTATCAGTGAATTCTTTCATTAACTCCAACACAGTTTGGCATATGGTTGTTCATCAGGGAAGACATTGGAAACTGAGTACTTAGATATTGATCATGTACTGAGTAGTGCTTATATGTATTTTACATCCAAAAGTACCCCTCCCTCCTCCCATACCCTCTTCATGTGTTTTGCAATTTGGTATACTAACATTCCTACCAGATCTTTAACTGTTAATGAAAAGAAGGTCAACTATTCCTGTTCCGAAGAAGAGTCATACTGGACTCAACACATTAACTCTGTTTCTCTTTTCACAGATGCTGCTAGACCTGCTGAGTTTTTCCAGCACTTTCTGTTTCTATTTCAATTATTTATACTCATTTCACCATTAATAATGGTTCTTTCAGCACCATTTCATGTCAGTTTCAAATCATTTCAAATTTTCATCCTGTGAATAATCTTCAGCTGGACCCTAATTCTACTTTAGTCAGCAACCTTCAGCAGGGGTGAGCTTGAACTGGGTCACATCATATGGGAGATGAGTCATCACATAATGGGGAAATACCATAAAAGAAAACCTCCCTTTAAAAATACTTGTAAAAACAGTTTGTGACAGTGCTACCATTACTCTAACAGCTGTGTAGCGGGCAATATTTACAAAGAATTGCAAGGTAGACAGTAGTTCTTTAATCACACAGAAAACAGGTTAATCTGCCCATAACCAAGTGATTATTAACAAAAGGAGAACAAATTAATTAAAGAAACAAGAAGATATTTAACTCAATTACCTCAAAATATATTTTATTCACTGGAATTGAGGAGTAGTTCAACAGCAGTAATGCAACCTATCAAATCAAGTGTACAAAATATTATTCTCAGGAAGAAAAACAACATAATAAAAATTGCTCAATGTTCAACATTATTGGATTAGTTCAAACACTCACATTTATATAAATAATTCCTATTCCTGAAGGAAATCCATGATTCACAATGGTTAAAAAAAATCGACTCAAATATCAATCATGCTGCATAATGTAACTAATGTCATCTTTTGTTTTATGGATCATCCCTGTGGAGACGGGGATCAGCTTACAGTTAGTCTTTGAGAAGCAAGATGTTGATAGCTGAAGAATCTGCAGGTCTCTTTTCTTTGCAGAGTACAAGTTCTGGATTGTTAAACAGCGCAAATGGAAGGAGGTGTGGGCGAACTGGATTCTGGCAGCTCTTTCCAATTTGTTTGAGTTATGGTCAGTCATTATCGTAAATACATTCTAAATAACAAAAATAACACAGGCATGTGAGGATTATAGAAATTTGAAATAAAACAAAATGCTGAAAATACATCAAGTGGAAAGAGTACCTAGGATGAGAGGTTTTAGTTACGAAAAAAGAATAGAGAACTTAAATAAATGTGACGTGATGTGAGAAAAAGCTTTTTCACACAAGTGGTTCGGGTCTGGAATGCACTGCCTGGAAGTCTGTTGGAGGCAGATTCAATTGAGGCATTCAAGAGGGCATTAGATGATTATTTGAATAGAAACAATGTGCAGGAGTTTGGGGAAAAGGCAGGGCAATGGCACTAGGTCATAATGCTCATTTGGAGAGCCAGTGCAGACAACGATGGGCTGAATGGCCAACGTCAGCACACTGGACATCAATCCACGTCAATTAGGCTGACATCAATCCGTGTCATTTCATGCTTGGTCGGGTCAGGCGCATGCCCGCCCGCTGAGCTAAAAATTCTGCCCATGAGCTTAGTAGATTGTAGGAGGAAGCATATACTGAAGGAGTTAAGGAGTTAAGGAGTTCCTTATTTTAATTGCAGCAATTGTTTGAATTAATTTGATCTTTCAGCATAAACACCTTGCTGGGTCTTATTATTTTCTCCTTTAGGTATCTTTGTGCTTTGCGTCAAGCTCTAGCCAAAAGAGATCAGGCAGCCTACTCTTAATGCTGACCTTCAGGGGCTGTTTTAAGTATTGTGATCTTTTCTTGTCCCTCTCCCAGAGGCAGAACTGCTAGCTTTCCCTTGTTGCCTCACTCAGTGGAATGGACAAAATTTTGGGAGACTGCAGTTGTTGTTTGTACTCCGCTCCTTTTGCATGCCAGTGTGACATCTCCAAAAGTTGTACTGGATTGCTGACAGATCACAGATCTTTCAGAACTTAATACATCTTTCTCAGTGGATCAATCACTCTATGTCACCCATCCTCAGGTCCTCTTCAAAGGGAACCTTTTGATTGTTCACATACCTGCATCAATATCGTCATAGATCTCGCCGTCCCCTTCATTTCTAAAAAGAAAAATTAAAAGCAATTAATCTTAATGTTTTCTATTAAAACACTAACAGAAGATGCATCTTTACTCAGCTGTAGTGTTTTATATGCTTCATCTTTTTTCAGCTCAACTCTGAAAAATAATTAACTTCCTGTGATGCTAACGCTAATAGTTTGGCCATCCCATCCCCACAATTAATTTGCAAAATAATCAGTCCGTTCCAAGTGGAACAAATACTTTCTTTGGATTAGAGTCCGGAGTTCGGCCTGACCTGAGGTGGATGAATATTGTACATAATTTTATCTGGTTGATTTCCTGGCTGTGATTGATGTTTGCTGTCAAAACTAGGTGTGTTGTAGAATGATATGTCTTATGGTCACTGTGGCCTCTTGGAACTCTTTTTTTTTGATCACCTTTGGGGGCCCGAAAGTAATTTTGCAGAATTCTTTTTCCCCTGAATTGGCCGAGGGTTGTTTTATCTGCCTCTCCCAGTTGATTATATGGCTGCTGGTGGGCAGCTTTGAAGGTCATGATGCTAAGTTGCAACATGACTATGTGGGACAGGCTCAATAGACCAGCTGGTTTTTCCTGTCCATCAGTTTTATACATTTGCATGATTTATTGATTACTTTGCTGTTAAGTAGAGGTAGCTGTTTAACTGGTGACTGGGTTATTTCTGGCTAGCTTTTATTTCAAATAATGACTGTGTGGGTTTGACTGACTAGCCAATTATGAAAGTAATGGTTTTGCAAGTGGTAGCTGTATATGAATGAACTGATTGAGCCCATTCATCTATATAACGGTCGGGTTGTGTAGTGATTATGTTACTGTATTAGTTGTACAGAAGGCTGGAATAACAATCCAGAGAATGAGGGATCAAATCCCGACATGGCAGTTTGAGATTTTGATTAGTTTTAAAAATTAAGAATGAACAATTATTAATAATTTAAATATAATTAAAAGTAGGAATTAAAACTATTGGATTGTCATTAAAAGCCAACTGGTTATTAATATTCTTCAGGGAAGGAAACATATCATCCTTACCTGATCTGTCTTATATGTGACTCCTGTCTCACACCAAAGTGTTTGTCCCTGAACTTCCCTTTGACCTGGCCTAACAAGCCGAGTATGTCAGACTAACAAGCCATTTAATCGAATTAAATAGCTATAACGAACACCACATGGACTGCAATGGTTCAAAAAGTAAAACGGCTTGGCCTAAATAGCCAAGTGGTTATGGTACTGGGTTTGTAACCCCAAGATCAAGAGTTCAAAAAATAAAGCCCAGCACCACCATCTCAGGCCAACCAGTAATGGGCAATAGGTCTTAACAAAATTTTCAGATGGACCAAGCTGGTTGGCCCCTCAGAGAATGGGGAAAGCCCCCTGGAGGAAAGGTTTGAGCCATGGGTACAGCCTTTCCTGCTGGCCTTTCCTGTCATCGATCCCCTTTTTGGGGCATTGAGTCTCAAGCTCCGTTATCCACTGGCTTGCAGCAGGGAAGTTTCCTCCATGGAGCTAGTGGTCTCCATATATGATGGGAAGTTACTCCGCTGGCAAAATGCTGGTGGTGCCACAAAATCATTTGGGGCTTGAAGTATGTAAATTGACTGCCTACTTCCATTCAGTGAGTAGCCGACCCATTTCCCAGGCCGCCCTTGGAAACTTCCCTAGTAGCAGAAATGTGTCAGGGAGCCATCCCAACATGGCTATCCAATATTTTTCTGGCTCCCATTCCAACCCCACTGCCACGGGGCTGTGAAAATTTAGCCCAATGGCTCTAATGGTACAATGATTCTAATTCCAATGGTTCCTGGGGGGAGCCTATTTTTTTAATTCATTCTTGGGATGTGAGTGTCACTGGCAAGACCAACATTTATTGTCCATCCCTAATTGCCCTTGAGAAGGTAGTGGTGAGCTGCCTTCTTTAACAGCTGCAGTTCACGTGGTCCAGGGAACCCTGAGCTGTTAGGAAGGGAGTTCCCAGTTTTTGACATAGCAACAGTGAAAGACTGATATAGTTCTAACTCAGGGTGGTGTGTGCAAACTTGGAGGTGGTGTTCCCATGTGTCTGCTGGCCTTTGTTCTTTTAGGTGGTCGAGGTAGCATATTTATCACCAATTAGAATAACATCTTTTCACCACTGCTCTCTGCCTCCTTTTCCTTAATTAATAATGTACCCAAGTTACCAGTATCCATTTAATGCCATGTACTTGTATTTTTGAAATAAATGTATTTGGTACTTCATCAGATATCTTTCGAAAGTCCATAATTTTCATCAATCCTCCTGCTACTTCAAACAACTTAGTTGGCTTAATCAGACGCGATATACCTTTAACAAATTCCAGTTCTTTATTAACATATGCTTCTTTAAATGAGAATTAATTTTGCCCTTCACAAGGATCTCTAGTATTTTTCCCACTACTGACAGTGAACTGACTGTGCAGTAGTTGCCAGGTTTATCCCGCTTCCCTTTTTGAATAGGGTGTAACATTTGCAGTCCTCCTGTCATAGGGCACCAGTCCCATATCTAAGAAGGAGTGAAAGATTACAGTCAGAGCTTCTGCTGTCTCTACCCTAGCTTCCTTCAGCAACTAGTATCCCATATAGACTGGGTAAATTCTTAACTTTCAGTGATGCCAACATATTTAGCATCTCCTTTCTATTTTATCCTATCTAATATCTCTAGTCCCTCTCCTTTACTCTGACGTTGGCCTAGATTTTTGTTCCTGTGCTGGATGCACAAAGACGGGAGAATTCCTGACTCAGCGAAACCAACTTCTAAAGATGTCTGCCCAAACACCCGATTTTTGGTCTGGGGGTCGGGCTAGAATAGAAGTTGGGGCAGGCGATCCCAGAAGTGGTGAGTGGCTGGAGGCAGGCCCGACACGGATCAGGCGCAGGTGAAAAGCGGGCCTTCTGAAAGGCCATTTGAGAGGTAGATCACCAATGGTGAAGTCCCTGTGCCTTGGAGGAGATGTCATTGCCTTGTCAGGTGAGTGTCCAAGCTATAAATGTTGTCCAGCTGTTAGCTGACCCTGGAACGGATGTCCCATCATGGGCTTTCCCTAGGGAAGAAATCTTATTGTTGCTGCCTAATCAAAATGTACCCTACTGAACCATTGAAAGCATGGAGTGGATTCTCAAGACACAGCCATGGCAATGACATCGTCTTGCCACCACTACCTGGTACAGATATTCTGCAGTCATGTAGTTTGCTGCAAAGACTCAGTGGATGGATGAATGATCAACAGTGCCATGCCCATTATCCCATTCATTTGCACTCTTGCCACCCATCTATCAGGGGTCCACTCACACTATTGACTCTTGACCAGACCTCTCAAAGCTGCACATTGTCACGGCACAACAATGTGACTAAAAGGAAGGAAACCAATAGGGCTGTCACGAATCATGGAGCATACCGTGCTACCTTGGAGTCATAGCCACAACATACATGGCATCAAACATTTGCGCAGAGTCAGTTTCTCTACCACATCTTACCAGTAATCATTGATGATATGGTAAAAGTGGTTAGTGCATGTAAGCACACAAAAGTGAATGAGAGCATTGTAATCTGAATGGCTCATGACCCTTTTCGCCTTATATTTTTATTCATAGAATGTCACACAGAGGAGACGCAAGGGAATGGATCGGTCCAGCTGCTTCATGATTTTCTGACCAGGACCTTCATGTTTTGGTGGAAGAGGTCCAAAAGAAGAGACTAGTTCTTTATCCTACAGGCTGCCATAATGCCCTTGGATCAAATAGCGGCAGCATTGTGCGCAGCAGAAGACCATCAACGCTCATTGATTCAGTGCAGGAAAAGGATCGATGACCTGCTGCAATGTGAGTAGCCTAGCTCATCTGCATAGAGCTCCAAGGGAAGGGTCATATCTGCATGCTGCAACTAAGGTGGGAGAAATGGCACATGTCTCTGCTTCAGCACTGAGGCTTGTATGTGTACACAGCTCATGTAAGCGTGCACAGAATATGTGAATGAGCACTGTGATGCACAGAAGCAGTGAAAAGCAATATACCTTTACGCACAATATATCAGGCTAACATAAATTCATGTTATCATTGCAGTTGAGATGAATGACCTCCAGCAACCACAACCATCTTCCTTTGTGCTAGGTATGACTCCAACCTGGGGAGAGTTTTCCCCCGATTCCCAGTGACTCCAGTTTTGCTAGGGCTCTTTGATATCACACTCCGTCAAATGCTGCCTTGATGTCAAGGGCACTCACTCTCGCCTCAGGAGTTCAGCTCTTTTGTCCATGTTTGAACCAAGACTGTAATGAGGTCAGGAGCTGAGTGGCCCTGATGGAACAAACTGGGCATCAGTGAGCAGGTTATTGCTAAGCAAGTGCCGCTTGATAGCATTGTTGATGACCCCTTCCATTAGTTTAGTGATAGTCGAGAGTAGACTGATGGGGCGGTAATTAGCCGGGTTCGATTTGTCCTGCTTCTTAGTACAGAACATACCTGGGCAATTTTCCACATAGCCAGGTAGATGCAGCTGTACTAGAACTGCTTGGCTAGCTCTGGAGCACAAGTCTTTAATACTATTGCTGGAATATTGTCAGGGCCCTTGGCCTTTGCAGCATCCAGTGCCTTCAGCCGTTTTTTGATAACACGTGGAATGAATTAAGTTGGCTGAAGACTGGCATCTGTGATGCTGAGGACCTCCTGAAGAGGCTGAGATGGATCATCCATTTGGCACTTCTGGCTGAAGATTGTAGCAAATGCTTCAGCCTTATCTTTTGCACTGATGTGCTGGGCTCCTCCATCATTGAGGATGGGGATATTTGTGGAGTCACCTCTTCCAGTGAGTTGTTTAATTGTCCACCACCATTCATTTTCAACTATGAAGAGAGACTAGATTGGCTAGTTTTCCTTTGAGCAGAGAAGCCTGAGGGGGGACCTGATAGAGGTATACAAAATTATAACGGGGGTGTCAATAACCAGGGGCTTAGATTTAAGGTAAGGGGCTGGAGGTTTAGAGGGGATTAGAGGAAAACATTCTTCACCCAGAAGGTGGTTGGAATCTGGAACACACTGCCTGAGAGGGTGGTAGAGACAGGAAGTCTCATAGCATTTAAGAAATCTTTAGATGAGCAATTGAAACTCCATAGCATATAGAGCCAAGGGCCAAGTCCTGGAAAATTGGATTCGAATAAATAGGTGCTTGATGGCTGGCACAGACATGATAGACCAAAGGGTCTGTTTCTATGCTGTATGACTGTATGACTGGGTGTGGCAGGACTGCAGAGCTTAGATCTGATGTGTTGGTTGTGGGATCGCTTACTCTATTTATCACTTGCTGCTTATTCTGTTTGGCGCGCAAGTAGTCCTGTGTTATAGCTTCACCAGACATTTTTAGGTATGCCTGGTGCTGCTCCTGGCATGCTCTCCTGCAATCTTCATTGAACCAGGGTTGATCCCATGGCTTGATGGTAATGGTAGTGTGGGGAATATGCCGGGCCATGAGGTTATAGATTGTGTTTGAGCACAATCACAGGTTCACTAGGCTGATAGTGGGGATGGCAGAACTGTTGTATAATGAGAGATTGGTTCGACTGGGCCTGTATTCATGAGAATTTAGAAGAATGAGAGGGGATCTGATTGAAATGTATAAAATTCTAACAGGGATAGACAGACTAGATGCAGGGTGGATATTTCCCCTGGTTGGGGAATCTAGAACTAGGGGCCACAGTCTCAGGATACAGGGCAGGCCATTTAGGACTGAGATGAGGAAAAATTTCTTCACTCAGAGGGTGGTCAACCTGTGGAATTTTCTACCACAGAAGGCTGTGGAGTTTGGGTCACTGTATATTCAAGAAAGAAATTGATAAATTTTTTGATATTAGGGGCATCAAGGGGTATGGAGAGAAAGCAGGAATATGGCGTTGAGACAGAGGATCAGCCATGATCATATTGAATGACAGAGCAAGATCACAGGGCTGAATGGCCTCCTCCTGCTCCTAGTTTCTAATTCTGTTGCTGCTGATGGTGCACAGCGCCTCATGGATGCCCAGTCTTGAGTTACTAGATCTGTTTGAAATCTATCTCATTTAGCAGGGTGGTAGTGCCACACAACACAATAGAGGGTATCCTCAATGTGAATGCGGGACTTCGTCTCCACAACGACTGTGTGTTTGTCACTCCTACCGATATTATCATGGACAGATGCATCTGTGGCAGGCAGGTCGCCGAGGATGAGGTCAAGTCTGTTTTTCCCTCTTGTTGGTTGCCTCATCTTCTTCCAACTCCCCAGCCCCTCCACCAGAACCCTCTGCTGCACATGTGCCAATGGCCACGGCTGCCCAGGCAGAGATGCAGAAGCTGTAGTCTGAAGGAGGTCTCCAACGGGTGCCTGGACGATGAGGTCAGCCACCACGCTCCTCATTGCCATTTAGACAGAGAAGTGAATAGCCTGCCTCCACCTCCTCTGAGGCAACAGGGGGACACTTCATAGGAGTTTGCATGAGTGAATGGTGCCGTCTCACCCGGAGCACTAATGGATTCACTGTGGTCGTACTTTTTACATTGTATATAGCACATTTGAGCACTTCTTAAATATATTTACTTACATTGAACATGACTCGGGTGTGTGATTGTACACCAGAAAGCTCAAAAGAAATGGTAACGTTATGAAGGCGGTTCTTACTAGTAATAATGAGACTGGCATGTGGCGGTCCATCTCAACATGCTGTTGACAGGAGCAAGGTTGTTGGCTGATTTGTAAAGCTTTGGAGGACTTCTTGCTTCTCTGCTGTATCACATAAGATTCCAGTGTTCAAAGGCTCAAGCACTGATATGCTCCTTGTATCTTTCATTGTTCATCCAAGCTTGACTCTAAGGGAGGCTCAATTTATCAAACTCCACGAACAGATGTTGGGCAGTAGCTGCATCTCAAGTATGAGTGCAAAGCATTCATCTGCACTGCAGTGTTACGCATTGGCCTGGGTGTAGACATCGCAGCTCGAGAGGCCATGTATCATGCAGGTAATATTGCTTGTCTAATGTACCCGCCACTTTGGCTGCTTTTGCATTCCAGGTGAGTTTTGTGTGGTAAGCAGAGGTATATAGAAGCCAGGAATGCTGCATATGGTGCCCATGTCAGAAACTGGACCATTAGCCAGAATGGATGGTGCACAAGTTCTTTCAAAGAGCTGTTGTTGAACAGTTATGGGTTCCTCATTTGCAAGATGCCTTATCTGCATGTACCCTACTACATACAATCCTATCAGCATGGTTTGAAGTCTGACCTCGTGTCACTCTCAGCATTGTGGGCATGGTTTAATTATGGACAATTTGGCAGCATGTGCCCTTCATTTACAATCATTGTTGTTCATGTGAGAGGGCCAGGTTGTGAGTGTATATCTGAAATATGATGAGGCCTATGGTTATTATGATGAGGGCTTCAGCCATATGAATATGACTGAGTCCAACTCATTGATGTCTATTATCTCCCTTGTGGATGCTGGGGCACATTGCAGAACTCCACCTGAGCAATCGAGGTGGATGAAGCATACCTTTAGTGTCAATTGCCTGCTCGGTGGTACTCCTGGTGACAACGTGGCTGTTGTTGTAGTTACTTTGCCTCTGTCTGTGAGCTCCTAAAGGGGGGGTCATTATCCAAGTTCTTAAGTGGTAGCCCCTTTTCTCCTAGAAGCCAACTACGAATCTGCATTGGTGGCTAAAATAGCTGAGGGTATTGGGAACTCCTTAGTATGAAGGATTTGTGTCAGGTGCCAGGGACCTTGCACACACCTGAAGGAAGACCTTGTGGTGGTCACAAACCGCCTGTACATTGATTGAGTGGTAGAACTTCTGGTTGACAAAGGTGTCCGCATTTTGATTTGGGGCCTTTATGGCAACATGTGTGCAATCAATAACACCCTCCACCTGAGGGAAGCCTGCTAGATGGGCATAGGCTGTGGTTCTCTGCATCCGAAATGTCAAATCTATAATGTGATACCCCCACACGAACAAACAGGGGATTAGTTAGAGCCTAATGCAGCTGTGTGCTCCTGACTGGGATATACCAAACCGGTTTCCTGATGATCCCTGGAAACACTCTGAGGTATAGAAATTGAGAGCGACGTTACATTCACAGCCACTGGCAGGGTATGGGGTTGATGGATTGTGGCTCAACTTGCAGCTTAACCATGCGATATATGTATATCACCACCTCACAGCTTAGTCTCCTTCGACACTGTTCTCCATCACATTGAGGTAGGATATCCAAGGTCTGTACACCCTCCCCACAGGGTTGTACCCGGTTGTCCTACCTCTTCAACTCCTCCTTCCTGGTGCGTAGGCAGCAGCCTCTACCTCCTTATATTCTGCCCTCCCCCTGGCCTTCAGCTACTCACAGTGACTGGCTTCTATGGCCTATATGTGTCAGCATACCTTGTCCATCTTCTATGTTCCTTCATACAAAGCACTATGCACTCTTCTCTAGCACAATGTTTTTCCTGGCACTTCGGTGCAAAAGTCAGGAGGGGCAAATTGCCCTTGAAGACCAGGAGCCCCACCCTCCTATGCCCTTGGGTTAAGGAAAGACAATTGGAATATGATTTATGCCACTTCTGAGGGTGTGAATAAAATTTTAAGGCAAATTCCAGAGGGGTACCCTACCTCTCCAAAAGGGCCCCTGGCTATCCAAAGAAATATGCCAAATTTAGACCCGCTATTGCTAGGATTACTTGGCAAACTTTGGGATCCACACTCCTAGGCTTATAAAATCAGACTAGAGTGGAAGCAGCTGATGATTCAAATGGCCAGCTGCCTCTGTAAAACGCGCATGTGTGAAATGTGGCCTGCCCTCATTCCCACACGTGAAAATGGTAAGTGCCTTGTTCGGGGGCGGGACTTAGATTTTCGGGCAGTTCTGCTTTCATCTGCTCTGTGTCAGGACAAAAATCTGGGCCATTAACTTCATCCTTTTATTTTATGAAGATACCTCATTCTCAAATCAGGGAAGTACATATGGAAGCTAATAAAATTGTAATAGGGGGTTCACTTTGGCAGGGATTAGTGGAGCAGATCACAATATAAATAGACTAAGTGGATTACTCTATGATATAAACTACAAGGGGACAGCAATACTTGACTTACTATTATGTGATAGCCAGGGAATGATGGAAGCAGTGTCAGAGAGCAGCTAGCTAACATTGGCCATATTGTAACTCAATATATAACAAAATAGAAAAGGAACACAATGACTTAATTTCAGGAAGGCAGACTAAGAATGATAGATTGACAAACACTGTAGGTGTAGGGTAGGTACTAAGGTAAATGCTACGTTAAGAAATATAATTAGGAGACTACAGAACAAAAACATTCAACCCAGCAAATGCCAAGGTGATTAGCCAGCACTAGACATTGGCATTGTTACCAGCCAATAACAGAACAAAAACCTTGACTTGCTCTGGGTCGGTTAAGCTAGCAACATTACTATTTACATCAAGGATATTGGCAGACAATTTGCAACACTGGATATTGAGGCCACAATTCCTGTATTAAATGTATGCCCTCATTCAGTATAACTCCACTAATATTTATCTACATTGTACATTCTCTCTTAAGTGTTGCAATTATTTTTGCTCTTATATTTGAGAGCTTTAGAACAGCTGTCAGGGTCATGTTTTATTTTAGCTGTGGGAAATGAACTTTCATTATAATAATTCTCCCTCAACCAACATCACCATAAATATGTTATCTGGGTCATTTTCACATTGCTATTTGTGGGATCTTGCTGTGTGCAATTTGATTTTCTTGTTTCCTACATTACAACAGTGACTACACTTCAGGAGTATTTCCATTTCTTTGAAAAATTAAACAGAAAAATCTCGTGGGGTAGTGGCATTTGTACATTGTAAGATATACTCACCCTAATGCTAAGTTGGCTTTTTGAACATATCCATCTGTTTTTTTAAAAAAGAAAAGGCATCAAATTAGTAATCATGTCTGATAAACAGGATTCATAAATGCTGTTATTGCACCACAATAGAAAATGTCAAAAATACTTAAAAGATCTATCAGTATCCAAAAAGATGAAACAGGGCTGATTTTAACCCTCCCCACCTCGGGGAATGATCAGTTACAAACACCAGAGACTTGAATTCCTGCTCCCATCTACTTTAACTTGCACATCTGAAGAGGTGGGACATCCACAGGAAACCAGTGATATCCTTTAAAAATGCAGATTGGGCTTTGATACGACGGGCACCTCATCAGCTACTTTAATTGGCTTGAGCCGGAAAGAGGTTGTGGCTTTTCAGTCAGGGCAATCCAATGGGAAAAAGAAAGTCAGGGTCAGAGGAGGCCAAAACAGGTAGGTTTTAAAAACTTTTTTTTAACTTTCCTCATTGAGCTAGGAGGAGTACTTACTTGAGGCCCTGCAGAGATCTTCACTCTGCTTCCCTAGAGCAGATCAGCTAAAGTCAGGGAGTTTATCGCTGATGTGCCCTTGTAAAATTCCACCTAACTATTCAAATCAGCACCTCCATGGAATGGGGAAAGGAATGTCTGGCCTGGGGGATGAAGAGGGCGAAAGGTGGGCAGAGGTTCTGCCCTGTCATACTTACATTGGGTGAGTAGGATCTGGGGAACGGCCTTAGATTTAAAGGTTAAAAGAAACAGTTAAAAGTACATTTTCAATCCTGTTTTCAATCTTTTTGTTTTATGACCCTGCACGTGAGGGATATTAATATCAGTATCAAGCACATATAGGGCAGGTTATATTAATTAATAACAATTGACATTCTAGCTTTGAAGCTTGGCTCACTGGTGGTAAAATCTTGTTCTTTATTGAAACATCCTCAACTGATTACACTTTACGCCATCTGCCCTACCCAAACTACCTCAGTGACTGTGTGGCCCTCATCTCCAAAGTTCACCTTGGAGATTTTAATCTTCACCTCAGTTCCCTCCCTCCTGTCTTCTCTGGGTTCACTGTTCTCCTGTACTCCTTAAACTTCTCCCGCAATATAAACTTTCCAATGCCACCCCCTTAACATTGCCATCTCACATGGCTTCACTACTCTCATAGTCTCTGACCATTTGCCAATGTATCTCTCAGTGCCTAAATTTCCATTGTTCTTTTTTAAAAAAAATACGGACATTGGCATAGGATGATTTTTTTCAAGCTAAATTCCTCCCTGCCATCGAAAAAATGATATGGAACCTCTAGTCCATCTTTCCCATCTCTATGGCCTTCTGTCTTGGGTCTGCAAACCCAAAGAAACCCATTCAGCTGATGTCAGCAATGAGTTCCTATCAGTGCATGACTCCAAATAGTCTATAGCTCAGTTAGTAAATACACTACACTGTGTAGTACAGAGTGATGCAGATCAGAAAATCCCTATGTTCAAACCCTGTGTGAACTCAGTTATCTGCATTTCACTGGGGCGTATTCATGACCCTAAAATTGGCATCTGTGTCTTGGAGGAGGGTGGGTTAAAATTGATCATCTTTGATCTCTACATGCTGATATATGGTGTGTGCTTTTTTTTTAAATTCACAGAATCACACAATTGTTAAGACGCAGAAGGAGGCCATTCGGCCCATCGTGTCTGCATCGGCTCTCCAAATGAACATTGTAATTTAGTGCCATTTTCCTGCCCCTTCCCTGTATCCTTGCACATTGTTTCTATTCAAATAATCATCTACTGCCCTCTTAAATGCCTTGATTGAACCTGCTTCCACCACATTTCCAGACAGTGCATTCCAGATTTGAACCACTCGCTGTGTGAAAAAGTTTTTACTCAAATCCATTTCCTTCTTTTGCAAAATCAATTGAAATCTGTGCCCTCTCATTCTTGATCCTTTGACGAGCAGGAACAGTTTCTCCCTATCTACTATATCAGCCTCCTCATGATTTTGAACACCTCTATCAAATCTCCTTTTAGCCTTCTCCTCTCCAAGGAGGACAGTCCCGATCTCTCCAAACTATCTTCATAAATGAAGTTTCTCACCCCTGGAACCATTCCTGTAAACCTCTTCAGCATTCTCTCCAATGCATTCACATCTTTCCTGTAGTGTGGCACCCAGAACTGTACACAATACTCCAGCTGAGGTCTAACTAGTGTCTTACATAAGTTCAGCATAACCTCCTTGCTCTTGTACTCTGTGCCCCATTAATTCCAACCTTTTGTGAACAAGGGTATATTATGTTGGCAGTTCTCCATCCTCTGGCACCTCCCCTGAGTCTAGGGAAGATTGAAAGATTACGGCCAGTGCCCCTACAATTTGCACTCTTACTTCCTTCAGTATCCTTGGATGCATCTTATCTGGTCCCAGTGCCTTGTCAACTTTAAGTACCGATGGTTTATTCAATACCTCCTCCTTATCAATTTTGAGGTCTATAGTGACAGAGTTCCCTCTTCTCTCACCATAGCCTGGGTAGCATCTACCTCCTTGGTAAAGACAGATGCAAAGTATTCATTTAACACCTCAGCCATACCTCATGTGTAAATCCCCTTTTTGTTCCTTAATTGGCCCTTCTCCTCCTTCTACCATCCTTTTACTATTTATATGCCTATAGAAAACTTTGGGATTCCCCTTTATACTGGCTGCCAGTTTTTTTCTCATAATCCTTCTTCGCTTCTCTAATATGCTTTTTCACATCCCCTCTCAACCTTCTGTATTCAGCTTGGTTCTCAGTTGTATTTTCTATCTGACACCTGACATAAGCACACTTTTTTCTTTTTTATCTTAATTTCTATCTCCTTTTTCATCCAGGGAGCTCTGGATTTGTTTGTCCTACCTTTCCGTTTTGAGGGAATATACCTTGACTGTGCCTGAACGATTTCTTCTTTGAAGGTAACCTATTGTTCAGCTACAGTTTCTTCCACCAACATTTGGTTCTAGTCTATCCGGCCCAGCTCCATTCTTGCCTCATTGAAGTCTGATCTCCCCCAGTTAATTATTCTCACTCTGGATTACCCATTGTTCTCTTCTACCATTCCTCCACAGACTCACTCATTCCCTATCTCTGTAAACTCCAGCCTACAACATTCAGCAATCTCTATGTTCCTCCAATTCTGATCTCATGCACATCCCCAGTTTCCTTTTCCCTTCCATTGGTCTTCTACTGCTTAAGTCCTAAGTTCCACTGCTTCCTTATTCCTTCCTTAAGAACTCCTTCCTTAATCCTCTTCATCTTTCTCCCCTTCCCTTCTCTCCCCTGAGTTCACAGTTCTATATTCCTTAAAGCTGTCCTTCAATATAAACTTTCCAATGCATATTCATAGTCACCCCTCAACCTTGCCACCTGACATGGCTTCAATCCTCTCATAGTCTCGATCACATCTTCGATCACTCTCCTTTTATCTCTCAACACATACAGTTCCATTGTTTGAGATGTTCCTTAAAACTTATGATTAGAGTCACCTGTCCCCATTTTTTAAAGTAGTTCAGTCTCAAATTTTGTTTGATAACGCTCCTGTGAAGCACTTTGTGACATTTTACTATGTTAAAAGAGCTATATAAGTGCAAGTTGTTGTATGCGTGTGTCAGGTGAGGCCCCCTAAAGTCAAACTGCTTGTCACCACTTAATGCCTAGGCTTCCACATGAAGAATGAGCACTTTGGTTGAGGTATAAGACTGTTGCCCAGCAAACAATATCCTAGTATGAATCACAGCCTGTAGAACCATAGAATGGTTACAGCACAGAAGTAAGCCATGCTGCCTGTTAAGTCTCTGTTGGACCTCTAAAGGAGCAATCACCTAGTGCCACACCCCTGCCTTTTCCCTGAAGCCCTGCACATTTTTCCTTTTCAGGTAATGATCCAATTCATTTTTGAAAGCCTCAACTGACCCTGCCTCCACCACAGTCTCAGGCAGTGCATTCCAGATTTGTGTGAAAAAGTTTTTCCTCATGTCGCTATTGCTTCTTTTGCCAATTACCTTAAATCTGTGCCCTCTGGTTCTCGATCCTTCCATCAATGGGAACAATTTCTCCCTATCTACTCTGTCCAGACCCTTCATGAGTTCAAATACCTCTATCAAATCTCCTCTCAACTTTTTCTTCTCCAAGGAGAACAGCTCCAACTTCTTCAATCCTTACATAACTGAAGTTCCTCATCCCTGGGACTATTTTCATGAATCTTTTCTGTACCTTCTCTAATGCCTTTATATCCTTCATAAAGTGTGGTGCCTAGAACTGGACACAATACTCCAGTTGAGGCTGAACCAGTGTCTTATACACATTTAAAATAATTTCATTGTTTTTATATTCCATGCCCCTATTAATAAAGCCCAAGATACTGTATGCTTTATTAACTGCACTCTGAACCTGTCCTCCCAGCTTCAATGATTTATACACATCTACACCCAGATCCCTCTCTTCATGCACCCCCTTTAGAATTGTACCTTTTATTTTATTTTGTCTCTTTGCCTTCTCCCTGCCAAAATGAATCACTTCACACTTCTCTGCATTAAATTTCATTTGTCACTTGTTTTCCCACCTGAATCCACCATCCTGTCTATATCCTTTTGAAGTTCCAAAATATCCTCCTCATTGTTCACATTATTTTCAAGTATTGTATCATCTGCAGATTTCAAAACTGTGCCCTATACACCAAGGTCAAGGTCATTAATATATATCAGGAAGAGCAAGGGTCCCAACACCCCTGGGAACTCCACTACAAACTTTTGTCCAGAGGGATAAAGGAGGAAATTGAGGAATAAAAAATATATACCAATCTCTCATTAAAGCTTTAAGATACTGTTCATTTGAAAAAAAAACTTACATTTTCCATCTTCATTCCGACAGAGCAGTTTTATGTCATCGGTGTGCTGAATAATGTCTAACACTTCGCCTGCTTTCACTGGCAGCTCTCGGTTGGCCCATTTCCTAGCCGTTAAGTTCTGGATAACCTCAACAGTTCCTAGAACTCGAATTTCTCCATCATACTGAGGTGGGAAAGCACAATTTAGTCAAAACATTTGACATGCTTAAAAAAATTAAAATGAAAAGTCACCAAGTGAAAAAATAGCTGCTCTCAACTATATTGGTTATATGGTCTTTTAAAAAACCCATAAAATAAACAAACCATGAAACAAACATCTACATTAGAATTAACATTGCTCTCCTACTCTTTTTGCACCCACCCCACCCCCCCGTGCAGCTGAGCACTCAAGGTGCCATGAACTTGGCTCTTGCTACACTCCCCTGAGAAACTATCTGCCCCAGCAGTATCCAAAACGGAAAAATCTATTGGAGTCAGAGATGCACCTAGGGGACTCCTGCACTACCTGCCTAGTGCTTTTACTCTGTCCGGCAGTCACCTATTCCCTTTCTGCCTGTGCGCTCTTTACCTGCGGTGTGACAACCTTAATGTACATGCTATCCACGAAGATCTCATCCTTGCAGATGCTCCACAGTGGCTCCAGGTGCAGCTCCAGCTCCGAAACACAGACTTCAAGTAGCTGCAGCTGGAGACACTTACTGCACACATGGTTGCCCTGGACACTGAAAGTGCCCCCTGACTTCCCACAGGAGGAGCATTGTGCTGGGCCAAGCTGCCCTGCCTTGAATTGCTCTTAAATTACTCCCTTTGCTTTTATTTCCTCTAGTCAAGAGAATATTAAGGACAAAGGAAATACTTGCCAGGTCCTACTTACCAAGGCCACCGCTCTTCTCACTGAGGAAAGGTAGGAAATGAAAGGAACACCTCCTTCCCTCTTCAGCGAATTCCATCTCTCACCAAACTCTGAATGAAGCCCTCTAATCCAGCCCAAAGCAGCACTCCAGTGCAGACAAAAGCAGCACTGTAGATGGCTGTCTGAATCTAGCTTCTGAAAACCTGTTTTAAGCAGGTTAACTAATTAGCAGCTATACATGGCCTTGGGGAGGCCACACCTGGAGTAATGTGTGCAGTTTTAGTCTCCTTGCCATAGAGGGAATGTAGCGAAGGTTCACCAAACTGATTCCTGGGATGGCAGGATTGTCGTATGAGGAGAGATTGGGCTGACTAGGGCTGTATTTGCTGGAGTTTAGATGAATGAGAGGGGATCTCATTGAAACATTATAAAATTCTGACAGGGCTGGACAGATTAGATAAAGAGATGATGTTTCCTCTGGCTGGGAGCATCTAGAACAAGGGATCAGCCTCAGGATATGGGGTAGGCCATTTAGGACTGAGATTAGGAGAAACGTCTTCACTCAGAGGGTGGTGAACCTGTAGAATTCTCTACCACAGAGGGCTGTGGAGGCCAGGTCACTGAATATATTTAAGAAGGGGGGTAGGTAATGGCATCATGGTATTGTCGCTGGACTAGTAACCCAGAGACCCAGGGTAATGGTCTGGGGACCCAGGTTCGAATCCCGCCATGGCAGATAGTGGAATTTGAATTCAATAAAAATCTGGAATTAAGTGTGCAATGATGACCATGAATCCATTGTCGATTGTTGTAGAAACCCATCTGGTTCACTAATGTCCTTTAGGGAAGGAAATCTGTCATCCTTACCTGGTCTGGCCTACATGTGACTCCAGACCCACAACAATGTGGTGACTCTGAAATAGCCGAGCAAGCCACTCAGTTGTATCAAACTTCTACAAAGACACAAAAAAAGGAATAAAACCGGATGAACCATCCGGCATTGACCCAGGCATCAGAAATGACAAAGGCAATCACAGCCCTGTCAATCCTTACTAACATCTGGGGGGGCTAGAGCCAAAATTGGGAGAGCTGTCTCACAGACTGAAGTAGCAGCCTGAAATGGTTATCCTCATGGAATCATACCAATAATGTCCCAAACTCCACCATCCCTGGGTATGTCCTGTCCCACTGGCAGGACAGACCTAGCAGAGGTGGCGGCACAGTGATATACAGTTGGGAGGGAGTTGCCCTGGGAGTCCTCAACATTGACTCTGGACCCCATGACATCATGGCATCAGGTCAAACATGGGCAAGGAAACCTCCTGCTGATTACCATGTATCACCCCCTCTGGGCTGATGAATCAATGCTCCTCCATGTTGAACACCACTTGGGGGAAGCACTGAGGGTGGCAAGGGCGTAGAATGTTCTCTGGGTGGGGACTTCGATGTCCATCATCAAGAGTGGCTCGGTGGCACCACTGCTACTGACCGAGCTGGCCGAGTCCTAAATTACATAGCTGCTAGAGTGGGTTTGCAGCAGGTGGTGAGGGAACCAATAAGGAAAAACACACTTGACCTCATCCTCACCAACCTGCCTGCTGCAGATGCATCTTTCATTTCCTACCTTTGGTTGCCTTGGTATGTAGGACCTGTCCTTAATATTCTCTAGACTAGTTGGGGCATTCGCTAGAAACAGGATGACCTGTTTTGCCAGGACAGTCCCAGATTTTCATTAATTACCCGAGTGTCCCAACAATTTCCTCAAAGTTGTTCAACTGTTCGGTTTTTAGCTTTTCCATTTTTGGACAACTTTTAAAATATGCCAATGGGAACAAGGTTAAATGAGCAAAATGCTAATGCAACTGGAATGTAAACTGAGAAGATACAGTAAGGCTGGCGTCCACCTGGGATGATTGACAGCTGATCCCTGGGAGACAACCTCACCCAGGCTTGCGCTCCAGTCTCTCTCCCCAAGTTCCATACCTTCATCTTCATTCTCTTGGGTGAAGATGGATGTGAAGTATAATGATGTGAAGTTTAAGAAGGGTTGTAGAGATAAGCCAGGGAACTACAGACCAGTGAGTCTCACGTCAGTGGTTGGGAAACTGCTGCAGAAAATTCTGAAGGAAAGAATCTATCTCCGCTTGGAGAGGCAAGGTTTGATCAGGGATTGTCAGCATGGCTTTGTCAGAGGGAGGTCATGCCTAACAAATTTGATTGAATTTTTTGAGGAGGTGATCAGCTGGGCAGATGAGGGAAGAGCAGTTGATGTAGTTTATATGAATTTCAGCAAAGATTTTGATAAGGTCCCACATGGGAGACTTATAAAGAAAGTACATGGGATATAGGGTAATTTGATAAGGTGGTTTCAAAATTGGCTTAGTTGTAGAAAACAGAGGGTGATAACAGAAGGATGCTTTAGTGACGGAAGCCAGTGTCTAGTGACGTACCAGAGGGATCTGTGCTAGGTTATTCGTCATTTATATAAATGACATAGATGACTATGTGGGGGGTAGGATTAGGAAGTTTACGGATGACACAAAGATTGGCCGGGTGGTTAACAGTGATGTTGAATGTTTTGGGCTACTGGAAGATATAGATGGGATGGTCAAATGGGCAGATAAGCGGCAGATTGAATTTAACCCTGAAAAGTGTGAGGTGATACACTTAGGAAGGAGTAATTTGACAAAAGTATTCAATGAACGGCATGACACTAGGAAGTTCTGAGGAACAAAGGGACCTTGGCGTGTGTGTCCATAGATCTCTAAAGGTGGAGGGGCATGTTAGTGAGTTGGTGAAAAAGGCATATGGAACACATGCCTTTATCAATCGAGGCATAAATTACAAAAGTAGGGGGGTCATGTTGGAGTTGTATAGAACCTTGGTGAGGCCACAGCTGGAGTACTGTGTGCAGTTCTGGCCGCCACATTATAATAAGGATGTTATTGCACTGGATGGGGTGTAGAGGAGATTCACCAGGCTGTTGCCTGGAATGAAACATTTAAGTTATGAAGAGAGTTTGGATAAACTTGGGTTGTTTTCGTTGGAGCAGAGAAGACTGAGGGGTGACCTAATCGAGGTGTATAAGATTATGAGGGGCATGGACAGGGTGGATACGGAACAGCTGTTCCCCTTAGTTGAAGGGTCAGCCACAAGGGGACATAAGTTCAAGGTGAGGGGCAGGAGGTTTAGGAGGGATGTGAGGAAAAACTTTTTTACCCAGAGGGTGGTGATGCTCTGGAATGCACTGCCTGGGAGGGTGGTGGAGGTGGGTTGCCTCACATCCTTTAAAAAGTACCTGGATGAGCACTTGGCACATCATAACATTCAAGGCTATGAGCCAAGTGCTGGTAAATGGGATTAGGTAGGTAGGTCAGATGTTTCTCATGTGTCGGTGCAAACCCGATGGGCTGAAGGGTCTCTTCTGCACTGTGTGATTCTGTGATGCAGGAGCTATTGCAAGATCTGCCTGGGCCATTCTCCCGGATAAGGCATTGACTGCATCTCTGAGCAACCATGAGCTCTCTGATGGCAGAGGATGTATGGCAGGTGATACAGCTCCAGGTAAAAATGCTCAATGAGGGGGCTGGGGAGAAACAGCTTAGTACTACACTGGAGTGGGGTATATACCCCCTTAATGTGAAACTCAAAATTAACAGAAGCTTGTCAATGTGTCCTGGTTTTGATTTTTGAATGAATTCTCTCAAGCCTCTTGTGGTATGCTTGGCTTCATAAACAGAGGCATAGAGCATAAATGCCTGGAAGTTCGGCTAAACATTTGCAAGCCATTGTTTAGGACCACAATATTGTGCCCAGATCTGGCACCACACTTTAGGAAGGATGCCAAGAGGTTAGAAAGGTTTCAGAAGAGATTTACTAGAATGGCAGCAAGGATACAGGAATTCAGTTGTTTGTGTTGGAGCAGAACATGTTGAGCAGAGATTAGGTAGAGGTGATCAAAATCATGATGGGTTCTGATAGAGTAAACAAGGAGACTTTTTCTAGTGACAGAAAGGTCAGTAACCAGAGGAAGCAGATTCAATGTAATTAACAAAAGAATCAGAGGTAAAATGAAAAAAAACATTATTTTTTATGATCTGAATACACTGTTATCTTATTTTCAGAAAGCTTTTGATAAAGTCCCACCTAAGAGGTTAATGTGCAAAATTAAAGCACCTGGGATCGGGGGTAATATATTGGCATGGCTTGAGAATTGGTTAACAGACAGGAAACAGAAGGCAGGATGTTCCCCCTGTCGGGGGCGAAGCTGAAGTGCGGGCATGCACAGGCACGCCTCCGATAGGCAGCACCATTTTACATGGGCGGGCCTTAACATGACGTTCGTCCGGAAGTGCTATGTGCTCCCTGTGTGGGCGGGGGGGATGTCCCTAAACCTGAGAGTGCTCTCTTTCGTGCATGCGCATGAAAGAGTGCACTCATCTCCCTGAGACTAAGTGCTGCCTCAGGGAGATTGCCTCTACTATCAAAAATATTAAAAATAGAAAAAAAAAAATTCCCTGACACGTCCCTTCATGTGACACTGTCACATGAGTTGGGACATGTCCATAATTTTTTTTAAAACTTCAATTAAATTCTTTAAAACCTACATGAAACCTCATCCCGCCTGTGGATGAGGTTTCATGCTTTTTTAAATCCCCGCCAGGGCTCCTGGCCTGCCCGCCAACCTTAAGGTTGGACGGGCAAGTCCATTAATTAGTTTAATGACTCTGTCAATGGCCTCAATTGGCCATTGACAGGTCGATGGGCGCACAGCTGATTTTGCTGAGCCCCCGCCTACCTGAAAATTTAAATGGGGCGCGATGATGTCGGGCGTTCCGCCCCACATCACTGTGCATCATTTTATGTGTCGGTGAGCGGCCCCACCCCCTGCTTGCCGACGGGAAAATCCTGCCCAGAGAGTAGGAATAAATGCAAACAAAAACAGAAAATGCTAGAAGAACTCAGCAGGTCTAACAGCATCTGCGGAGAAAAAAAGAGTTAATGTTTCGAGTCCTTATGACTCTAAGGACTCGAAACGTTAACTCTGTTTTTTTCCTTCACAGATGCTGTTAGACCTGCTGAGTTTTTCCAGCATTTTCTGTTTTTGCTTCAGATTTCCAGTATCCGCAGTATTTTGCTTTTATTGTAGGAATAAATGCATCTTTTTTGGAGTGGCAGGCAGTGACTAGTGGAGTAAAGCAGGGGTCAGTGCTTGGACCCCAGCTATTCACAATATATATCAATGATTTGGATGGGGAAATCCTATGTAATATTTCTAAATTTGCTGAAACTTAGTGAGAATGTGAGTGGTGAAGAGGATGTTAAGAGGCTACAAGGCAATTTAGACAAGTTGAGTAAGTGCACAAATACATTACAGATGCTGTACAGCATAGATAAATGTGAAGTTATCCACTTTGGTAGGAAAAACAGAATGGCAGAGTATTATTTAAATGGTGACAGATTGGGAAATGTTGATGTACAAAAGGGCCTGGGTGTGCTTGTACACCAATCACTGAAAGCCAGCATTCGAGTGCAGCAAATAGTATGTTGGTCTTCAGTGCGAGGGCATTTGAGTACAGGAGCAAAATTGTCTTACTGCAGCTGTACTGGCGCGACCACACTTGGGAGTATAGCGTGCAGTTTGGTCTCCTTACCTAAGAAAGGATATACTTGTCATACAGCAAGTACAGCGAAGGTTCACCACACTGATTCCTGGGATGGCAGGATTGTTGTATGAGGAGAGATTGGGTTGACCAGGCCTGTGTTCACTGGAGTTTAGAAGAATGAGAAGGGATCTCGTTGAAGCGTATAAAAATCTGACAGGGCTGGACAGACTGGATGTAGGGATAATATTACCTTTGGCTGGGGGCATCTAGAACAAGGGGTCACAATCTTAGATATTGGGTAGGCCATTTGGGACTGAGATGAGGAGAAATTTCTTCACTCAGAGGGTGCTGATCCTATGGAATTTTCTACCCCAGAAGGCTGTGGAGGCCAAATCACTGAATATGTTTTAGAAGGAAATGGATAGATTTCTGGACTCTAAAAGAATCAATGGGTATGGGGAGGGAGTGGGAGTATGTTTCTTATATTTCTATCTGGAATGCATTGTCTGAAAGGGTAGTGAAAGCAGATTCAATAATAACTTTCAAAAGGGGATTTGATGAATACTCAAAAATCTGCAGGGCTAGAGAAAGAGCAGAGGATTGGCACTAATTGGATACCTCTTTCAAAGAACCAGCATTGGCATGCTGGGCTGAATGGCCTTCTGTGCTGTATCATTCTATGATTCTGTACTGTACTTCAAAAGCATAGACACTTTTCATGTAGATTAGACATTCAGGGGTAATTTTAACCTAAACCAAAGCAGGGTAAAAGCTGCTCATTTTATACACTGCCTGATTTTATGCTCCATTGGGATGGATGCCTGACTGAACTCTTCAGCTTTCTGCTGGGTGAGTTATGTTAAAATTAACAAGCTCTAAATAATTCAATCAAGTTTAAAACTTACTTTAAATTTTTTCCTGAATTCTTTTTCCTCCTTCTCCATCTTCTTGGTTTTTTTGTGATCTTTCTCATCTTTTTTGCCTTTACCAAGTATTGGTGCCTTTGAGGACTTTAGCAAACTAAACAAAAAGAGAACGTAACTTTTAAATGTTAATTTGACCACTTACCCAAAACCCATCACTCCCTTGTTGCCTCATCACAGTATTCCATCAGCTGTGCATTTCAATTTACCTTCAGTGTGGTGTTTGTCTTTGTGATAAGTTCCCTGAAACCATCCTAGACCCTATTTGATTTTGAAAAGCAGATTTGACAGCAATGCTTAAGCACTCAGTGGGGTCAATTTTAACTTATTGCACCTGTGGCCTCTCAATCCGCCTATCCTATTGCAGTTCACCAGCTTTGGCATGATATTGAATGGATATGTGCAACCTTTACCCATGGGGGACCACATTTCAAAATTTTTCTCACTCAAGAGGCCGATGTGTAAATTTCGGAAAGATAAAATTTTCCACAACATTAAACATGACTTTCAAACAAAACCAGCTATGAAAAAAAATATGCTGAGCAAAAAAAAAATTGAGTAATAAAGATGAGTATTAGAATGTGATAGGGTGAGAGTGTGTGTGTCCAGCTCACTCACAGTCTCGGATGTTCACTCACTCACCCTCACCCACTGAGTGTGAATGAAAGTGCGTGTGGGTGAGGGTGAATGAGAACTGGGAATGAGCCAGACTTATGGACACACTCTGCCCCCACAAACATACTCCCCTCATGCACACTTCCTCACCCATGCCACACTCACACCCTATCACACGCTCTCACCTCCCCTCACACTCTGTCACCCCCCTCACACTCTGTCACCCTCCCATACTCTCTCAACCCCCCACACTCTCTCAACCCCCCCACACTCTCTCACCTGCCCCCACGCTCTCTCACCTGCCTTCACACTCTCTCACCCCCATCTCACATTCTTGCACCCTCCATCTCATACTCTCTCACTCCCCATCTCACACTCCCTCACCCACCCTCACACTCTCCACTCTCTCACCCCCCATCTCACTCTCTCTCCCCATCTCACACTCTCACTCCTCCATCTCACACTCTCTCACCTCCCATCTCACACTCTCTCACTCTCCATCTCACACTCCCCATCTCACACTCTCTCACCTCCCATCTCACACTCTCACACTCCCCATCTCACATTCTTTCACCCCCCATCTCACACTCTCTCACCCCCATCTCACATTCTTGCACCCTCCATCTCATACTCTCTCACTCCCCATCTCACACTCCCTCACCCACCCTCACACTCTCCACTCTCTCACCCCCCATCTCACTCTCTCACTCCCCATCTCACACTCTCACTCCTCCATCTCACACTCTCACTCCTCCATCTCACACTCTCTCAACTCCCATCTCACACTCTCTCACTCTCCATCTCACACTCCCCATCTCACACTCTCTCACCTCCCATCTCACACTCTCACACTCCCCATCTCACATTCTTTCACCCCCCATCTCACACTCTTTCACTCCCCCATTTCACATTCTCTCACTCCCCCATCTCACACTCTCTCACTCCCCCATCTCACACTCTCTCACTCCCCCATCTCACATTCTCTCACTCCCCCATCTCACATTCTCCTACCCCAACTTACACAATCTCCCACCACCCCCCCTCGCACACTCTCACACAGTCTCCAGTCACTCACTTGCCCAGACACCAGTGGACCCTGCAGCTGCTGCCTTGTACCCCAGTCTCCAGCAGCTCTGCTCCAGCGCAACTCCTTTCCTGGGCCCTCAGCTCCCCCAGCCCTGCCCCTTGGATCCCTGGTCCTTGGCTTCCCGACCCTTGGTCCATATGAATATAAGAAATAGGAGCAGAAGTGGGCCATTCGCCCCTCAAGCTTGCTCTGCCATTCAACAAGATCATGGCTGATCTTTTTCTGTTTCCAATTCCACATTCCCAGCTACCTCTGATAACCTTTGATTCCCTTGCCTAATAAGAATCCACCTACCTCTGCCTTAAAAATATTCAATGACTCTGCCTCCAAAGCCTTCAGAGGCAGAGAGATCCAAAGCCACACAACCCTCTGAGAAAAAAAAATTCTCCTCATTTCTAGGCAACCCCTAATTTTGAAACAGTGTCCCCTAGTTTTGCACTCACCCAAAAGAGGAAACATCCTTTCCATGTCCACCTTGTCAGCATTTATTGTCCATCCCTAATTTTGCCCTTGAGGAGGTGGTGGTGAGCTGCCTTCTTGAACTGCTGCAGTCTATGCGGTGTAGATATAACCACAGAGCTATTAGCGAGAGAATTCAGGACTTTGACCCAGGGACAATAATGGAACAGTGATATATTTCCAAGTCAGAATAGTGAGTGGCTTGGAGGGGAACTTCCAGTTGGTGGTGTTCCCACGTATCTGATGCCCTTATCCTGTAAGATGGTAGCGGTTGTGGATTTGGAAGATTCTAAGGAGCCTTGGTGAATTTCTGCAGTGAATCTTGTAGATAGCACACACTGCTGCCACTGTGCGTCGGTGGTGGAGGGAATGAATGTTTGTGGATGCCAATCAAGCTGGCTGTTTTGTCCTGGATGATGTCAAGCTTCTTGAGTGTTGATGGAGCTGCACTCATCCAGGCAAGTGGAGAGAATTCCATCACACTCCTGACTTGTACCTTATATATGGTGGACAGGCTTTGGGGAGACAGGAGGTGAGCCACTTGCCGCAGGATTCCTAGCCTCTGACCTGCTCCTGTAGCCATATTTATATGGCTAGTCTGTTTCAGTTTCTGGTCAATGGTAACTCTCAGGATGTTGATAGTGGAGGATTCAGCGATGGCAATGCATTTGAATTGTAAGGGGCAATGGTTAGATTCTCTCTTGTTGGATACGGTCATTGCCTGGCACTTGTGCGGTGGGAATGTTACTTGCCACTTATCAGCCCAAGCTGGAGATTGTCCAGGTCTTGCTGTATTTGGACATGGACTGCGTCAGTCAATGAGGAGTCACAAATGATGCTGAACATTGTGCAATCATCAGCGAACATCCCTACTTCTGGCCTTATGATGGAAGGAAGGTCATTGATGAAGCAGCTGAAGATAGCTGGGCCTAAGACATTACCCTGCAGTGATGTCCTGGAACTGAGATGATTGACCTTCAACAATCGCAACTAACTTCCTTTGTACTAGGTATGACTCCAACCAGCGGGGACCTTTCCCCACTGATTCCCATTGACTCCAGTTTGGCTAGAGTTCTTTGTTTAATTGAGTTGGTAATTGTCCACCATCATTCATGACTGGATGTGGCAGGACTCCAGAGCTTATATCTGATCCTTTGGTTGTGGAATTGCTTAGCTCTGTCTATCACTTGCTGCTTATGCTATTTGACATGAAGCAGTCTTGTGTTGTAGCTTCACTGGGTTGCCATCTCATTTTTTGGTATAACAAAAACAAAAATGCCTGGAAAAACTCAGCAGTTCTGACAGCATCTGCGGAGAGGAACACAGTTAACGTTTCGAGTCCGTATGACTCTTTAACAGAACTAAGGAAAAATAGAAAAGAGGTGAAATATAAGCTGGTTTAAGGAGGGGTGGGACAAGTAGAGCTGGATAGAGGGCCAGGGATAGGTGGAGATAACCAAAAGATGTCACAGACAAAAGGACAAAGAGGTGTTGAAGCTGGTGATATTATCTAAGGAATGTGATAATAAAGGTACCGATAGCCCTAGTGGGGGTGGGGTGGTTGGAAGGGATCAAAATAGGCTAAAAGGCAAAGATAAAACAATGGATGGAAATACATTTAAAAATACTGGAAATAGGCGGGAAAAGAAAAATCTATATAAATTATTGGAGAAAAGGGGGATCGGAAAGGGGGTGGGGATGGAGGAGAGAGTTCATGATCTAAAATTGTTGAACTCAATATTCATTCCGGAAGGCTGTAAAGTGCCTAGTCGGAAGATGAGGTGCTGTTCCTCCAGTTTGCGTTGAGCTTCACTGGAACAATGCAGCAAACCAAGGAGTGTTGGAGTGTTGAAATGGCAAGCAACAGGGAGGTCTGGGTCATGCTTGCCGACAGACCGAATGTGTTCTGCATAGTGGTCACCCAGTCTGCGTTTGGTCTCTCCAATGTAGAGGAAACCGCATTGGGAGCAGCGAATGATGGAGACTAAATTGAGGGAAGTGTAAGTGAAATGTTGCTTCACTTGAAAGGAGTGTTTGGGCCCTTGGATGGTGAGGAGGGGGGAAGGAAAGGGGCAGGTGTTGCACCTTCTGTGGTTGCATGGGAAGGTGCTGTGGGAGGGGTTGAGGTGTAGGGGGTGATGGAGGAGTGGACCAGGGTGTCCCGGAGGGAACAATCCCTGCGGAACGCCGCCAAGGGGGTGAAGGGAAGATGTGTTTGTTGGTGGCATCATGCTGGAGTTGGCGGAAATGGCGGAGGATGATCCTTTGAATGCGGAGACTGGTGAGGTGATAAGTGAGGACAAGGGGGACCCTATCATGGTTCTGGGAGGGAGAGGAAGGTGTGAGGGCGGATGCGTGGGAGATGGGCCGCACACGATTGAGAGCCCTGTCAACCACTGTGGATGGAAAACCTCAGTTAAGGAAGAAGGAAGACATGTCAGAGGAAATGTTTTTGAAAGTGGCATGCTTTGCCCACGTGTCCTGGCATCAAGTGACCTAACCAGCAGTACTGTTTTTGTTAAATTTTTTAAAAGGTTGGTGAAGGGACATTTTTTTGTTCAGACACCCACTCAGTTACTTACCCCTTACTGCAGCCAACTGCTCCTCTGAGACTGGAAAGCTCCAGCTTCAAAAGCCTGCCCACCACCCTCGATTGGAGAGGGAACCTGTCTCCATGCTAATTAATGATGGTCCTAGGTCAAAATCCCAGACAGTGGCTGTTCCCCCTCCTCCCCCCACCCACCCGAGGGCAGGTTCGGGACCTGGAAACAGTCCCGGCTCCTGTTTCCCTCCCCTAAAGTGAAAATTTAACCCATAGGGTCATACAGTGGTTACAGCACAGAAGGAGATCATTTGGCCTGTTGTGTCCATGCTAGTTCTCTGCAAGGGCAACTTAGCAAGTCCCACTCCCGACTTTTTCCCTGTAGCCCTGCAACATTTTTTTTCTTCGGATATTTATCCAATTACTTTTTGAAAGTATGATTGAATCTACCTCCACCACACTTGGGCAGTAGTTTCCAGATCCTAACCACTCTCTGCGTTTAAAAAAAAGTATTTCCTCATGTCACCATTGATTCTACTCTATGAAATCCCAATGGATTAATCTCCTTCTCATTTATTCCCATGCTGTAAAACCCCAAAGGACCAAACGTTTCCTACTTATTCCCACTATATAAAGACCCAACAGATCAAATCTCTTCTCACTCATTTCCATTTTATACAAATCCTTTACCTTGAATCCTGTGGGGAAAGGTATAAAAATACAAATGCCTTCCCAATCATTCCCAATCTAAATATCTTCTATTTGACACTCAGCAGCAAAACAAAAAACAGTCAACTCACTGCCAAATGTGACTTTGAAGCAATTTTGTGAGACCTAATCTCTTTATGAGTCAGCTTCATTTCATGTTTAGTGTTCCCTGTTGTTTTGGTTCTGCTTGAATTGATGAATGAACAACAGAATGGGCTATGCTGCAAACAGTTGTAAATTGACTAGCTGGTATCTGCTGTTCCTTGATGCCTTGATCCAAGCATGACATTTCTTGGCAAAGCATTAGGAGATTAGCAGGAACCAACAGTATAAACAAAATGTTGGTTACCTCATTCTTTTCCTTTAACTGCTAGAACAAACAGATGATGACTACACTGACTTTTATAGGTTTTGCAATACTGTCACTAATCATTTGGATGGCAGTGCAACCATTGATTAAAGCAGAAAAACCCACTCCCAACTCCCAGTGTTTCATGCAATGCTCTGTACTCTGACTGGAGTCAGGAGGCTTGTCACCAACAATGAGAACCGGGAAGTAGTTACACTCACTGGGAGACTTGTAAAGTAAGACGTTCTTTAAATTTATAAAAGAGAAATTCACCAACTACACAAATTAATCTGCCTAAAGTTTTGCAGTTAAGACCATAGTTACTTGTTGAATCTGGTAACCATGGAAACTTGGAACATATTATCTCCTCCCATAAATTGAGACCACTTTTTGCTCTTTCTCTCTCTCTCCTCTCCTTGATCTCAGCTGGCAGAAAAAACAAGTAAAATCATTGAAAAGTACAGTGCTGAAAAAGGCCATTTGGCCCATTTAGTCTGCGCTGACTCCTTTGAAAAGCAATGTCCAGTTAGTCCCTGTGTAATCTGAGGTGCAATACACCTTTAAGAGAATGTGAGTAGACCACATGATTGTATTTCCTAATTGCTGCATAGTGTGGGTTACAATGTTAATCAGTAATTTAGAATAGGGTCTGGTTGGAGAAGCACACATTGTGTTAGTGCTCTGTGACTTATGTTAATAAACAGCATGTGCTTCATCTTATATTGGTCTCTGCATCTGCAGTATCTTGTTTACCGAGTCACTCATCGGAAGATAGGCGTGCAACCATGTTTGCTGAGCAAAGTAACCCGATAGAAAGAACATAACAACTGGCGATGAGGCAAAACATGACCAGTCGACGAATTCAACGAAAGCCACAGAAATTAAACAGAAGTAAATCAGCTGTACCTTGCAAGGCAATTCGAAGTACAGCCTTCATCATAGTTGCCAGAGTTATCTTCCTCCAGCATGCCATAGTTTGACAGTATCGAATCGTTTAATCAGACCACTGATGACTGGTCACATTATGTTGAACGCCTTGCATTCTTCTTATTGGCCAATGACATGTCGGGAGAGGAGAAGAGACGAGCTGTCTTCTTATTGACATTTGGCAGTAAAACATATGGCCTAATTCGTAGCCTAACAGCACCCAATGCCCCAGAGTCCAAGAGCTTTGATGAGTTGGTGAATGTTGTGAAAAGCCACCTTCAGCCAAAAGCCTCGGTAACAATGCAGCATTTTAAATTTAATTCAAGGTGTTGTGCCCCTGCAGAGACAGTCACTTGCTATGTAGCTGCCTTAAAATGACTGACAGAGCACTGTGAATTCAAGACATCGATTAATGACATAGTAAGAGAACAATTAGTATGTGAGATTAATGAAGACGCCATTCGAAAAAAGTTGTTGTCAGAAATGAATTTAGACTTCAGCATTCAAGCATTATAAAAGATTTAATAGCTGAGCACTTGGAAAACAGTGGCAGACTCAGACATAGTCAGCATGGGTTTACAAAAGGGAAATCATGCTTGACAAATCTACTGGATTTTTTTGAGGGTGTAACTAGTAGAGTTGATGAGGTGGGGTGGGGGGGGGTTTATTTGGACTTTCAGAACGCTTTTGACAAAGTCACATAAGAGATTGGCATGTAAAATTAAAGCGCATGGGATCGGGGACAGTGTCTTGAGATGGATACAAAACTGATTGGCAGACAGGAAACAAAGAGTAGGAATAAACGGATCTTTTTCCAAATGGTAGGCAGCGACTGGTGGGGTACCACAGGGATCGGTGCTGGGACCCCAGCTATTCACAATATATATTAATGATTTAGATGAGGGAACTAAATGTAATGTCTCCAAATTTGCAGATGACACAAAGCTGGGTGGGAGGGTGAGCTGTGAGGAGGATGCAGAGATGCTTCAGTGTGATTTGGACAAGCTGAATGAGTGGGCAAATGCATGGCAGATGCAGTATAATGTGGATAAATGTGGGGTTATCCACTTTAGTAGCAAAAACAGGAAGGCAGATTATTATCTGAATAGCTATATATTGAGAGAGGGGAATATGCAACGAGACCTTGGTGTCCTTGTACACCATTCGCTGAAGGTAAGCATGCAGGTGGTAAAGAAAGCAAATGGTATGTTGGCCTTCATAGCCAGAGGATTGGAGTACAGGAACAGGGATGTCTTGCTGTAATTGTACAGGGCCTTGGTGAGACCACACCTGGAATATTATTTGCAGTTTTGGTCTCCTTATCTGAGGAAGGATGTACTTGCTATAGAGGGAGTGCAGCGAAGGTTTACCCGACTGATTCCTGGGATGGCGGGACTGACATATAAGGAGAGATTGAGTCGGTTAGGATTATATTCGCTGGAGTTCAGAAGAATGAGGGGGTATCTCATAGAAACCTATAAAATTCTAACAGGACGAGACAGGGTAGATGCAGGAAGGATGTTCCCGATGTTGGGGGAATCCAGAACCAGGGGTTACAGCCTGATAGGGGGTAGACCATTTAGGACTGAGATGAGGAGAAATTTCTTCACCCAGAGAATGGTGAGCCTGTGGAATTCGTTACCACAGAAAGTAGTTGAGGCCAAAACATTGTATGTTTTGAAGAAGGAGTTAGATATAGCTTTTGGGGTGAAAGGGATCAAAAGAAATGGGGAGAAAACGGGAGCAGGCTATTAAGTTGGATGATCAGCCATGATCATAATGAATGGCCTATTCCGGCTCCTAGTTTCTATGTTTCTATATAAGGTGCTGGAGTTGGCGCTCGCAACAGAGAGTGCAGTCAGGGATCCAGTAGCATTCAAGGGAACACAAAATGGCACCATCCTTCACGTCAGGGGAGGGGGGGTGGGGAAGCACTGGTTACAAATGGTGCAAAAGGGCAGGGCTCCGTGGAAAGGTGGGAAACAGCCACAATTAACAGAGTTTAACAGAGAAAACCCACTATAATAATGGCAGAAATGGAACCAGAGAGCCTGCAAGCAAATGACAATTTAAAAGAATCAAGTGTTTCTACTGCCATCATAATGGGCACATTATGTGATATTGTAAAGACAGATTAAGACTTTAAGCAGAAAGGTAGAAATTGTGAAATCCACATAAGCGAGGAACTAGAAGAAACAGAGTCAGATATTTACTCACCACACAACTTAAAAATGGGTAAAACAGAGCCAATCTATGTGACAGTGGAAGTCAATGGGAAACCCATCTGAATGGAGGTGAATACATGAGGGACATCCATGACAGTTATAGGGGAACATACGTTCAATAACCTGGATGGAGGAGACTACTCATTAAGATGCTAAATTAAAGACGTATATTGGTGAAGACATACGAGTAAGAGGTATATGCAAGGTTCCAGGCATGACGGAAATCAGTTTGTTAATTTACTCCTGATAGTGGTAGCAGGGGAGGGTCCAAGTCTCCTTGGTCAGAACTGGCTTAAGGAAATAAAGTTGGAGTGGACCGAGATTTTTCAACTCAGAATGAAAGACCTGCAAGAATTACTACAGAAATATGCCCAGATTCTCAGGGAAGAGCTTGGGAAGATTCAAAGGCTGCAAGCTAAAATACACGTGGATCCTGGGGCAACCCCCAGATTCTTGAAGGTGAGGCCAGTCCCCTATGGCATTTCGAGAAAAAGTTGATGTTGAATTAGACAGGATAGAAAGGTTTGGAGTCTTATAACCTGTACAATTTTCCAAATGGGCTGCACTCATAGTTCCTGTACTAAAGCCTGACCAGAGTGCGTGAATATGCAAGTTGACCATTAACAATGTGGCCAGACTTGACAGGCATCCAGTAATGAAAATTGATGAATTGTACTCCAAGCTGGCAGGGAGAACCACATATATGGAGCTTGACATAAGCCACACTTACCAGCAGGTCATGCAAGAAAAGGCCTCTTGGAATTTTGTGACTATCAACATCAGGGGTTATAACAATATATCCAGTTACCCTTTGGAGTCTCATTGGCTTGTGCCATTTTTCAACGGAAAATTCAGTTCAAGGTTTGCTCCATGTTGTGGTTTATCTCGATGATGTCCTAGTAACAGGACTAACTGATGAAGAACAAAGTGGAAGAGGTATTAAAGCATTTCTCACAAGCCAGGGTATGTTTGAAAAGAGAAAAGTGTATCTTCCAAGCAAAAGAAGTGGTCTACCTCGGTCATTGGGTCGACTCGCAGGGCCTTCACCCAGTAGAAGATAAGCTGAGAGCTATTCCTGAGGTGCCAACACTGAGAAACGCCATAGAACTCAAGTCCTTCTTGGGAATGATTAACTATCATGGCCGTTTTTCTCCCAAATTTGTCAACAGCACTGGCCCCATTATAGGGTTTGCTCAAGAAAAACCACAGATGGACTTGGCAAGCTCCATAACCACAGGCTTTTACGACAGTAAGGCAGTTGCTACATTCATCGGCCCTGTTGATACATTTCGACTCAAAGAAAGAATTAATTTTGACCTGCAATGCATCCCCTTACTCTCCTACTGGATGGTAGATGGCTCTGAATGGCCTGTTGGTTACATCTCAAGAACACTCAAGTGTTGCGGAACGATGATAGTCACAAATAGAGAAAGAAGGCTTATCCATTGTATTTGGCATTAAGAAGTTCTACTAATACATCCGTGGTCACCATTTTACCATTGTATCCGACCAGAAGCTAGGCTTGTTCGGGGAAGATAAGGCAATACCTCCAATTGCCTCTGCACGCATCCAAAGGTGGGCACTAATTCTAGCTGCTTTCATACTTTTATCCACCAGCCAGGAAGCCAGATTGAAAATGCCGACACACTGAGCTGATTACTTCTAAAAGACAGTAATATGAATGTCCCAATTCCTCAAGAACTTGTCTTGTTATTAAAGTTTCTGGATTCGTCGCTAGTACATGCCAAACAAATAAGAGAGTGGACAGACCGTGATCCAGATTTGTCTCACGTAAGTGAACAAGTTTTACAGGGATGGTCTAATGAGCCAAAGTCTGACGAAATGAAGGCCTATTTTAATAGGAGATATGAGCTCACTTGCCAGCATAGCATCTTATTTTGGGGAACGAGAGTCATTGTGCCTCTGAGAGTAAGAAAGCCATTATTGACCAAATTGCATAGGGCTCACTCTGGAATTCTTAGAATGAAAATGTTGGTGCGCAGCTACTTACGGTGGCTAGGGATGGATACAGAAATCAAAAACTTAGTCAAGAGCTGCATACAGTGCCAACAAGTACAGAAATTGTCTCCTCCTGCTCCATTGCATTCCTGGGAATGGCCAGGAAGGTAATGAGTCCAACTCCACGTTGACTACATGGGACCTTTTTGGGTGCAGTGTTCCTCTTGATTATAGATGCTCACTTGAAGTGGATGGATGTATACGAGGTGAGATCACCTACATCTGCTGCCACCATAGACAGATGGCGTTAGAGTTTTGTGATATACGGGTTACCAGAGCTAATAGTGTCTGATAATGGAACGGCATTCACCAGTGGGGTATTCCAAATATTTACAAGTCTCAATGGTATAACACATGTTAAGACCTCACCATACTGCCCTGCGTCCAATGGTTTGGCCGCGATGGCAGCCCAGACCTTCAAGTCCGGAATGAAAAAACTGGATGGAGACTCTATTGCAATTAGATTATCCCATTTCCTATTCAGCAATAGGACTACGCCACACACGACCATTGATATTGCCCCTGTAGAGTTAGTGATGAAGAGATGTCTCAGGACACGTTTGAGTCTTATAAGACCTAATTTAGGGGGCAAGGTTGAGTGAGGTCAGGCGGTCCAGAAAAATGGACACGATTACTATAGTCATGGAAGAAGCTTCACTGTTGGAGACACAGTTTTTTGCAAAGAATTTTGGAGATGGGGCCAAATGGCTATCAGGTGAAGTTAGTGCTGTGACAGGACCCCTTTCCTATCACATAACAGTCGAAGGTTGGATAATTAAGAGACACATAGATCACCTCAGGAAAAGAGAAACAGATCTATAAGAAAGGATGTGCCAAGCATTCCCGTTGGAGTCTACACCACAAGTGGAAGGAACTCCACTTTGCTTGGAAGTGCCTGTAGGATCTGCTGAGCCTAAGTCAAAGAAACAAACTTTCAGGTTCCTACTGGAGAGCCTAGTGGATAGATGACTCTTGAGAGGGAGGCCTCAGATAAATCATCCGAAGTCTTAGAACTATGACAGGCTTGGAGAAGCCTCCAGAGAGACTGAATTTATAAATAGCTTACTTATGTAAATAACTGATATATTGTAAAGATTGTAAATTGTACTTTCGAGTTAAGGGGGAGGGATGTGGTAATCTGAGGTGCAATACACCTTTAAGAGAATGTGAGCAGATTGACCACATGACTTTACTGACAGTCTTCAAGTATTTATCCAATACCCTTTTGAATTCATTTCCCCTATCACAGCAGGCAGTCCATTCCAAATTCTAAAAATTGCATTATAAAATGATTTTCTTCCTGTCACCTCCAGTTCTTTTGTCCATAACCTTTAATCTGTGCCTTCTGTTTGTCGACCCTCCAGTCATATTTACTCTTTATGTTAGAATTGTATAGAACCTTAGTGGGGGCACAGCAGGAGTGCTGTGTGCAGTTCTGGTCGCCGCATTGTAGGAGGGATGTGATTGCGCTGGGAGGGGGTGTGGGGTGCAGAGGAGATTCACCAGGATGTTTCCTGGGATGAAACATTTAAGTTATGAAGAGAGGTTGGATAAACTTGGGTTGTTTTCGTAGGAGCAGAAAAGACTGAGGGGCGACCTGATCGAGGTGTACAAGATTATGAGGGGCATGGACAGGGTGGATAGGGAGCAGCTGTTCCCCTTAGTTGAAGGGTCAGTCAGAAGGGGACTTAAGTTCAAGGTGAGGGGCAGGAGGTTTAGGGGGGATGTGAGGAACAACTTTTTTACCCAGAGGGTGGTGACGGTGTGGAATGCGCTGCCTGGGAGGGTGGTGGAGGCGGGTTGCCTCACATACTTTAAAAAGTACCTGGATGAGCACTTGGCATGTCATAATATTCAAGGCTATGGGCCAAGTGCTGGTAAATGGGATTAGGTAGGTAGGTCAGGTGTTTCTGACTTGTCGGTGCAGACTCGATGGGCCGAAGGGCCCTTCTGCACTGTGATTCTGTGTGATTCTGTGATACCTAAATCCTTCATTATTTTAAATATCGCTATAAAGTTTCCTCTTAGCCTTCTCTGCTCAAAGAAGGACAGCCCCATCTTTTTCAGTCCACCCATGCAATTGTAATCCCTCATCTCTGGAACTACTTTAGGAAATTTCTTCTCTACCCCCTCGAAAGTCTATGGTGCCTAGAATTTGACAGAATACTCCAGTTGTTTCTGAGCTACTGTTTTATATAGATTAAGCATAACTTCTAGGCTTTTGCATTCTATGCTTTGTTTATAAAGTTCAGGATCACATATGATTTATTAATTGCTTTGTTAATCTATCCTGCTATCTTCAAAATGTTGTGTACGATCGCTCCCAGATCCCTTAGTTCTTGCACCCCCTTTAAAAGCATACCATTTAGCTTGTACTATCTTTCCTCATTCTTCCTCACGAAACGTATTACCCTATTTCTTTCTCAATCCTTCCCTGTCCTCACACAACATACTCCCTCATCAGCAGCAATTACTGAGTAGTGTCCTGTTTGGTGTTTCTTCTTCCCCTTTAAAGGCTTTAGAGAGAGTAAAACACAGAGTCACTAAGACGTTACTTAGTAAGAAAACATATAATTATGTAGAAAATATGATGAAGGAATGGCATGATGTAAGTGTTTAAAATTATCAAAGGGTTATACAGGCTAGACAAAAGCAGACTGTTTCCAACCTAAGAGATTTAGGGGAAGAGAAATTTCTTAACAGAGTTTGTGAGATTGTGGAATTCACTTCCAGGGTTAGTGGTTGAACGCCAGCAATTTGTAATAATGTATTACTTTTAATGTAATTAACAAGTCCTAAGGAGCTTTGTATAAACATTATAAGCAGAGTTTGACACTGAGCCACATCAGTTGATATTAGGAGAAGGAGGGAGCTGTACCTTTGGGGTGGCCTTTAGCTGAACTGTGTGGGGACAAATGTACTGGCGTATTGTATAACCAGGCTTGTAGAGAGGGCTTTAATAGTGGGGGCGGGGGTGAGGTCGAGGGTTCAAGTCAAGAGAGATTTGGAAAGTTAAACAGAAAGGACAAGGCAATAGTGCAGGTAGTGATGTGGATAATGATAACCAGAATGTGACAGAAAGGGACAGAGCATACAAACAAAAGAGCACCAGCAAATAGGTCAGATTAGGGAAAATTGGCAAAAAGACAGAATTGAAGGCTGTTTATCTGAATATACACAGCATTCAAAACAAGATGGATGAATTGATAGCACCAATAGAATTAAGTATGATATGATAGCCATTACAGAGACATTTTTGCAACGTCACCATAGCTTGGACATTTTGAGAGGAAAGCAAGAAAGGAAAAGTAAGTGGTTTTGCTCTGTTAATAAAGGATGAAATCAGCACAGTAGTGAGAAATGATCTTGGTTTGGAGGATCAAGATGTAAAATTAGTTTGGGTGGAGATTAGAGATAGCAAAGGAAAGAAGTTTATAGGTTTATCAGCCCATTGGCAGTAGCTATACTGTAGGACAAAGTATAAATCAAGAAATAATGGGGGCTTGTAGGAAAGGTACTGCAATAATCATAGGAAATTTGAATCTTCATATAGATTGGACAATCAAATTGACAAAAGTAGCTTGGAGGATGAGTTCACAGGGTGTATTTGGGGCAGTTTCTTAGAACAATGCATTCTGAAACAAACCAGGAAATAGGCTATTTTAGACCTGATAATGTGTAATGAGGCAGGATTGATCAATAACCTCATAGTAAAGGATAATCCAGGTAATAATGATCACAACAAAATAAAATTTCACATTTAGTTTGAGGGGGAGAAATGTGGGTCTGAGACTGGTTACTTAAACTTAAATAAAGTCAATTGCAAGGGTATGAAGACAGATTTGGCTAATGTTAAATGGGAAAATAGGTTAAAAGATAAGATGGTAGAGAAGTAGTGGCAGACATTTCGGGAGATATACCATAACTCTCAACAGAGATATATTCCATTGAGAAAGAAAGATACTACAAGATGGAAGCACCATCCATGGCTAATTAAGGATGGTATCAAGTTGAAAGAAAAGATGTACAATGCTGCAAAGATTAGTGGTAGGCCAGAAGATTAGGAAAATTTTGGAAACCAGCAAAGAATAACAAACAAAAATAATAAAGAAGGAGAAATTGGAGTATGGGAAAAGTAGCAAGAAATATAAAAACAGACAGTAAAAGCTTCTGCAAATATATTAAAAGGAAAAGAGTAGCTAATGTAAGCATTGGTCCTTTAGAGGCTGAGAGTGGGAAATTCATAATGGACAACCAGGAAATGGCAGAGATTTTGTATTTGTCTTCACAGTAGAAAACAAAGGAAGCACCCGAAGAATAATAGAAAATCAAGAGGCAAGAGGGAGAGAGGAACATAAACAATCACGATCATTAGAGAAAATGTACTAGGAAAACTAGTGGGATGAAAGGTTGACAAATCCCCTGGACCTGAAGGCCTGCATCCTAGGGTCTTAAAGGGAATGGTTGCAGAGATAATGGATTGATTGGTTGTAATATTCCAAAACTGTCCAGATTCCCTAGGTCCCAGCAGATTGGACAGCTGCAAATGTAGAATGACTACTCCAGAAGACATTTGATAAGGTGCCACATCAAAGGTTATTATGGAAAATAAAAGCGCATGGTTAGGGGGTAACATCTTAGCATGGATAAAAGATTGGCTGGCAGAAAACAGAGAGTATATATAAATGGGTCTTTTTTGGATTGGCAGGGTGTGATGAATGGAGTCCCACAGGGTCTGTACTTGGGCCTCAACTTTTTACAATTTACATCAATGACGTAGATGAGGGGAGTGAAAACATGGTAGCTAACTTTGCAGATGACACAAAGATAGATAGGAAAGTATGTTGTGAAGAGGATATGAGGAGGTTGTAGATGGATATAGATAGGTTGAGTGAATGGGCAAAGATCTGGCAAATGGAGTTTAATGTGGTAAAATGTGAAGTTGTTCACTTTGGCAGGAAGAACAAAAAAAGCAGAGCAGTGCTCAAATGGGGAATGGCTGCATAATTCTGAGGTGCGGAGGGATCTAGGTGTTCTAGTACATGAGTCACAAAAAGTTAGTATGCAGGTACAGCAAGTACTTAAGAAGGCTAATGGAATGTTATTACGAGAGGAATTGAACACAAAAAGAAGGATGTTATGCTTCAGTTATACAGGGCGTTGGTGAGGCTGCACCTCGAATACTGTGTTCAGTTTTGGTCTCCTTATTTAAGGAAGGATGTAAATGCATCGGAGGCAGTTCAAAGGAGGTTTACTAGATTGATACCTGGAATGAGTGGGTTATCTTATGAGGAAAGGTTGGACAGACTGGGCTTGTTTTCACTGGAGTTTAGAAGAGTGAGGGGTGATTTGATTGAAAGTATACAAAATCCTGAACTGCCTTGACAAGGTGGACATTGAAAGTATATTTCCTCTTGTGGGTGAGTCCAGAACTAGGGGACACTGTTTTAAAATTAGTGGTCGTCCTTTTAGGACAGAGATGATGAGAATTTTTTTCTCTCAGAGGGTTGTGCAACTTTGGAACTCTCTGTCTCAGAAGGCGGTGGAGGCGGGGGTTATTGAATATTTTTAAGGCAGAGGTAGATAGATTCTTGTTAGGTAAGGGAATCAAAGGTTATTGGGAGTAGATGGGAATGTGGAAATTGGAACACAAGATCAGCCATGATCTTATTGAATGGCGGAGCAGGCTCAAGGGGCCAAATGGTCTACTCCTGTTTCTATTTCTTATGTTCTTATGGGCAGAATTTTGCTCTTGGTGGGCGGGCTTGGCGGGAATGGAGGGGAGCGGTTGGGAAACCAACCGCCAACCGTGATCAGGGCTGGACTGCGATTTCATGCTGTCAGGCCAATAAAGGCCTGCCCAGTGTGAAAGGCATGCTGCAGCACTCAGCGCTGCCTGTGTTGAGGGGGTGGGGAGGAGGAAGAGCATGCAACTGGAAAAGCTTGCTGAGGTGCAGAGTAATAAACAGTTTTGAAAATGAAAAATAAAGCATTGTAAGATGTTCAAAAACATGTCCCCTGATGAGCAGGGACATGTTAGAAATTAGTATGAAAAACTTTTTTTTAATGACGGATTGAAACCTCATCCTGCCCGTGGATGAGGTTTCGCAAAAAATGCAAAGGCTGCCTGGACTTTCTGCCTGCCCGTGAAAAATTTAAATCAACTGGGTTGTTAATGGCCTTAATGGGTCTTTTAATTGTCGCCGGGCACGCTGCCAACTCCCTTGCATGCCCACCGACTGAAATATCATGCAAGTGCACGATGACGTTGGGATGCTCGCCTGATGTCATCGCGCATCATTTTACATTCATTTGGGTCAGGCGTGCGCCCGCCTGACAAGCGAAAAATTCTACCACATGTTTCTTATGTACTCAAGAAAGGAGGGATACAGAGAGCAAGAAACTATATTTAGTTGGTCTAACATCTGTTATTGGGAAAATGCTAGAATCCATTATCATTAGTTACTCTAGTAGTACAGAGCTTGAGTATTGCTGACCAAAGTGACATAACGGCGCAATTGTCTCTGATTTTTTGTGACCCGTCCAACCTTATGGTTGGCGTATGGGCGAATCGGCCAGACGGCCTTTACATTTTCATCATCCAAGGGCGGGATGAAATCTCTGTTATGAAATAAAATAAAAATAAATATCTGTAGACAGCATTTTTCATAAGGTATATTTTCAGGTGCTTGATTGTGATGCGGACTTTTTTTTGCAGCTTTTTAAACATTCATTTCATCATTTAAATGTCCGCAGCTCTCTGACGCAGCTGTCTGTCTTCAGGAAACTCTCGCAGTGGTCAGCCACACCTGCGATGATATCGCTGCCTGCTGCTTCCTTCCCCCACCCTGGCAGTGCTAAGCTTTTCAGTTTGCATTTCATGCTAGCTGGCCGCTAATTGGCCAGCCAGCATGAAATCGCAGCCGGGAGCCGATCGCGGTCGGTGGTCAGTTTCCTGGCTGCTCCCGGGCCCGCCAATCACTTGCGCCCGCGAAAGGTAAAACTCAAGCTTTCTGTCTTGCACTCATCAGGACAAATGCTAGAATGCCAAATTTCAAATGGAGAAACAATTTGTACTGCATGAGAAAAGGGTGCTTACTGGTTTGGCAAGTTGTGTCTGGTTGAGGTGTTGCCATGGAGAATACACCAGGGTACTACTGTCCCCCACACTTTTGTTTCATTCAAAAAAGGTTCAATGCCTGGACATGTTCCTTTTGCCTACAGAGGTCAGGGCCCTGCATCTGAAAAAATGTAGCTTCTTGAAAGTGTAAGTGAGCTACATTATGAGCCCAACTGATTATCTTAAATTGGTTGTTAGTCCAATTTTTAGCACGCTTGGCATTGTTCAGCAAGCGATGTCCAATCACAGAATCACATCTAACATTAGACATTATGTTCTGAGTTTTACCAAGCTGATTGAGTGCAGTCAGTACTATTGAAAACAGCCAAAGGGATGTGCTGTTTGACACTACTTTCATATGATCAAATTAGAACACGATGCTACACATCTGCCAGAGTGCGATGCACAGTGAAAGGAGATGTAAGACTTATCTTAAATGCATTAGTTAGTTAATGCAAAAGTGCCTTTTCTTTAATTCGATGTATTGGTTGCCTCTTAAGTATTGTTTGTTTTTAGGTTGATTTCAGTTTGTTTGTTACAGTGAAAGTCTTAAAGTGGCAAATTTTGCCTTTGATTATTTCCATTGGTTGTTTGGGAAATTCATCTCAGGTTATCGGTCTATTACTGGGATTGTTACACTGGTTAGACCTTATCTGTAGTATTGTGGGCAATGGCACCACACTTTAGAAAAGATATAAAGACCATAGAAAGGGGAAGTTTACCAGAATGTTTTCAGGGATGAGGGACTTCAATTATGGGCAGAGGATGTTAAAGTTAAACTGTTCTCCTTGGAACAGGAAGGTTAAGAGGTGACCTAAAAGAGATTTTTTAGATGATGTTGATGATGATGATGATGATGGATTTTGATAGAATAGATAAAGTCTGTTCTCTTTGGTGAGTGGACAATAACTAGCGGTCAAGGATTCAAAATCATTGATAAAACATGTAGAGGGCAGATGAGGAGAAATTTTTTTGCACTGAGAATCTGAATGCTTGAAGGTTTTGCAGAATCTGATTTTATTTTATTCTTTCATGTGATGTGGGCAATGCATTTGTTGTTCATCCCTAATGACCCTTGACAGCTGAGGGGCCATTTCAGAGGGCAGTTAAGAGTCAACCATATTGCTGTACAGAACCTTAGTGAGACAACATCTGGAGAACTGTGTACAGTTTTTGTCTGCTTATTTGCAAAAGGATATACTTGCAATAGAAGCGGTTCAGAGAAGGTTCAATTGACTCATCCCTGGCATAAAGGGCTTATCTTATGAAGAAAGGTTGAACAAGCTGGGGCTATACCCATTAGAGTTTAGAAGAACAAGAGGTGATCTTATGGAAACATATAAGATCCTGAGGTGAGTTGATTGAGCAGATACTGAGTGGATGTTTCCTCTTGTGGGAGATACTAGAACTAGGGTATATAGTTTAAAAATGAGATGTCTCCCTTTTAAGATGGAGATAAGGAATTTTTTTTTCCCTCAGAGGGTCATTAGTTCATGGAATTCTCTTTCATGGAATTTGTTCAAGGCTGAATTGGATCGATTTTTGGTAGACAAAGGAGTCAAGGGTTATGGGGGGCAGATAGGCAAGTGGAGTTGAGACCACAATCAGACCAGCCAGGATCTTATCAAATGGTGGAGCAGGTTCAAAGGGCCGAATGGCCTACTAATGCTCTTAAGTCCTATGTTCTTATGGGTCTGGAGTCACATGCAGGCTAGGCCAGGGTAAGAATGCAAGTTTACTTTCCCAAAGGACATTAGCGAAACAAGTGCATTTTTATGATAATCAATAATAGTTTCATGATCACCATTTTGAAGAATAGTTTTCAATCCCATATTTTAATTAATTAATTAATTGCATTTAAATCCCGCCAGCTGCCACCAATGACATTACCACTATGCCACCATTTCCTCATTGTTGCCTACATAATTTTTGAAGTGATTTGGATGAGGAGCTTACAATATTATATAAAAAAACAGCGGGGGTGTGGGACTAAACATGGGTTTCAGAGTCAGAACATGCACAATGGGTTGAATGGCTTCCTTCTGTACTGTCCATTTCTATGATTTTTGTCTCTATTAAGCAGCACTGCTACTGAACCTAATATACACTTAGTTAGGGTAGATTGTACCTGAATTCAGGAGGCGGAGGTGGGAATTCTTCAGCGCCAACATCATCGTAGACATCTTCCCCGTCTATGGGAGAAAGCAAGAGTCAAGGAGCACAAAATCCAACATCAGTAGCAAGAATAAAAGATGCTTCACATTAGAAAAACCACAGTTGCCAGCCACATTTAGCAGAATTGCCACAGGCTGTTGTAGAAAATCAGTCAAGTGGCATCAACCATGACATGAGTGGTTTATTTTGCATAAACCACTGATGCTTAAAGCCTTTTCCTTTATAGAGAAGTTTAGCTTGTGCTTTCTTATCACTATTGAGTAAAGTGACTGGAGTGACATGAATACTGTCAGCATGCAGTATGACAGAGTCAGTGACAAACACAGGAAAGACATCCTCAACTCTCCTTCAAAGTGGTCACTCAACATGATAGTTAGTTAACTGCTTTTACTGAGGGGCTTCTTTCCACTTCTCCGTGGGCAAGATGCTTCTTCAGTTCTGCTTGAGAGCAGTAGGTTTCTTATGTGAGACCTGCAGTTTTAATTGAGTAACATGCTTACATTGATATCTTGTATGCCTCTCAGTGTTTTAAAAAAAACAGAAGACATAAGACTCAAAAGATTGATCCATTACAATCCACCCTTAACTGGTCTCAGTCAAGCTATAGCAAACTCAAAGCACCATTCCCAGTGAGTATTGACCCACAGCACATAGCTACTCCTAACTGGGAAAGAAGTGAGCGTAAATTAGTATTTTCGCTCAGGGAGATCAAAGAATGGCCATTAGGAACACAGAAAATGCCAATGCTGAGCAGAAGGGACCGCTCATCTTAGCCACATTGATGGGACAGTGTAGCGTTAGCTTTACTCTGTATCTAACCTCTTGCTGTACCTGTCCTGGGAATGTTTGATGGGGACAGTGTAGAGAGAGCTTTACTCTGTATCTAACCCTGAGCTGTACTTGTCCTGGGAGTGTTTGATGGGGACAGTGTAGAGGGAGCTTTACTCTGTATCTAACCCCGTGCTGTACCTGTCCTGGGAGTGTTTGATGGGGACAGTGTAGAGGGAGCTTTACTCTGTATCTAACCCTGAGCTGTACTTGTCCTGATGTCCCATAGTTACGCACCAAGCTAAAATGACATCTCTGCACTGAGCCATCACAGTGCCTTCAAATTTTCACCAGTTGCCTCTCTGGCAATTATGCCAGGATCATGTTGAGTGATGCCCTCTGGCACAGAACCATTAGAATCTTCGAGGCCCAGAGTAGAACACCTAATTTGCATGGAGCTGAGGTGAATGCCATATAACTCATGGTGGATGCCTACCTGGTCTGCGTTTGTGGGATATCCAGTCTCAGTACACAAAGTGGAAACAAAATAACCCTTCATTATTCAGAGGACAAGGCTATAAACGCTGTCTCAACCCTCACCCAATTATAGCAGGCCAGCAATGACTCTTTAATCTTACATTGGGTTTCATCCCTTCCCTCACTAAACCTAATGATACCCGCACCTAGGTTCTGCTAATGCTTGCAGCAGACCTGGTGAAGGAATCTTGACCTCTGTGTAAAGGAAACGCGAGATCCCTGATTTCCTAGCAAAAGAAAGCAACTAAATGTAATTTAACACAGTTTCATATCAGAAGCTCACTTACCAGCAAGCTCTGCAGGTGGAGCATTGGACCTAGGAAAGGAATAAAAGCACAAATTTACACCACAAGAAGGAACTGTTTAATAATAATCTGGGTATAGCAGAATTCACAAGGGGGAAGAAGAGATGTAAAGACAATGCATTCAAAATGTTACATCCTAGCGAGGGTGATATTAGTTTTAATTAGGTTAATACCTGTGTTAAAGTAGCCCAGTGACAGTAACTTCATAGTGTGAAAGCCTCGTCTGGCTGATTTGAGGGTAGGTTTGACTTTGTATGAATAAACCCAGATAAATTCAAAAATCAGGCTGCAGTGGAAACCCATGTTAAAATTGTCACAGCTGAAAGACCTTGGCTTGTAATATCAACATGCCTTTTCTTTTCACACACTGAAGGGCCTTCTAAGTATTTCTAGCATTTCTTTTATTAGTTTCTAACTAAGCTTATGTTTAAGGCAGAATTTCTCTGTTGCAAGAACTGTATATAGTCTGACCAGGCTTATGAGCTTCAACTTGGTGCAGACAATTCAACTTTCCCTAGCCTGAAAATAACATTGCCAACAAGGAAATTACTTCAGTCAAAGCTTGACTGAGTTTTTCCAGGTAATTCTGTTTTTGTTTTGGATTTCCAACATCCGCAGTTTTTCGTTTTTATGTTTTTTTAAAGTTGGTCCTTTTAGTTTGTCCAGCAGATGGCAGTCTTTCACCTTGTGAGGAAGCATTAGCCTCTCGCGCCTTGTCATGTCACAGAAATGCCTCAAAGGGCTTACAATTCAGTGACTTACAGCATGCATGCTGCAGCCATCAGTGCCTTCATTTCAGACATGGTTAAGTGGGTAGTACTTTCACCTCTTAAGTCAGAAGGTTATGGGTTCACATCCCACTCCAGAATCAAGGCTGACACTCCAGTGCAATACTGAGGGAGATGCTGTCTTTCAGAAAAGATGTTAAATCCAAGGTCCTATCTGTCCCCTCAGATTGGACATAAAGGTTCCCGTGCAATGTGTTTTCCCTGGTGTCCTGGGCCAATATTTATCCCTCAGCACAAAACAGATTATCTGGTCCTTTGCACTTTGCTGCTTGTGGGAGTTTGGCAAGCGCAAACTGGCTGACACATTCCCTGCATCACAACAATGACTACACTTCACAGGTATTTGATTGGCTGTAAAATGTGTGGCACTGTGTCAAATGCTTTTCCAAAGTCCATGTACACAACATCAACAGCATTACCCTCATCGACCTTTTCTGTTACCTTTTCAAAAAACTCCAGCAAGTTAGTTAAATACAACTTCCCCTTTACAAGTCCATGCTGGCTCTTCCTTATCAACCCATATTTTTCCATGTGACTATTAACTCTATCCTGAATAATTGTTTCTAGAATGTTGCCCACCACTGAAGTTAAACTGATTGATTGATGGGCTTATCCTTACAACCTTTTTTGAACAAGGGCGGAATGTTTACAATTCTCCAGTCCTCTGGCACCACTCCTGAGTCTAGGGAAGACTGAAAGATTATGGCCAGTGCCCCTGCAATTTCTACTCTCACTTCCTTCAATATCCTTGGATGCATCTCATCCAGTCCCGGTGCCTTGTCAACTTTAAACACTGACAGTCTATTCAACACTTCCTCCTTATCAGTTTTGAACCCTTCTAGTGACAGAGTTTCCTCATCTGTCTAGTCATAATGCCACTATGTCATGACTTTGAATGCATCTGATTTGGTCCTGGTGACTGATCAGCTTTAAGTACAACCAGCCTTTCTGGTATAGACAGATGCAAAGTACTCATTTAATACCTCAGCCACGCTCTCTACCTCCATGCGTAAATCTCCTTTTTGGTCCCCAGTCGGTTCCATTCCTCCTTTTACCATTATTTTACTACTTATATGTCTGTGGAACACTTTTGGATTATCTTTTATGGTGGCTGGCAGACTCTTCTCATACTCTCTCTTCGCTTCTCTTATTTTGTTTTATCACTTCTCCTTTGGAATTACTATATTCAACCCAGTTCTCACTTGAATTATTGACATGACACCCTTTTTCTATATTGTCTTACTCTCTATCTCTTTCATCATTCAGGAAGCTCTGGCTTTGTTAGTTCTACTTTTCCTTCATAGGAATGTACATTGACTGTATTCAACCCATTTCTTCTTTAAAGTAGCCCATTGTTCTGTTACAGTTTTGTCTACCAATCTTTAATTCTGTTTCCCTGGGAGAAATCTGTTCTCACACAGTTGAAATTGTCCCTACTCCAATTAATTATTTTTACCTTGGATTTTCCCCTTGTCCTTTTCCATAGTTAACCTAAACCACAATTGTTATACTAACACTTGATCTGCCTCATTCCTCAGACCAGATCCAACATTGGACTTCCTTATTGGACTGGACAAGTCCTGATCTAGAGTATTTTCCCGAGCACAGTTTAGAAATTCTTCCCTCTCTCTGCCCTATTATCATCTGTCTATATTAGAATAATTAAAGGACCCCATTGTAACCACTCTATTGTATATGCACCTTTCTGTAATTTTTCCTTGGAAATTTGCTTCTCTATACCTTCCTCTATAGAATATACCCAGTAGTGTAATGGCACCTCCATTGTTTCTTAGCACTAACCAAATAGATTCTGTCTTTGACCCTTGCATGACATCCTCTTTCTCCAGCAATAATAGTGTTCTCTGCAATCACTACTAGCACCCCTCCTCCTTTCTTTCCTTCCCTAGCTTTCCTGAGCACTGTGTATCCAGGAATATTTAGTACCCAGTCCTGCCTTTTTTTTTGATCCTCTTTCTCCACCCTTCACCCCCATACCCAACTAGCCTTTCACGCCTCTGAACATCAGACTAGTTCTGGAACAGCCTGGAAACCATGTAGAATCCATTTAAAATCATCTATTGATACAGCATAGAAGGAAACTATTCAACTCATTTTGGCTACATTGACACTTTGAAAGATCTATCCAGTTAGACCCCGTAACCCAGCAAATGTGTCTTTTTCGTGTAGTTAATCAATTCCCTTTTAAAACTTTTGACATAATCTGCTTCCCCAACCCTTTCAGCAGCACATTCCAGATTGCAACATTTATTTTTGCTAAAAGATTGGAGGAATTTTGAGTAGGTAGCATATGACAATATATTTCTAGATTGGAAATGCTAGCATCTCTTTCAGTTCCAATCAACAATTTTAGAGAAAAAGTGGAATCTTGCTACAAATGATTCAGTTGGTAAGTCCTGAACATTCTCCTGAGAGGACTGAAAATTGATACCCTATCTGACAATAGGGGTGAGGAAGAAAGCAAGTGGCCAGTATAGTTCCCCATTTTTTAGCTCATTATTTACAAAATATTTTCTGCAGTCCATCCCTAAATGCTCATCCACATGGCTCTGGATGTAGAGCACTAACATGTAGATAAAGGAAACAGACATTTGTTAGATAAGGCTATAAAATGTTACCAAACCAAACCAAGGGGTGGGGGGTGGGGGGTGGGGGGGGGGGGTGGTGTTAAATGGAGTTAAGGTACAGATCAGGCATGACCAAAGTGAATGGAGGAACAGGTTTGAGGGCTGAATGGCCTTCTCCTGCTCCTATGAGAGGGTCCTGACATTCTCCTGATCTTCTGCAACTTGTCTCTTGTAAAAGATACATATTGGCAGGTAAACTAGCAGGGGGAAACCCATACAGCATAACTTTGTTTGTTTCCCTTACATTGTATTCTTACGAATTATCCTGAGGAGTGCAAGATGAAAAGCTTCAACAAAATGTCTCTTTTTTCAGAAATACTGAATTTCTGTACTACCATTTTTAACATTTTTGTTCTTGGGACACTGACAAGGCTGCCTTTATCGTTTGTCCCCAGTTGCTATGAGGGCAGTAAAAGTCATGGTGGATTATATTTCCCGACCAGGCAAGGAGGGCAGGGTTTCCTTCCCTGAAGGACATTCATGAACCAACAAGCCAACAGATTTTCATGGTCATTCTTTCTGATGACAGCCCATCAATGATCAGATTCATTGAATTCAATGTCACAGCTTGCCAGGGTAAGATTTGACTGGCTTGCCTGTCCAGTACTACAACCTCTTCGGCTGTCAGACTCTTGTGGTGAATGTTTGGGATAGGGCATGGGGAGGTAGTGGAGAGAATCGCTTCCTAACAGGTGCACCTCCTGGAAGGTGGACAAAGATGAACACTAACATTGCCCAGAGACCATGTGAACTACTGGTGGGAGAAGATTGAGTGAACGTGAGGGCATAACTTAAGAAGTAATGAGCAAGAAAAATAAGTGGGAAAGAAATGGGCAGAAACTGGACATTTGTCTCTGTAGTCTACTCTAACTGAATGTATAGAGACTTTGATTGGGTTAGGGTCAGCCTTGATATTGGTACTCATGATAAATGAGTCAGTGACAATTTTGAAGCACTCCATGCAGTTAGCACAAATCATCCAACACGTTAGTACCAAGTGCAGTTATTAGTAAGATGGTGCTCTTGTTGTTTGGTGTCTTACGGGAGTTGGCGTTCACCGCTTTCACCCTGAACTTCACTTCTCTCCTTTTCTTTCGCCTTTTTGTCTTTGTCATTTTTCTCCGCCTTCTTCTTCTTCAGGAGTCCCCAGGACCAGGACCCAACCTTTGAGGCATCCTGTGATGCAGGGCTTCAAAGCATGCAGGGCATTATTTACTGGCTAACAAATCTTAGGCTCTGTTGCACTTAGTCACCCAAGCCATTTGTTCTTGACCACTACCATTGGATTGCAGTTTTGACTGTTTGCAAAAAAATTGCAAAACTCTGACTTTGGAATAAGGCTCTGACATTTTAATTTATTTTGGTGTTTAGTTTTTGATGCAGACCCTTTCATAGTAGTAATATCTGTGGACAGTCAGTCTATACTGCGTGGAGTATTGGAGTTCAGGATATGAGAATGCAAGGATAGAAATTCCAATCAGTGCTGCTGTATCAATTTATTCCTGCTGCTACTTCAAGAAGTGTTAACTTCTTTTCAAATTTGTTGCAAGTGCACTATATGTTCATATGTCCTGGTCTTAATCCTATCATTGCGAATATGCAGTGGGTTAATTGTTTTATATTTTGGATCAGCAATGAGCTATTGTATGTTCCAATGCTGCCAAAATCAACGGAGAAGTTTGATTCAAACTCCCATCACCTGGAAACATGCCGAGGGCTTGATCCATGTGCTATGTAAATGTTTCACTCCCTCCAGCCCCTCCGCTACCCTCAGCAGGTCTCAATTGTCAGCTCATCAGGTCAAGCACTGTGAAAACCAGCCCACACACCAGAGGAAAGTTTAAAGTGACAAATCCTTTAGCCCACCCATCCAACTGCCTTCTGTTGTCTGACCCTCCACAGCCCTCCCTTGTGATCACCACTCCACTCATTCAACCTACCCAGACTATGAAGGTGGTGTAGCTGTCTGATTTACATCATTTGCTGAGCTTCTCCATAAAGTCAAGTCAACAAACTGACTAAAGTTAAATTAAATCTGACCATGAAAATGATTTGGGCCCCTGATCCCTTTCATTGGGCAGGTGATGGATCAGTTCAAAATCTAAACCCTGTTCCATGACCCCAGCCCAAGCTCACAGCAGCTTTAGGTTCACCCGCCCCCAGGCATGGTTCTTACCTAGGCTTAATGTCTTCAGGTATACCATCAACGTCATCATAGATTTCTTCACCGGAAGGAGGAGGAGGAAAGACCCCTGAGATTGACAGGAAGACACAAAACTGTCAGATCCACAGTTAGAAAGGTACAGGGAGGGCAAATTTGATGAATGGCAGTAGTAATTATATGTATTCATAATTAAAGTATAATTACTAGAGGTCATAAGCTTTAGATGGGGGAAGGCAGGGGAGCAGGAAGAACATTTTCAGCTAAAGGATAATTGAAATGGGGAATGATTTAGCAGAGAAGAACATTGAAATGGAGAGTGTAAATGGTTCAGGAGACAATGGAAGGTGGTTCTCGAGCACAATGAGTGAGGGACATGTTGAGGAGTTGGGTAAAAACACAAGAACTAGGAGCAGGCCAGAAGACCCCGAGCCTGCTCCACCAGTTCATAAGATGGTTGAACTTCCATATTGACTCTACTTTCCCACTCTATCACCAAACCGTTTGATTCCCCTTAGTGCCCAAGTATCTATCGATTTCAGACTTGAATATACTCAAAGACAGAGCAACAACAATCTTTTGGTGTAGAGAATTCAAAAGATTAACAACCCTTCATGAAGAAATTCCTCCTCATCTCTGTCCTAAGTGGCCGGTATCTTATTATGTGACTGTGACCCTTGTTCTAGATACTCCAGCTAAAAGAAATAAGCCAGTGTTCATCTATCAAAGAAAAGAGTTGACGTTTCGAGTCCTCATGACCCTGCGACAGAACTTGAGTGAGTCCAAGAAAGGGGTGAAATATAAGCTGGTTTAAGGTGTGTTGGGGGGGGGTGGTTTGGGTGGGGGGAGAGAGAGAGAAGTGGAGGGGGTTGGTGCGGTTGTAGGGACAAACAAGCAGTAATAGAAGCAGATCATCAAAAGATTTCACAAACAACAGAACAAAAGAACACATAGGTGTTAAAGTTGGTGATATTATCTAAGCGAATGTGCTAATTAAGAATGGATGGTAGGGCTGTAGTGGGGGTGGGGGGAGCATAAAAGATTTAAAAATATTGGAAATAGGTTGGAAAAGAAAAATCTATATAATTTATTCGAAAAAACAAAAGGAAGGGGGAAACAGAAAGGGGGTGGGGATGGAGGAGGGAGCTCAAGACCTAAAGTTGTTGAATTCAATATTCAGTCCGGAAGGCTGTAAGGTGCCTAATCGGAAGATATGTTTTTATCTCTGTGTTTAATTGACTGCCACTGCTCTTCAAGAAATGCCTACCTCCTTGAAGAAGTTCTGTTCCTCTCTGCGACAAGATTTCCGGATTTATCTCTCCGCCCCCCACACACACACCTTAAACCAGCTTATATTTCAGCTCTTTCCTGGACTCGAACTCAAGTTCTGTCGAAGGGTCATGAGGACTCGAAACGTCAACTCTTTTCTTCTCCGCCGATGCTGCCAGACCTGCTGAGTTTTTCCAGGTAATTCTGTTTTTGTTTTGGATTTCCAGCATCCGCAGTTTTTTTGTTTTTATCTCTGTGTTTAATTGACTGCCACTGCTCTTCAAGAAATGCCTACCTCCTTGAAGAAGTTCTGTTCCTCTCTGCGACAAGATTTCCGGATTTATCTCTCCGCCCCCCACACACACACCTTAAACCAGCTTATATTTCAGCTCTTTCCTGGACTCGAACTCAAGTTCTGTCGAAGGGTCATGAGGACTCGAAACGTCAACTCTTTTCTTCTCCGCCGATGCTGCCAGACCTGCTGAGTTTTTCCAGGTAATTCTGTTTTTGTTTTGGATTTCCAGCATCCGCAGTTTTTTGTTTTTATCTCTGTGTTTAATTGACTGCCACTGCTCTTCAAGAAATGCCTACCTCCTTGAAGAAGTTCTGTTCCTCTCTGCGACAAGATTTCCGGATTTATCTCTCCGCCCCCCACACACACACCTTAAACCAGCTTATATTTCAGCTCTTTCCTGGACTCGAACTCAAGTTCTGTCGAAGGGTCATGAGGACTCGAAACGTCAACTCTTTTCTTCTCCGCCGATGCTGCCAGACCTGCTGAGTTTTTCCAGGTAATTCTGTTTTTGTTTTGGATTTCCAGCATCCGCAGTTTTTTTGTTTTTATCTCTGTGTTTAATTGACTGCCACTGCTCTTCAAGAAATGCCTACCTCCTTGAAGAAGTTCTGTTCCTCTCTGCGACAAGATTTCCGGATTTATCTCTCCGCCCCCCACACACACACCTTAAACCAGCTTATATTTCAGCTCTTTCCTGGACTCGAACTCAAGTTCTGTCGAAGGGTCATGAGGACTCGAAACGTCAACTCTTTTCTTCTCCGCCGATGCTGCCAGACCTGCTGAGTTTTTCCAGGTAATTCTGTTTTTGTTTTGGATTTCCAGCATCCGCAGTTTTTTTGTTTTTATCGGAAGATAAGGTGTTGTTCCTCCAGTTTGCGTTGGGCTTCACTGGAACAATGCAGTAAGCCAAGGACAGACATGTGGGCAAGAGAGCAGGGTGGAGTGTTAAAATGGCAAGCGACAGGGAGGTTTGGGTCATTCTTGCGGACAGACCGCAGGTGTTCTGCAAAGCGGTCGCCCAGTTTACGTTTGGTCTCTCCAATGTAGAGGAGACCACATTGGGAGCAACGAATGCAGTAGACTAAGTTGGGGGAAATGCAAGTGAAATGCTGCTTCACTTGAAAGGAGTGTTTGGGCCCTTGGACGATGAGGAGAGAGGAAGTGAAGGGGCAGGTGTTGCATCTTTTGCGTGGGCATGGGGTTGTGCCATAGGAGGGGGTTGAGGAGTAGGGGGTGATGGAGGAGTGGACCAGGGTGTCCCGCAGGGAGCGATCCCTACGGAATGTCGATAGGGGGAGTGAAGAGAAGATGTGTTTGGTAGTGGCATCATGCTGGAGTTGGCGGAAATGGCGGAGGATGATCCTTTGAATGCGGAGGCTGGTGGGATGAGAAGTGAGGACAAGGGGGACCCTATCATGTTTCTGGGAGGGAGGAGAAGGCGTGAGGGCGGATGCGTGGGAGATGGGCCGGACACGGTTGAGGGCCCTGTCAACGACCGTAGGTGGAAAACCTCGGTTAAGGAAGAAGGAGGACATGTCAGAGGAACTGTTTTTTGAAGGTAGCATCATCGGAACAGATGTGACAGAGGCGAAGGAACTGAGAGAATGGGATGGAGTCCTTACAGGAAGCGGGGTGTGAGGAGCTGTAGTCGAGGTAGCTGTGGGAGTCGGTAGGTTTGTAATGGATATTGGTGGACAGTTTATCACCAGAGATTGAGACAGAGAGGTCAAGGAAGGGAAGGGAAGTGTCAGAGATGGACCACATGAAAATGATGGAGGGGTGGAGATTGGAAGCAAAATTAATAAATTTTTCCAAGTCCCGACGAGAGCATGAATTAGCACCGAAGTAATCATCGATGTACCGGAGAAAGAGTTGTGGGAGGGGGCCGGAGTAGGACTGGAACAAGGAATGTTCCACATACCCCATAAAGAGACAGGCATAGCTGGGGCCCATGCGGGTACCCATAGCCACACCTTTTATTTGGAGGAAGTGAAAGAAGTTGAAGGAGAAATTGTTCAGTGTGAGAACAGGTTCAGCCAGACGGAGAAGAGTAGTGGTGGATGGGGATTGTTCGGGCCTCTGTTCGAGGAAGAAGCTAAGGGCCCTCAGACCATCCTGGTGGGGGATGGAGGTGTAGAGGGATTGGACGTCCATGGTGAAGAGGAAGCGGTTGGGGCCAGGGAACTGGAAATTGTTGATGTGACGTAAGGTGTCAGAGGAATCACGGATGTAGGTGGGAAGGGACTGGACAAGGGGAGAGAGAAGGGAGTCAAGATAACGAGAAATGAGTTCTGTGGGGAAGGAGCAAGCTGAGATGATCGGTCTACCGGGGCAGTTCTATTTGTGGATTTTGGGTAGGAGATAGAAGCGGGCCATCCGAGCTTGGGCGACTATCAGGTTGGAAGCTGTGGGAGGAAGATCCCCAGAAGAGATGAGGTCAGTGACAGTCCTGGAAATTTGTTCTCACACTGAACAATTTCTCCTTCAACTTCTCTCACTTCCTCCAAATAAAAGGTGTGGCTATGGGTACCCGCAAGGGCCCCAGCTATGCCTGTCTCTTTATGGGGTATGTGGAACATTCCTTGTTCCAGTCCTACTCCGGCCCCCTCCCACAACTCTTTCTCCGGTACATCGATGATTACTTCAGTGCTGCTTCATGCTCTCGTCGGGACTTGGAAAAATTTATTAATTTTGCTTCCAATCTCCACCCCTCCATCATTTTCACGTGGTCCATCTCTGACACTTCCCTTCCCTTCCTTGACCTCTCTGTCTCAATCTCTGGTGATAAACTGTCCACCAATATCCATTACAAACCTACCGACTCCCACAGCTACCTCGACTACAGCTCCTCACACCCCGCTTCCTGTAAGGACTCCATCCCATTCTCTCAGTTCCTTCGCCTCTGTCACATCTGTTCCGATGATGCTACCTTCAAAAAACAGTTCCTCTGACATGTCCTCCTTCTTCCTTAACCGAGGTTTTCCACCCACGGTCGTTGACAGGGCCCTCAACCGTGTCCGGCCCATCTCCCACGCATCCGCCCTCACGCCTTCTCCTCCCTCCCAGAAACATGATAGGGTCCCCCTTGTCCTCACTTCTCACCCCACCAGCCTCCGCATTCAAAGGATCATCCTCCGCCATTTCTGCCAACTCCAGCATGATGCCACTACCAAACACATCCTCTCTTCACTCCCCCTATCGACATTCCGTAGGGATCGCTCCCTGCGGGACACCCTGGTCCACTCCTCCATCACCCCCTACTCCTCAACCCCCTCCTATGGCACCACCCCATGCCCACGCAAAAGATGCAACACCTGCCCTTTCACTTCCTCTCTCCTCACCGTCCAAGGGCCCAAACACTCCTTTCAAGTGAAGCAGCATTTCACTTGCATTTCCCCCAACTTAGTCTACTGCATTCGTTGCTCCCAATGTGGTCTCCTCTACATTGGAGAGACCAAACGTAAACTGGGCGACCGCTTTGCAGAACACCTGCGGTCTGTCCGCAAGAATGACCCAAACCTCCCTGTCGCTTGCCATTTTAACACTCCACCCTGCTCTCTTGCCCACATGTCTGTCCTTGGCTTGCTGCATTGTTCCAGTGAAGCCCAATGCAAACTGGAGGAACAACACCTTATCTTCCGATTAGGCACCTTACAGCCTTCCGGACTGAATATTGAATTCAACAACTTTAGGTCTTGAGCTCCCTCCTCCATCCCCACCCCCTTTCTGTTTCCCCTTTCCTTTTGTTTTTTCAAATAAATTATATAGATTTTTCTTTTCCAACCTATTTCCAATATTCTTAAATCTTTTATGCTCCCCCCACCCCCACTACAGCCCTACCATCCATTCTTAATTAGCACATTCGTTTAGATAATATCACCAACTTTAACACCTATGTGTTCTTTTGTTCTGTTGTTTGTGACATCTTTTGATGATCTGCTTCTATTACTGCTTGTTTGTCCCTACAACCACACCAACCCCCTCCACTTCTCTCTCTCTCCCCCCACCCAAACCACCCCCCCCCAACGCACCTTAAACCAGCTTATATTTCACCCCTTTCTTGGACTCACTCAAGTTCTGTCGAAGGGTCATGAGGACTCGAAACATCAGCTCTTTTCTTCTCCGCCGATGCTGCCAGACCTGCTGAGTTTTTCCAGGTAATTCTGTTTTTGTTTTGGATTTCCAGCATCCGCAATTTTTTTGTTTTCATCTATCAAAGCATGTTTGGGTTAATTGGCCTTTTCCCATTTCTAATGGCTCTTACATTCTGAGCCAATTCACTCACCCTACAACAATGTAATGGGGAGGAATGAAGCTGAACCACGAGCTGACTTTTGAAATGAAATAGCTGTTACTGAAGTGTCTCCCACTATGCCATAAGGATACACTGTGTGAGTGGTGGGAGTCGATTCATTTTGTTTTTGCAAAATGAAGATTACTGACCAGGCTACTCCACAGTTAGTACAGAACAGTGATCTCACTCAATTGTTATAGGTGGTGATATATTTGGTATATTGGGTTGGAAATTGGGAGGTAGGTGATGGAGTGTAGGGATAAAGGACTTTGGCTTTACAATATACGAGGAGACCTCAAGAGATGCGGAAAGTGTTGACACATTCCCAGCATAAATTGCAAAGGTAGAACTTGACGTCCAAAATAGGGAATGACTGCTTATCTCATACTCACCACTGCCCCCTGTACTGCTCCCGGGACCCCTGGAAAACATTGGAAAAAAGTCCAAAATCAGCAACTGTTTGATACAGAACTCAAAACAAAAGTGGCATCTTACAAATTCCTTTTAGTAGTGACAAAGTATGAAAGGATCCTTCTGATAACTTGGCTTAGTGTTAACTTGAGATAGGATGCACTTGCACACGTATTGCTCTTGACACATTCAGGCCAATATGTGTCTTGGAACAATGGACTGCATGAACTGTCCACCTGAGCATTATCTGTGCAGAACTATGAGCTGGGTTCAGACATACAGAAACACATCTTTGTGCTTTAAGAATCTCAGAATCCAGCAACTGACAAATCTAGGTAGAGATTTTCTTTAGTCAATACTCTCTCTCCCATAGGGCTGTTTCCAAGTCTAGTGACTGTTGCCATTTTACATAAAATTACGTAGGGCTACATCTTCCGGTCGGCGAGCAGGGGGCAGGGCCCACTCGCCGGCTCGTAAAATGACACTGGGTGCCATCGGGCATGTGTCCTGAAGTCACCCTGCGCCATTTAGATTTTCAGTTTGACAGGTGCGCAGCTGAGTCTGTCAATGGTCACATAAGGCCTTTAAAAAAGTAATTAAGCTAATCAAAGGACCTGCCCATCCAGCCTTAAGATTGGTGCGCAGGCGAGGAGGCCAGGCGGCTTTTAAAAAAAACATGAAACCTCATTCATGGGCGGGATGAGGTTTCATGAAGGCTTTAAAATGTTTATGAAATGTTGAAATTAAAGAAATTGACATGTCCCAGCTCATAGTGTCACATGAGGGGACATGTCAGGAATTTTTTTTCCACGCTTCCACAAATTTCACAAATTTTTAAAACTTCCAGCGATCTCCCTGAGGCGGCACTTTGCCTCAGGGAGATCTGTGTGCTCTTTCGCATGCATGCGCGAAAGAACCCACTCCCAGCTCAGGGAATTCCCCCCCCCCACCCCCGGCCTGCACAGGGAGTGCACAGTGCTGCTGAGCAGACATCACACTGGGCCGGCCTTAATTGGCTGCCCACGTAAAATGGTGGCACGCCCCCAATCGGGGACGCCGATTGAGCACCTGTATATCCCACTGATGGGGGAAAATGTTTCCCATAGAGGTTTTGGCACATAAACAGGCCATTTGGCCCCACCGGTCCATCTGGTGTTTATGCTCCACATGAGCCTCCTCTCACTTTACTTTGCCTAATCCTTTCAACATATCCTTCTATTCCTTTCTCCCTAGGTAGTTATAGGTAATTAGTCATAGCCCACAAAGGACCATTGGCATCTCTCTTCATTAGTGAGAGACAATTGGTTATATACAACTTCAGGAGCAGCACTCCGCATGTGAGGGGAAAGGCAAGGGGCTTCCCCTTAAATCCATCTATTTGCCTCAACCACTCCCTGTGATAATAAGTTCCACATTGTAACTCTCTGGAAAAAGAAGTTTATCCTGAATTTCCTGTTGGATTTGTTACTGCCTATCTTATAGATTCCATGTTTATAACTCGACATGTTCGCAGAGGCAAGGTTTGGGGACCCCTCAAATGTGTACTTGGTTATTGCCGGAGTTTAACCAACCTACCAGCCAGAAGCCCTAATAATCATCCAGCTGTATGTCCAGCCAGTACCAACCTACCCATTAAGGCAAAGCTGTCCAACATTTGGGCAGCTGGGGCCAGATGCACATGTCAAAACTGGAAATGCAAACCTCTATGGACGGGAAAATGTGAGCTCACGTTTTACAAAATAAATGCAAGGCTGCCTACAGGCCAATAAAACACAAAGACACCCTGCAAATTAAACTCCTGAATGGTTACAGCATGGAAAGATGCCATTCAACCCATTGAGTCTGTGCTGGCCTTCTGCAAGAGCAATTCACTTAATGCTATTCCCCTCCTTTTTCCCATAGTGCTGCGCATTTTTCCTTTTAGATAATGATCCAATTACTTTTTGAATGCCATGGCTCGATCTGCCTCCACCACATTCTCAGCGCATTCCAGATCCTAACCATTTGCTACATGAAAGTGTTTTTCGCATGTCGCCATTGCTTCTTTTTCAAATTACCTTAAATCTGTGTCCTCTGGTTCTCGATCCTTCCACCAATGGAAGCAATTTCTTCCAATCTACCCTGTCCAGACCCTCATGATTTTGAATACTTCAATCTGATCTCCTCAACCTTCTCTTCTCCAAGAAAAACAGCCCCAGCTTCTCCAATCTATCTACATAACGGAAGTCCCTCATTCCTGAAACCATTCTCTTGAACCTTTTCTGCGCTTTCTCTAATGCCTTCAAATCTTTCCTAAAGTGTGATGACTAGAATTGGACACAATACTCCAGCTGAGATCTAACCAGTGTTTCATACATAATAACACCCCATCAATAAACAAATGTGAGACCCGAATGCATACACCTGTAAGAAGCCTACACACAAAAATTTCAAATGCAAAATAGTGCAACATTCTTCACTCATTCCTTCCTGTAACCCTTTGTAACCTCACCCACCCTCCTTGTTCCCTCCCATCCTCTCCAACACCTTTCCTCCCTGTGCATCTTCCCCATCTTCCCCTCCTCAAAGTTTGAAAGCTTGGAAACTGCAGTATTTGAATTTCCTGTGTCTACAGGACAGGTAAAGCTATGACAAAAGCTCAGGAATTCCTTCTCTAAACCCTTCCACCACATCACCTCCCACTTTCCTTAAAATCCAACTCTTTGACTAAGCTTCCTCCTTTGCTTCACTATTCAATTTCGAGCTGATGCTTCCTTGAATTGCCTGGTGCTCCATAAATGCAAGTTGTTGCTGCTGTTAGCTGGAGTAGGCAACAGATTACTAGTCTGCCATTGAGGTTTGACTTGGTTCCAGTCTTCCAAAGTAACTAACAGGGGTCATTTGTTATAAAGGGCATTTTTGGTAGGCCCTCGTATATACCACTAAACCTGCTTCAGAACGGGGTTGGATTGTCCTCTGCCATTGCATCTGTCAATTTCTCAGTTCAGAAACAAATGGAATGGTTTAAATTTAGTTCCTGGTGACCACTGCCAACAAGTACAAACCTGCCTCAAATTGAATGTTGAACCAGCAATTTTTGATTTTTGATTCACAAGGGAGTCAAGAGTTACAGGGGAAGAAGACAAGAAAATTGCATTAAGCCACAATCAGATCAGCCATGATCTCATTGAATGGTGGAGCAGGCTCGATGGGCCTACTCCTGCTCCTATTTGTTATGATTTTATGATCTTATAATGATTCAGAGAGGGGTGAGCGGATACAGGGACTAGAAGCATGAGGGTGATTTTAACCTTACCCTCCTGGTAGAAACCAAATAGGTGAGCTATTTTATTGCCCCAGGTCCCAACAAGCTCATTTCCTGTCTGCTTAATGCCAATCCTGATTTTAACCTGCTCTTCTGATCAGGTGGTTAAAAGAACTTCCTGAAGCTGACATGGTCCTTCTTTACACAGGCTGATCAGGACCCAAGCATGCCTCAGTTTTAGCTCCAGCCAGAGTGGGAAAGCCGGATGAAGATAGCATGGAAAGAGGCTCTGGGACCAAAAATGGCTATTCAAGGTAATTAATTGATTAATTTCCTTGTGGATCAGGGGGAACAGGAGATAAAACGCATGGACTGAAATGTATGAATGTTGAAAGTCTAGTTCCTGCATGAGGGGTTCCTTTCTCCTTACGTGTCATCGTTTGGTGCAACATCATCATAGAGTTCCTGATCTTGGACTGGTTGCTGCATGATGGGCATGGATTCCTTTGGCCTGATGCCTGTTTTCTTCCTTATCTCATCATAGTTGACATCCACACACGTCACCTTAATGTACCCATCTGCAAAAGAGAGGATGGACAAACAGTTGTTTAATAGAGGAATCACAATGTTGCAGAGATCCAGTGCATTGTGGCATCAAGGTAACCAGGACACTCCTACAGCGGTTTAATTCTCTAATGATGATGAGTTCCAGTTGCCACAGAGAGGCAATAGTCCAGGGACCAGGGACCTACCTACATGATAGCCTATTTACATATAGCGAGCTCTTGCAAACAGCAATGTGGTAATAACCTGCATTAGTGATGTTTATTGAGCCCAGGATATTGGGGGGATCTCTCCAGTCCTTTTGCAAAATAGTTCCATGGAATCTTTTACATCTATCTGAGGGAATAGATGGGATCTTAGTTTAATTTCTCATCTGAAAGATGGCACCTCTCACAGTGCAGCACTGTCAGAGATGCAAAAGTAAAGTGATGGAAGGGGTCACCAACAGTGCTATCAAGCTGCACTTGCTTAGCAATAACCTGCTCACTGATGCTCAGTTTGGGTTCTGTCAAGGCCATCAGCTGCTGACCTCATTTCGGCCTTGGCTCATAGGATTTTTAAATTACTTTGATAAGAGATCTTTCGGTACTGCAGCAGAGGCAGAAACCTGATTGGAGGAATTCAAACATGGAGTTTTGGGGAAAAATAGGAACAGATTTGAAAGGCAACAACTCATTCAAGGTTTTCAAGAGGAAAGGGAGGTTGAAGATGGAGCAGTGGTTTGCAAGAATGGATGATCAAGGGTTGAGGAGAAGAGTGATGACTAGAGATTTGAAAGAGGGGACAGTACCTGAAGAGAGAAAACAGGGTTAACAAGGCCCCTCCTATTTCTCATCTACATGCTGACCCTCAGCGACATCATTTGAAAATACAGTATAAAAGGTGGTCATTTAGCCCGTTGTGTCCATGTCAGCTATTTACAAGAGCAAATCAGATAATTTTTATTTATTAATTTATGGGATATGTGCGTCGCTGGCTGGGTCAGCATTTATTGCCCATCCCTAGCTGCCCTTGAGTAGGTGGTGGTGAACTGCCTTCTGGAACCACTGCAGTCCATGTGGTGTAGTTACACCCATGGTGCTGCCAGGGGTGGGGGGTGGGGGTTGGGGGGGAGTTCCAGGATTTTGACCCAGCGACAGTGAAGGAGCGGTGATATATTTCCAAGTCAGGATGGTGAGTGTCTTGGATGGGAACTTCCAGGTGGTGATGTTCCCATCTATCTGCTGCCCTTGTCCTTCTAATTGGTAGTGGTCATGGGTTTGGAAGGTGCTGTCTAAGGAGCCTTGGTGGATTCCCGAAGTGCATCTTGTAAACACTGCTGCTACTATGCGTTGGTGGTGAAGGGCGGAATGTTTGTGGATGTTGTCTAATTCGGACCCTGCTACAAACTCTATTTGCTAGCCATCAACTCCATCTCTCTCCCTGGCAGCTGTCTGATGCTGTTACATTTGATTCCATGATAACCTTCCAACCATATATTTGTGCCATTGTTAAGACTGCCTATTTCCACCTCCATAACAACATCTAACACTCTGCCTCAGCTCATCTGCTGATGAAACTCTTATCCATACCTTTATTACCTGTAGACTCAATTATTCCAATGCAATCCTGGCTGGCTTCCCACATTCTATCCTCCATAAATGTGAGGTCATCCAAAATTCTGCTGCCAATGTCCTGTCTTGCACAAAGTTCTGTTCATCCATCACCCCTGTGCTCACTGACTTACATTGGCTTTGGTTAAGCAACGCCTTGTTTTAAAAATTTTCCTTCTTGTTTTCAAATCTCTCCAAGGCCTCACCTCCTTTAAGACATTCCTTAAAACCTACCTCTTTGGCCAACCTTTTGACCTAATATCTCCTAATGTGGCTCAGTGTCAATTTTGTTTCATAACGCTCCTGTCAAGTGCCAAGGGACATTTTATGCCATCAAGGCAATATATAAATACAAATTGTTGTTGTCCTTCTAAGTCAGAGGTGGGAGTGCTTCCTACTGAGCCAGGGCTATAATTCTAAGTGTGGGATTTCTGACAATGCAGCATTCCTTCAGGAATATCAGCTCATGTGCATGAACTTGAGTTCAAGTGGGAGTCAAATCCATGATCATCTGACCTAGAAGCAAGGGTGCAGACAGCTGAGACAAATTCCACAGAATCTGCCACAGATGTTGAACTATCAGGAATGCAGTGCAAGTTCCAGCTGTTCTTCCCTGCAAGGCAGATTTTTCATTGTTTATAACTCTAGGCTTTGTCATTCACAAAAAGATCTGCTTTAATCAGACTGCTATCTCCTTATTTGAAGCAACTGTCACACAAGGTGGAATTTAGTGAGGGCGGCAGGAGGCCCAACATCCGCCACCAAAACTGGTGGCACCCCTGCCAACCCCTTTGCCAGGAGCCCCGAGGGAATTAAATCCATAATTGGCAGCGGGAACCCTGCCGCTGGGGCTCCCAGTGCTTCGGGAGACATTTAATTGCAGTACTTCCCCCAGTTATGGTGGAACTCCTGTCCCCAAGGGCTGCTGGCCAATCAGAGGCCTGTAGCTTTCCATTACCAGCAGTGCAACTGGGAGCAGTGGCTGCTGCCGGTAATTCACTTGGGCTTTCACCAGGGTACATCATAGTATCCTTGGAGAAAGGTAAGGGATGGCAGGATGGGGTTCATGGGGATGGGGTGTCACAAAAACAGGTGATCTGGAAACTTTACCAAACTGCTGTTTATAGGGGTCTTCTGTGCACAAATTGGCTGCTGTGTTTCCAACATTAAAATAGTGAGTAAACTTCAAAAGTAACTCATTGATTGTGAAGTGCTTTGGTTTGAGATACCCTAAGGTCATGAAAGTCAAGAAACGGCATAACACATGTTCTTTCTTATTGATTTGACAAACATCTTAAGTACCCATAGCTGCCATCCATGCAATGATGATTTTCAGCAGTCCCACCAACAGACCCTCACTCACTGACCCGAAAACTTCAGTTTCACACCTGGTCCCACTTAAATATGCTGTGGACTCAGAATTTTAGTAATTGTTTCAAAAATACAGAAATAGGCTGATTCATTCGTTGTTTATAAAATTTCTGACTAGGATTTTCATCTATGCCTCTGGTTAGTCTCTCATCTTCTACCTTCTGAAAACTTTAGCTCGCCCAAAGAACTCTGGTGCCTGTGTCCTAAGCCATACCTAGTCCCCTTCACCCATCACCCTCTACAGCGTGGCTCATTGACCCACATTGACTCCCATTCAAGTAACACCTTGATTTTAAAATACTCATCCTTCATTTCAGATCCCTCCATGGCCACGATCCTCTCTATCTCTGTAACCTCCTACAATCCTCTGAAATATTTGCACTCAGCTAATTCTGGCCCTTGAGCATCCCCAATTTTAATCGCTCCATCATTGATGGCCATGCCTTCATTGCCTATGCCCTGTGCTCTGGAATTCCCTTCCTACACGTCTCCATCTCTCTACCTCACTTTCCTCCTTTAAGATGTTCCTTAAAACCTACCAGCTTGATCAAACTTTTGATCACCTGTCCACACAGCTCAGTGCTAAATTTCTGTCTGATTTCTCTCCTGTCATGTTTTACTACACTAAAGGTACGATATAAGCATAAGTTGTTTTGTTTTAGCATCACTGTACTTACAGGAACCATCCAGTGACCTGGCCAGCCATTTGCCCTCAGGATTGTCTGTGATACGGATGACCTCAAGCCACTCGCCCTGCTTGCACGACAGCTCGTTCTTTCCACCTTTGTAATCCATCGTGACCTTCACATTCTGGATCACCTCAATCGCCCCTGAGAGCTAAATAGAAGATAAGACATTTTTCAGCCAACCACCCATTGGAGCAGATTCTCATCTTGAAACCTTCCAGCAAGTTGAAACCATTTGGCGAGTGGTTGGGTTAAGGAAAGGATTGAGATCGACTTTCCAAAAACTTCCCACCCAAAGATCCAAACTGTTTAGTCCTAAAGCAGATTGGTGCAACCACACCCACCCTTAACAGAGGTACTTGAGCTGCCCTCAGAGGCCCAATGATGGATGATGAAGTAAACTTGTGAGCTATATTAATCATTTATTATTGGGCATTTTCTCAATGCAGAGGAGAAGGTTGAGGGATACAGTGATTGCTATTTTCAGTGAGGGGAGTGGTCAGTACCCAGGGGAGATGATGGTGAAGTGGTAATGTCACTGGACTAGTAATTCAGAAGCCGGTGGCAGCTGGTGGAGTTTGAATTTGATTAATAAATCTGGAATATAAAGCTAGTCTCAGTAATGGTGACCGTGAAACTGTCATTGATTGTTGTAAAAGCCCACATGGCTCTGCCATCCTTATCTTACTCTGGCCTACATGTGACTCCAGACCCACAGCAATGTGGTTGACTCTTAACTGCCCTCTGAACTGCCTAGCAAGCCTTTCAGTTCAAAGGCAATTAGGGATGTGCAACAAATGCTGGCCTTGCCAGTGATGCCCTCATCCCATCAGAAAGCACAAAGAAAAAAATGTGAAACAGTCTCCCTAGGGGGATGGTGTACGCATCAGCTCAAAATCCCCATCCTGCAGTGACACTGGGAATAATCCTTAGATTACTGCTCTTGAGGTCCTACTTTTCAATTTCCTTCCTAACTCCCTAAAATCTCACTGAGGTCTTTCAATGCCCTCATCCTGGGATCTTTTGTCTCCCTTGCTCTGTAGTCTTTTGTTGCCTTCTCTCTGGGGTCTCTTGTTCCTGTTGTGCACTCTCTAGGGTCTTTTGTTGCCCTCGGCACTTTATTGGGAGTAGCCCTCCCTCTGGGATCTCTTGTTGCCCTCAGCGCTCTATTGTGGGTATGCTAGACCTTCTTTTAAGGTCTGTACTCTCCATAACTTAGAGTTTAACATGTCTGTCAATGTCTTTTAATATCTCATCAAATGTCACCAAGTTTTGATCTATACACTGGCTGCGGAGTACTCCACCATCAAATGAACCAAAGGTGAATTATAATTTATCGGCTTGCACTCATTCTGATTGCTTATCTAATCTTGTATTTCTCCTGTACACTAAAATTTGTTTTCTCCAAGAATCTCATTCTTGGGCCTAATTTAGCACTTTCCATAGCAAAAATGCATCTGGCTCTTCTAATTTGCAGTTCATAGCCATTTTTTTCTCTTAGTTACAGCTTTAAATGTTGTTGCTCCTTTAGGGTTAACTGTGCAGTAACTGTTTTTTTATTCAGACTGTCTGCAGCCTGTCGGTTTTCTCCCAGTAATTTTCCCATGCTTTTCCAATGTTGACGGGTTCCCTGGCAATCGTGGTTTTTGTTTAATCTTTCTAAACTTTTAAAACTTTTTTCTTCTTTAAAAAAGAACCGCTGCAGGAACTTTTCTCTCTTTTTTTATGTCCTGCAGTTTGGGAGACTTTGTGGGCTTGTGTTCCAGTTGAGGCCCATTTTTCTTTTAAACTTAAAGCTGCACCACTTCTTTTTGTTTGCTCTGCTTGCTGTGATTGGGATTTTTTTTGTTATACTGAGCAGGTTCTTGTTTACTCTGCAGCGTTTCCTCTTTTTTTTTACTCTGCAGCTTCTTCTGCTCTGCTTGTCTTTTAACTTTTTTTACTTCATCCTGGCCACCCCATGTTATATGGTGCCAGCTGGTGTTGCAGCTTTCCTCCAGCTACCCTACAGATATGCTGAGCTATGGGACTGCCACCTATTCTAAAATATGAGTACAGCTTCCTTTTTGTATTTTTGCTCACTTTCTTGTGAACTGTCCAGGTCCTTTGACTCTGTGTCACTCAGCGTCTTGCAATTTTCTGCAGTGTTGCACACCCTACTTGTGATCTGTGCAGTCTTTTTTGCTCTCCTCAATCAGGGGTCTTGCAATTTTTGTAGTTGTCGTCACCCATCTTTGCGATCTGACCAAGTTGTTTTCTTTTTTACTCTGTGTCACTCGGGGATCTTGCAATGGACTTCCACTCACTCTGGTGGATTCCTCAACTTCTAAGCCTGTAGTGAAGCTTCTTTAACTTTCTTCAAGTTTTCTTCTTAGGTGCATGTCTAGTGGTTAGGCTTCAGCTTTTAGTTTCTCGTACCTTGGGATCCTGTTCTGAGGTCATCATTTAAAATGGCACCTGTTATATACCACTGCTGCCACCATGTTGTGTCATGGTGAAATCTGAGTCATTTAGCCCAAGAAGTTTCCCTTGGACTGTGCCAGCTGAACTGATTCTTTCAATTGGATTGCCCTTGGTTTTGAGTGGGTAACATTCCACCCAGACCACTGCTCTTGACCACTGCCTAGTGACCACTGCTCAGAAGTTCCCATAGGTGCGATTGTGTGGGGATCAGATGAGGACAAGGTTGGGGACATCCTGATTACCAGCACTAACTTTGGAGGATGTTAGGTGCAGGATGGAGCTGGAGTCTGGCATGCATGCAGCACAATTTTCAGGAAGGGCAAGAATCCAAAAAAGAAAGGGTTATTTCGCCACATCAGTAGGACAGGAACAGAAACGGAACTGGACTAACCCCATAGATACTGTGGCAACAAGAACAGATCAGAGGCTGGGAATTCTGCATGTATAACTCACTCCTGGCCCCCCAAAGTCTAGATGATACACGTCAGGAGTGTGATAGAATACTCTCCACTTGCCTGGATGAGTGCAGCTCCAACAACACTTTAGAAGCTGATATACATAAACACACTGACTCACTCTCATGCACACACAGTCTCTCATACACACACACTCTCTCATACACACTCACAAGCTGGGAATTCTGTGACCAGTAACTCACCCCTTGATTCCCCAAAACCTATCGACTATCTTCAAGGCACAAGTCAGGAGTGTGATAGAATACTCTCCACTTTGTTGATTATCAAGTGTAGATGTACTCAACGTTTTCTCACATCTAATGAATTAATAAAAAGCAGGGATTTCTGGCCAAACTAATAGAAGAAGGACATGGTGCACAAGCAGATAGTGGTTTCTGGCCATTTAATTATAAGGTAACTGGCAAAAGAACTAACGGGTAGATGAGGAGGAATTTTTTTAACTACGCAAATTGTTATGATCTGGAATGCACTGCTTGAAAGAATGATTGAAGCAGATGCATTAATAACTTTAAAAGGGAATTGGATACATGCTTGAAAAAAACATTGTGAAGGGTGATAGGGAAAGAGCAAGATAGTGGGCCAATTGAATAGAAAGCTGGCACATGGTAGATGGGCCGAATGGTATGTATGATTGTATGATTCTAGTATCCATTGGACATCCTTCACAGAGAGAAAGAAGCATCAATTGAGAGGTGGCTCATTTTCTAAGAATCAGTTCTCATTTAATATACATTATTTTGAGCTCATCAGATGGTACTCTTTAGGAATAATGCTCATTACCTTGAATTTCTTCCTCATCTCCAGATCTCTCTTTTCTTTCTCTTTCTGCTCTTTTCTCTCTTGCTCTTGTCGTCTCTTATCTTCCTTCTCCTTTCTCCTCTCTTGTTCTTTCAGTTCCTTCAGTGACCTTTGAGTACAGGGGATAAGAAGGATTGAAATAAATGATGTAACAAACCTCTGAGCAAGGGTTCAAGGGGTTAATTAGAATCGATCCAAGATTATATTGAGTGGCAAGAGTTGGAGCAGGAGGTAGAGGGTCAGGGACATGGTGTCTTTGATTACACTTGACTGAAAGCCAGGCTAGGGAAAACAGTTAGATGACTACCTTGCTTTAGAAGGAGAGAGTTTAAGACTGGACAGAGTGTATGTGGGATTAGGGCTGAAGTTTCATTGAATGAAATTCCATGAAAGCTTCAATAGCAAATAGTTCCCCAGGATTAGATACAGAAGTATTTATAAATATGCCCTTTTGTGCCAGGTCTACACAAGTGCATCAGTCAAAGAAATCCAATAGGGAAAACAGAAGAAACTTCTTCGCACAGTCGTGAGAATGTGGAACTCGCTACCACAGGGAGTTACTGAAGTGAATAATGTAGATGTACTTAAGGGGAAACAAGACTAGACATATGAGGGAGAAGGGAATAGAGGGTTAGGATGGTAGGTTTAGATAAGGAAAGACTGGCATGGACTAGTTGGGCCAAATGGCTGCGCTGTATATCCTATGCAATTCTTTGTAAAGAACATTCTATCCAAAGCCAGATCAGTGGACAGTACAAAGCTGGTCCCAGCAAAAGTGACCAGAAAGCTGTTGGATTCTTGTAAAAGCCCAACAGTTTCACTAATGTCCTTTGGGGAAGGAAATCTGCCGTGCTTACCCAGTCTGGCCTACATGTAAGTCTTCTTTGAAGGCTTTTTGTGCAGGGGATAAAAAGGATCTGGAAATAAATCATGTAACAAATCTTTGAGCAATAATTCAAGGGTTAGAACAGAAAAGGTTAAGAGGAGATTTAACAGAGGTGTTCAAAATGCTTCCGAATTCTCTATTGGATTTCTTTCACTGAACCACTTGTGTAGACCTGGCACAAAAGGGCATATTTATAAATACTGCCGTGCCTAATCAAGGGAAAATATTTGCTAATAAGCCACTAGTGGTTACAATAGAAAGTTCACCAGCACCTTCTCAAGGCAACTAGGAATGGGCAAAAAATCCCAACAATGCCTGCAATGCCCACAATATGAATTTTTAAAAATTCCACCTCGGAAAGGAAGATTGTGGCAATGTGAGAACAAGGAGACAGGATAAGAGCTGCCCGATCTCCAAATGCTGAAGAGTAACAGAGCAATCATCAATACAACATGTAATTAGCGTTCATGGCTCCTTTCTGTTTAAACTAGATGACATTGTGTAAGGAATTGAAATTGCAGATAGAATAGAAGGGTAACTTTCCTTACACAACTCTTTCTCCGGTACATCGATGATTACTGCGGTGCTGCCTCATGCTCTCGTTTGGACTTCGAAAAATTTATTAACTTTGCTTCCAATTTCCACCCCTCCATCATTTTCACGTGGTCCATCTCTGACACTTCCCTTCCCTTCCTTGACCTCTCTGTCTCAATTTCTGGTGATAGACTGTCCACCAATATCCATTACAAGCCTACCGACTCCCAAAGCTATCTCGACTACAGCTCCTCAAACCCTGCTTCCTGTAAGGACTCCATCCCATTCTTTCAGTTCCTTCGCCTCCATTGCATCTGTTCTGATGATGCCACTTTCAAAAACAGTTCCTCTGACATGTCCTCCTTCTTCCTTAACTGAGGTTTTCCACCCACAGTGGTTGACAGGACCCTCAACTGTGTCTGGCCCATCTCCCACGCATCCGCCCTCACACCTTCCTCTCCCTCCCAGAAACATGATAGGGTCCCCCTTGTCCTCACTTAACACCCCACCAGCCTCCGCATTCAAAGGATCATCCTCCGCCATTTCCGCCAACTCCAGCATGATGCTACCACCAGACACATTTTCCCTTCACCCCCCGGCGGCATTCCGTAGGGATCGTTCCCTCTGTGACACCCTGTCCACTCCTCCAGTACCCCCTACACTTCAACCCCCTCCCACGGCAGCTTCCCATGCAACCGCACAAGATGCAACACCTGCCCCTTTACTTCCCCTCTCCTCACCGTCCAAGGGCCTAAACACTCATTTCAAGAGAAGCAACATTTCACTTGCGCTTCCCTTAATTTAGTCTGCTGCATTCATTGCTCCCAATGCGGTTTCCTCTACATTGGAGAGACCAAACGCAGACTGGGTGACCGTTTTGCAGAACACCTTCGGTCTGTCTGCAAGCATTACCCAGACCTCCCTGTTGCTTGCCATTTCAACAATCCACCCTGCTCTCATGCCCACATGTCGGTCCTTGGCTTGCTGCATTGTTCCAGTGAAGCTCAACGCAAACTGGAGGAACAGCACCTCATCTTCTGTCCAGGCACTTTACAGCCTTCTGGACTGAATATTGAGTTCATCCCCACCCCCTTTCCGATTTCCCCCCTCTTTGTTTTTTCCAATAATTTATATAGATGTTTCTTTTCCCACCTATTTCCATTATTTTTAAATGTATTTCCATCTATTGTTTTATCTCAACCTTTTAGCTTTTTTTGATTCCTTCACCCCACCCCACCCCCTCTAGGGCTATCTGTACCTTGCTCATCCTGCTTTCTACCCTCAATTATCACATTCCTTTAGATAATATCACCACCTTCAACATCTTTTGTCTGTGACATCTTTTGGCAATCTCCACCTTTCACTGGCCGTCTATTCAGTTCTTCTTGTCCCACCCCCCCCTTAAACCAGTTTATATGTCACCCCTTTTCTATTTTTCCTTAGTTCTGTTGAAGAGTCATGCGAACTCGAAATGTTAACTGTTTACCTCTCCACAGATGCTGCCAGACCTGCTGAGTTTTTCCAGGTATTTTTGTTTTTGTTTTTAACTTTCCTTATAGTTATTACACAACCTGTTTATAACTTGTTATGGGGGAGGCTGTGGCATAGTGGTATTGTCACTGGACTGATAATCCCAGGACCCAGGCTAATGCTCTGGGGGCCCGGGTGTGAATCCCACCACCATCGATTTGAATTCAATGAAAATCAGGAATTAAAAGTCTAGTGATGACCATGACACCATTGTCGATTGTTGTGAAAACCTATCTGATTCACTAATGTCCCTTAGGGAAGGAAATCTGCTGGACTTACCTGGTCTGGCCTACGTGTGACTCCAGATCCGCAGCAATGTGGTTGATTCTTCAATGCCCTCTGAAATGGCCTAGCAAACCACTCAGTTGTATCAAACCACTAAAAAAAGTCAATAAAAAGGAATGCAGCAGTTCAAGAAGGCAGCTCACCACCACCTTCTCAGGGGCAATTAGGGATGGGCAATAAATGCTGGCCTAGCCAGTGATGCCTACATCCCGTAAATGAATTAAAAAAATATAGGTTAGAACTGCAGCCTGTGATATTCTGCAAGGCCCTATAATTGCAAGTAAGATAAGTGACAACTGACTGGTTTTAAAGGTGTTTGTTATGGGGAGGAATGTTGACCAAGACTTCGGGACAGAACTTCAGTCTGGGTTATGTGGAGAGACCACAGAAGCTTAGAGCAGGAAAGGTTAAAAGGAGATTTAATAGAGGTGTTCAAAATCATTCATAACTTTGATGGAGTAAATAAGAAGAAACTGTTTCTAGTAGGAGGGGGGGATCAGTAACCAGAGGACACCGATTTAAGGTGTTTGGCAAATGAGCTAAAGGTGATATGAGGAATCATTTTATTTTACACAATGACTTGTTATGATCTGTAATCCATTGCCTTAGAATGTGGAGAATGCAGTTTCAGTGGAATGACAGGGCTATGGAGAAATAAGAGGGGAGTGGGGCAATTAGATATCTCTAATAAAGAGCTGGCCCTGACATTCTGTGATTCTATGCGTTCAAGTTCTAGGTCGGGATTCTCTGGACCCGCTGCGGGCTAGCCAAAAGCCCATTGTCTTTCGATGGGACCGGACAATCCTGGCAGTGGGCAGGGCCAGAAAATCCCGCCCTTAGAGTAGGGCATTCAAAATAAAACCAACTGTGTCAACAGATGTTACAATAACGCTTAAGCATACAATGTATTGCAGTATGGATTGTGAAATGGTTGGTGCCACCACAGTGGATTGTGTTTATCTCACAGGTTTCTGTTTTTTCTGTTTCATCATCTCCATTAAATATGTTTTATTTCACAGAGACTTTATTTAACAAGAGTAGTATAAAGATACCCAATTAGTTCAACTCCCCCTTACCTGCTCTTCCCCTTGCCTTACCCCTCTTATCTGACCTTTTTGCTCTATGCTTCTTTCCCTTCCTACCCGCCCTGTAACTCTCACTCTGTTTCTTTTCAATCACAGCTGCAAAGTTGGCAGTGCTGTGTGTATTGTCACATGATGCTCAACCATGTATATGGTAACTGATGTGGGGAATAAAGGATTAATATGGTTAATATGAGTTATAAAGTAAGTTATATTCATGAAAGCTATCTCTCTCTCACTGTATTTATGCTATTATACCCTTGGCCTATACATATACTATTGTTTTTCCTAGATGTGTTTTGCTTGAGATGTAGTCACTATAGCTGATAGGTGTGAGCTGTTTTCCAGTTGTATTTTGTTTTTCATACATCTTGTACTTTCCCACTAACTCACAGACTAAACAGCCTGGCCAGCTGCAACTGTATTGTGTATAAATGTATGGCCAGAACTTTACGCCTCGCGGGTGGGTGTGTGCCTGACTCGATCGGGCGTAAAATAGTGCGAGACCTCAGGCATCCCAGTGTCATCCTGCACACGTGCAATCTTCAGTGACTTCCTTGACCCTGACACCAGGGAGGCAATGTACCATCCTCGATTCACATCTGCAGGTGCAGAAACGTTCGACTATTCCGCTAACTATTGAATCTCCTATCATTATTCCTCTACTAGTCTTCTTGGTACGCCACTGTACAGCTGAGCCAGTCATGGTGCCATGGGCTTGGCTCTGGCTGTAATCCCCAGATGAGCCACATTGTTGTAGAGACTCTAACTGGCTTATTCCTATTCCCATGGTGAGAAGCCAGCACCCCAAATCCAGTCTGGGCCCATACATGACTCCAGTCCGACATGTTTGAATCTACCCTCAGCTAACAAGGAATTTCCAATGAATACATTGTGCCTAAATAACAAGAACAAATAATTCAGTTCAAAGGTTAAATTGTACCTGTAGTTGTCCAAATCTTCATACATTTCTCCATCAGATTCATCTTTCTGAAATAAAGGAAAACAATTTTCTCTGATTTTAAATTAACATTTATTTTTATCCTTTGCCACAACACAACCCTCCTGACACACTAACACCACCCCCCCCACACACACACATGCATGTATCCAAACTCGCAACATAAACACATACTCTCCTCACAAATGCCCTCACACAGTCTCTATCACACCTACACCTGCATCTGCACAGACCTTCCATTTTGTTCTTTCTGCACCTTCACCCCTTTTACTGTCTTAAAAATTCTTACATTTCTATCTTTCTTCACTTCTGATTAAAGGTCATCTTGACTCATGTTAACTCTGTTTCTCTCCAAAGATGCTGCCTGACCTGCTGAGTATTTCCAGCATGATCTGTTTTATTTGCATTACTAGGACTCTGGAATCACAAAATAAATAGAAATCTTACCTCCTCAGGATTATTGGAAGCTGCCTGAATCCTTCGATCTGAAATGGTAAAAGTCATGGAAGAAAAATATAAATGAATAACAAATAGTACAGATTGCTCAAATTGGAAGTTCCAGATTCACTCTTCGGACTGCATGTCTTTGTACCAGTCTCTCCACCTGTTTATCTATCTAATTGTCTACATAGCTTGATATCTGTTTGAATGTCTGTACCTGCATTGTGTGGTTGTCTATCTATGTCAATATTCTCTGCTTTTGGTTTCAGTTTTCTGCAAATACCATTTTTAAAATGTTAAAAAAAAGATGTGTTAATTGAGATGAGTACTATGGAATGGAACCAGTGTCAGCATTACACATTCTGGTACAAACTAGTCAGATGCAGAGAGAAACTCCCACGCCAACAGCATGCCTCAGCCCTGCTTAATCATATCTCTGTGGCATCTTTTTTAAAATTATTTATTCATGGGATGTGGATGTAGCTAGCTAGGCAGCATTTATTGCTCATCCCTAAATTGCCCTTGTTCAGAGGGCATTTAAGGCTCAATCACATTGCTGTGAGTCTGGAGTTGCATGTAGGTCAGGCCAGGTAAGGGCAGCAGATTTCCTTCCCTAAAGGACATTAGCGAACCAGATGGCTTTTTTATGACAAAGGGTAATGGTTCTATGGTCATCATTAGACTTTTAATTCCAGATTTTTATTGAATTCAAATTCCAGGATTCAAATCCAGGTCCCCAGAACATTACCCTGGGTCTCTGGACTACTAGTTCAGCGATAAAAACCCTACGCCATCGCCTTCCCCTTTCCATTTCTCATTCCAACCAATCTGTAACCTCTTGGTTTGATAGTGCCAATTAGTGCCAACTTAGAGACAATGTTGTTTTGGTGGTGTCCAGTGTCCGAAGGGGACTGGAATGAGACTACCCATAACTCATTCTACATCAATGTGATTGACTTTTAACTGCCACTGACACTGTTTCAGGGTAATGAGGAACGGGCAATAAATGTTGGCTTCGCCAACAGTGATGTCCACATTCTGAGAATGAAAAAAAAGTCCCCATAGTCAGAACTTAGAGTATTTCAATCCTTCAGTTTAGGCTGGATTTTAATGCAGAGACAAAAAGCCAGTTTCTCACTGGCTGTATTCTCCAGCCCCCATTTGCAGTTTTTTTTTATCCACCTTCTGTTTTTTTCACACTCTCACTTCTTTCAGGAATCCTTGGTTTGAATGAATCCTTACCTTCTGGTTTCATTGGTGGAAGAGGTGGTGGCCCAACACTTTGGACGTCATCATAGTTTTCATCCTCTTCCGTTGTTGGGCTGTCAAGAAGAAGGAATATTTGGCAAGGGAAGTGTAAATGGAACATGAACCCTTCCCCTTACTGCCTGGCTGAGTTTAATGTTATTCTTAGAATGACTACCACATTCTACAGCACATTTCACAGCTTCGGGTGTCCCAAAGCACTTTACAACTAATGGAATGCTTATGAAGTATAGTCACTGTTGTAGAAAATGTGGTAGCCAATTTGTGTGCAGCAAACTCCCACAAAACTGGCATTGCAGCAATCTATGGACTACATTAGAGGGGACTGATGCCCCGTGAATCTTAATGTAACCAAAGTTCCAAAAGGGAAATATAATAGAGGAAACATTTGTTTGACTACATTCAATTGAATAATTACAGTATAGACTGTAAATATAAATTCTCATTTTCTCGTACTCTTTGATAGCTATCGGTATGATGACCAGAGCCTACTCAGATAACACTTGATTTGAAATCACACCTTGAGGCACTGCATGGTGTAGTGATTTAACCCACTCTGTTTTCACTTCTGGGAGCAGTATAACTCAAGCTGATAGGATGTAAACCTCCCCCTGCCCCCAGTTAGCTGCAAGAGTCCTACACAAAATGAAGTTGGACCACTCTCAGCCATGTCTTGGTTGTGCATTGGTCCATTTAAGTGATCATTTGACCAAAATTAGCAATCAGTTAGCAAATGGAGAGGTAAAAACAAAAAACTGCGGATGCTGGAAATCCAAAACAAAAACAGAATTACCTGGAAAAACTCAGCAGGTCTGGCAGCATCGGCGGAGAAGAAAAGAGTTGACGTTTCGAGTCCTCTTGACCTTTCAACAGAAATGAGTGAATCTAAGGAGAGGGGTGCACCCCTCTCCTTAGATTCACTCATTTCTGTTGAAGGGTCAAGAGGACTCGAAACGTCAACTCTTTTCTTCTCCGCCGATGCTGCCAGACCTGCTGAGTTTTTCCAGGTAATTCTGTTTTTGCAAATGGAGAGTAATGGCCGGTGTCTGAAATGGAAAAAACTCAAACATGATATAGTCTGGGATGCTTGTTGTAGTTTGGGGCATTTTTTCAACTTGCCTTCATGTCTATAGCAGGACAGAGTTTCTATATGATTAGCTTATGAACTGAAACTTGTGTTTTTGTTCACCACCATGTACAGATTAACATGTGAACAAAGGGATCTTGGAGTACAAATGCATCAAACATTAAAAGTTGTGCCAAAGATTTGCAAGGCTATAAAAAAAGCTAACCAAGCATTAAGTTTTATTTCTAGAGAGATTGAATTGAAAAGCAGGAAAGTTATGTTAAACCTGTGTTGAACCTTGGTTAGACCACACTTCAAATACTGCGTGCAGTTCTGGTTATCACTATAAAAATGATATAGAGGCACTGGAGAGGGTGCAAAGAAGATTTATAAGGATGATACCAGAAATGTGTGGGTATACATATCAGGAAAGGATTGACAGGTTGGCTCTCTTCTTTCACAAAAAAAGGAGGATGAGGGGTGACCTAATAGAGGTCTTTAAAATTCTGAAAGGTTTTGACAAAGTAGTTACAGAGAGAATGTTTCCTCTTGTGGGGAAGAGCACAACTAGAGGCCATCAATATAAGATAAACACCAAGAAATCCAATAGGGAATTAAGAAGAATCTTCTTCACCCAGAGAGCAGTGAAAATGCGGAACTTGCGGGAGTGATTGAGGCACATAGTATAGATGTATTTCAAGGGAAGCTAGACAAGCATATGAGGAAGGAAGGAATAGAGGGTAATGATGGTAGATTTAGATGAGAAACATGGAAGGAGGCTCGAATAGAGTATAAACACTAGCATAGACTGGCTGGGCCAAATGGCCTGTGTCTGTGCCATATATCCAATGTAATGTCTTGCTTTAACACTTAACCTAATTCATCAAGTCATTACGGTATTCAAGGAGGCTGTTCAGCCCATCGAGTCCACACCAGAGACTCATTGCAGAATATGTGGGATGTCCACTGCATTGCCCCATCACACTGCCAGATCCATGAGCACAGTCTCCAGCTATATGGTTGGATTGATTTATTAACAATTGATAGCGGGAATTATGCTATAGAAGAAATTACATTGGGAAATCAATTTGTAGTAGGAATGATGAAAAGGGGGATCTCAGGGATTCACCAATGCTCCTTAGACAGCACCTTCCAAACCCACAGCTGCTACCATCTAGAAGGACAAGGGCAGCAGAACATGGGAACACCATCATCTGGAAGTCCCCCCCCAAGCCACTCATCATCGTGACTTGGAACTATATTGCTGTTCCTTCACAGTCGCTGGGTCAAAATCCTGGAACTTCTTCCCTAGCAGCATTGTGGGTGTACCTAGACCACGTGGACTGCAGTGGGTATGATCCCATAGCCATCACAAAGACATGGTTACAAGGAGATCAAAGCTAGGAACTAAATATTCAGGGGTATGTGACTTTTCAAAAGGACAGGCAGGAAGGAAAAGGTGGTGGGGTAGCTTTGTTAGTACGAGATGGAATAACTACAATAGCAAGAAATTATCTTGGATTGGACAATGTAGAATCATGTGAATGGAGGTAAGAAATAACACGGGGAAGATGACACTGGTGGGAGTAGTCTATAGACCCCTTAACTGTAGCTATACTGTAGGACAGAGAATCAATCAGGAGATAATGAGGGCATGTAAAAAGGCAGTACACTATTCATGGTGACTTTAATCTTCATGTAGATTGGGGAAATCAAATTGGCAGAGGCAGCCACGAGCAAGAATTCATAGAATGTATTTGGGACAGTTTCCTAGAACAATGTGTTTTGGATCCAGCCAGGGATCAGACTATTTTTGATCTGGTAATGGTGGTAAGGCAGGTTGAATAAATGATCTCAGAGTAAAAAATCTCTGAGGAAACAGTGACCATAACATGGTAGAATTTAGCATTCAGTTTGAGAGTGAGAAATTTGGGTTGGAAACAACTGTGCTAAACTTAAATAAGGGTAATCACAAAGGAATGAGGGCAGAGTTGGCTGGAGTGGACTGGGAAAGGAGTTTAGCAGAAAAGACAGTTAATGAACAATGGCAGATGTTTAAGAAAATAGTCCGTGACTTACAACAAAGATATACTCAGTGAGGATGAAGGGTTCTAGGAAGAGGAGAAACCAACAATGGTTAACCAAGGAAGTTAAGGATAGTATCAAATTGAAAGTAAAAACATACAGGGCAGGATTTTACGTGTTGGTGATTGGGGGGGTTGGTGGGCCCACTCGCTGATGCGTAAAATGATGCGGGGAGGTTGGGCCCACTCGCCGACGCGTAAGATGATGCACGGTGATGTCAGGGGGATCCCCCAATGTCACTGCGCCCCATTTAAATTTTCAGGAAGGCGGCGCAGCGAAATCAGCTACGTGCCTGCCGAACTGTCATTGGTCAATTGAGGCCATTGGCAGAGTCAATTATATAAGTAAAGGACCTGCCCGACCAACCTTTATGTTGGCGGGCAGGCCAGGCACCCTGGAGCGAGCTAGACAAAGCATGAAACCTCATCCACGGGCAGGATGAGGTTTCATGTAGGTTTTTAAAAATTTTAATAAAGTTTTTGTGACAGTTATGAAATTGTCACATGAGGGGACATGTTAGGGGAATTTTTACTTTTCTATTTTTAGGTTTTGTACATTTTGAGCCGATCTCCCACTCAGCCTCAGGGAGATGAGTGAGCTCATTTGTGCGCAAGTGTGAAAGAGCGCACTCTTGATTTTGGGATTTGCCCCCCCACCTGCACAAGGAGCACATAGCACTTCTGTGCAGACATCATGCTGGGAGGGCCTTAATTGGCCCACCCATGTAAAATGGCGCTGCGCCTCCAATTGGGGGCGCCAATTGGAAGAATGCCTGTGCGCACCTGCCCTTCAACTTCTTCCCCGACGGGGGGAAAATTCAGCCCACAATGTGGCAAAGACTAGTGGTAAACTAGAGGATTGGGCAAGTTTTAAAATCTGACAAAAGATGACCAAAAAATAAAAAAGAGGAGAAAGTAACCTATGAGGGCAAACTAGCAAATAATATGAAAACAGAGAGTAAGAGCTTCTTTAAATATGTGAAAAGGAAGAGAGGCGCCAAAGTGAACAAAGGCCACTTAGAGAATGAGGCTGGGCAAATAATAATGGGGAACCAGGAATGGCAGAGGAGTTGAATAAATACTTTGCATCAGTCTTCACAGCGTCAGACACTAATAGCATTCCAAAAATACTAAATAATCAAGGGGCAAAAGTGGGGGGTGGAAATAAATACAATAAGTATCACTAGAGAAGAGGTACTAGGGAAACTAATGGAGCTAAAGGCCGATAAGTTCCCTGGACCTGATGACTTACATCCTAGGATATTAAAGGAAGTAGCTACAGAGATAGTGGATCCACTGGTGGTAATCTTCTAAGAATCCTTAGATTCTGGAAAAGTCCCAGAGGATTGGAAAACTGCCAATTTAACACCCTTTTCCAAAAAGGAAGGGAGACAAAAAATAGATAACTTATAGGCCAGTTAGCTTAACACCTGTCATTGGGAAAATATTAGAATCTATTATAAAGGATGTAATAGCAGAGCAATTAGAAATATACAATCTAATCAAGCAGAGTCAACATAGCTTCATGAAGGGGAAATCATGCCTAACAAATTTATTAGAATTCTTTGAGGAGGTAACAAGCAGGATATGTAAAGGGGAACCAGTAGATGTAATATATTTGGATTTCCAAAAAGTGTACGATAAGGTACCGCACATAAGGCTACTTAATAAGATAAGAACCCATGGTGTTGGGGGTAGTATATTAGCATGGATAGAGGACTGGCTAACTAATAGAAGATGGATAAGGGGGCAATTTCAGGATGGTGACCTGTAACTACTGGAGTGCCACAGGGATCAGTGCTGGGGCCACAATTATTTACAATATATATTAATGACTTGGATGAGGGAAATTAATGTACTGTTGCCAAGTTTGCAGATGACACAAAAATAGGTGGGAAGGCAAGTAGTGAGGATGACACAAAGAGTCTACAGAGGGATATAGACAGGTTAAGTGAGTGAGCAAAAACTTGGCAGATGGAATATAATGTGGGAAAATGTGAGGTTATGCACTTTGGCAGGAAGAATAGAAGAACTGAATATTATTTAAATGGAGAAAGACTGCAGAAAGCTGCAGCACAGAGGGATTTGGGGTCCTCGTGCATGGATCACAAAAAGCTAGCTTACAAGTTCAGCAGGTAATAGGGAAGGCAAATGGAATGTTGGCCTTTATTTCAAAGGGAATGGAGTATAAAAATAGGGAAGTTTGGCTGAAACTATACAAGGCACTAGTTAGACCGCACCTATGAACAGTTTTGGTTCCCTTATCTAAGGAAAGACATACTGGCATTGGAGGCAGTCCAGAGAAGGTTCACTAGGTTGAGCCCAGGTAAGGAGGGATTTTCTTATGAGGAGTGGTTGAGGAGGTTGGGCCTGTACTCATTGGAGTTTGGAAAAATGAGAGATGACCTTATTGAAACATATAAGATTTTTCGGGTCTTGACAGGGTAGATGCTGAAAGATTGTTTCCCTTTGTGGGAGACTCTAGGACCGGGGGCATTATCTTAGAGTAAGGGGTTGCCCATTTAAGACAGAGATGAGGAGGAGTTTCTTCTCTCAGAGGGTAGTGAATCTGTGGAATTCTTTACCGCAGAGGGCTGTAGAGGCTGGACTCCTGAGTATATTCAAGGCTGAGATAGACAGATTTTTAATCAATAAGGGAATCAAGGGTTATGGGGAAAAGGCAGGAAAGTGGAATCAGCCATGATCTCAGTGAATGGCGGAGCAGACTTGATGGGCCGAATGGGCTACTTCTGCTCCTACACCTTATGCTTTTATGGTCTTAAGGTCTGGTTCAAGAAGGCAGCTCACCACCACCTTCTCATAGACACTTAGGAATGGGCAATAAATGCTGGCCTAGCCAGCGATGCCCACATCCTATAAATGAATTAAAAAAATTAAAAATTCCATCAGTAGTGGTTAAAGTGTCCTCTAAACAAATTTATTTACTTACTGCTAACTAGTTACCCTGGTTTAAATGGGCCTACACTCTGTAAAGTCAGGAAATGGTATGTAGGGTATTGCCCAGCCCCAGATTGATACTTTGTGAAGCTCCCCCGTGTTTAATTAGGTATTTTAGTCCTTGCTTTCCTACCCCATAAATCCGTGCAATGGATAAATTGGGCAGAGACTTGGCAATGTCAATCTCTTGCCATTTTTCCAATCTACTACACATGATCTTATTTGAGAATCTGAAAGGAAGGAGGTTGAACAGGGGAATTTGGTTTCTAAAATCCATTAAAAAACAAATACAGTTTTGGTAGGAGGAGCTTTACCAAATTAAAAAGAAATCTCAAACACATCCACAACAACTTGCATTCAAACAGCACTTTTAACACAGTAAAACCCCCAAAGACGCTTCACAGGAATGTAATCAGATTAAATTTGGCACCGAGCCACATAATATGACAGGAAATAGGTTTTAAGGAGTATCTTTAAGAAGGAGAGATAGTTAGAGAGGCAGAGCCTAGAAAGCTGAAGGTACAACCACCAATGGAGGAGCAATTAAAATCAGGAATGCTCAAAAGACCAGAGATGGGGGTGCACAGATATTGGAAGAGAAATATAGGGCCGATTTAAGACTTCAGGAAACGTAAGGCCATGAAGGGACTTGAACATGAGGAAGAGAATCTTAAAACCAAGGTATTATTGGACCAGGAGCCAATATAGTTCAGCAAGTACAGGGGCGGAGGATGAACAGGACTTATTATGTGTTCAGACGCAAACAAGCAAAATTTTGAATAAAGTCAAATTTATTGAGGGTGAGAGATGGAAGGCTGGCCATCTTGGGATATGGGCAGTGCTTGCGAGTCTGGCATTTTTTGCCCATCCCTGGTTGCCTCTGAGCAGGTGTTTGGCAGGACTTGCTGGTCACTTGGCAAAACCTGAAATAACTGTCGTCAAGTATTTAAGTGTTTTCAAAGCCATTAGTGTCCCTACCAATCATAGAAAATGGTTTTTGACTGGCTGACCCCTTGATTCAGAGTGTTCCTTGACTGACCTGGGAAAGCTGTAATCGGCGCAAGTTGCAATTCACTGGGTACATTGTGATCGCGACTCAGGCAGTGCCTTATATATTGGGTGCATGGAAACAATGAGCGCAAAGACCTGACTGTACAGCATCGTTTCTGAGCTGGAGAATGTCAAGATTGTCCACAGCTCTTCAGTGACTGAGTTGCTGGAATTCTCCTTTTGGTGGGGACAGAGTCTCACTAGGGCAGAATTTCTCTCCATCCCTCTGGAGCTTCCCCAAATCCTGGATTGGTTGAAAGGGAGGATCACTGAGAAATAAATGAATGAAGAGTCCAATGGGCCTAGGAACTTACAAAATTCCACAACCAATCATCTGTAAAATTCATAGAGAGGCCTTGGTTACACCATGAAATGTTTGTGAATATCTCTCTGCTACATTCTCTAGACACTCATTAATTTCTTCTTGTAATTTGCTGCTGTTGGTTTAATGAAATGACCAACCATCACTGCTTCCGTTGCATTGTTTTGGAGCTCACACGTCATTAGATAAAAAAAACCACAGTACACAACAAATCAGACTATTTGATTAATTTATGTGGTGTACCATAATAACCTCAGGTGACCTTCTTTCATATCCTGCCCTATGCTTGACCTGACTTACCCTTTGACCAACAGTTCAAGTCTCATGGCAACAGGTCATACATGGGAAAAGAAATCTCATGCTGATTACCATGCACTGCGTACCCCCCCCTTCCCTCAGCTGAGGAATCAGTGCTCCTCCATGTTGAACACCACTTGGAGGAAGCACTGAGAGTGGCAAGGACACACAGTGTACTCTGCATGGGGGACTTCAATGTTCATCACCAAGAGTGGCTTGGTAGCACCATAACTGACTGAACTGGCCGATCTGAAAGGATAACGTACTTGAAAAGAGGAAAACATACTTGACGTCATCCTCACCAACCTGCCTGCCGCAGATGCATCTGTCGACTAAAGTATCAGTAGGAGTGACCACTGCACAGTATGCAAGTGATAGTGATTCCACAACCAATGGATCAGATCTAAGCTCTGCAGTCCTGCCACATCCAGTCATGAATAGTGGTGGACAATTAAGCAACTTGCTGGAGAGGGAGGCTCCACAAATATTCCCATTCTCAATGATGGGGGAGCCCAACAAAAGATTTGCAACAATCTTCAGCCAGAAGTGCCAAGTGGATGATCCATCTCGGTCTCCTCTGGAGGTCCCGAGCATCACAGATGCCAGTTTTCGGCCAATTCTATTCACTCCACTTGATATCAGAAACAGCTGAAGGCACTGGATAGTGCAAAGGCTACGGGACTTGACAATATTCCGACAATAGTACTGAAGACTTGTGCTCCAGAACTTGCCGCACCCCTAGCCAAGCTGTTCCAGTACAGCTACAACACTGGCATCTACCCAGCTTTGTGGAAAATTGCCCATGTATGCCCCGTACACAAAAAGCAGGACAAATCCAACCTGGCCAATTACTGCACTATCAGTCTACTTTTGATCATCAGTAAAGTGATGGAAGGGGTCATCAACAGTGCTATCAAGCGGCACTTGCTTGGCAATAACCTGCTCACTGATGCCCCGTTTGGAGTCCACCAGGGTCACTCAGCTTCTGACCTCATTACAGCCTTGGTTCAACCATGGACAAAAGAGCTGAACTCCCGAGGTGAGGTGAGAGTGACTGCCCTTGACATCAAGGAAGCATTTGACCATGTGTGGCTCTGCCTCACGGAGCTTTTCCAGCGTGCCCCTGTACACATGCTTGAACTTGTGGTCTTGTCCTCCTCCCCCGTCCACAGGCAGCGATGAGTGCTGCCACGCATGTTTCACACTAGGTGGGCCTTAATTGGAATTCATTGCCACAGAAGGCTGTGGAGGCCAGGTCATTGAGTGTATTTAAGACCGAGATAGATAGGTTCTTGATTGGTAAGGGGATCAAAGGTTACGGGGAGAAGGCGGGAGAATGGGGTTGAGAAACTTAACAGCCATGATTGAATGGCGGAGCAGACTTGATGGGCTGAATGGCCTAATTTCTGCTCCTATGTCTTATAGTCTTATGCTCTTATAGTATTTGAGATGGCAAAGGTGCATAAGAAGCCTTTGCATGATCAAAAATAAGACTTTTCTAATAGATGTTTCTGAATTTTAAAGACAGTGCAGTCTGCCAGAATCTGAGAGAGAGAGGGAGCAGTGGGAGGCGACAGGTCTCTAAGGTTCATCGCGTGGAAATGCGGGAGGGAGTTCAACCTCAGACTGAAAAGATCAAATCTGTAAGGATTTAAAACAAGGTTTGAAGATTTGTCTAGCTTAAGCCATAGGGAGAATCTCCAGGGAAACCTGCACAGTGAAAAACAGTTCTGGGGTGAAAAGTTACCATTGCTGGGAAAGGAAAAAAAGAATGGAAGCAAACCCTTGGGAGCTAAGATTCAGTTTGGACTGGTTCTGGGAGAATTGAACGTAAAGGACAGTGTAAAGGAGATTTTTGGTCATTTTAAATGTTAAAAATTCTGTTCTATACTTTAGAGTATAAGTTGCTTACTGAAATAGTGTTTGTTTGTTACAGTAAAAGCTATTCACAGGAAGTTTGAATTTCTTTTTAAAAGTTATCAGTCTCTTTGGAGATCATAACTAAAGTAATGCAAATCAAATTAGAACTGATTTACATCTGAAGATGAACATCGACCTGAAATTACCTTTGATAATTTGTCTGGACACTTCCCTGAATACAGAAACCTTGGAACAAAATAGCAACAAATTTTATACTTTCTCAATGTGTTCTCACTTTAGTGATTGTGTGAGAGAGTGATTACGTGTGAGTGTGTGTTTGTGTCTGTATGAGCGTGTGTGTGTATTTATTTATTTATTCATTTATGGGGTGTGCGAGCTTCCCGATGTCATTGCGCACTCTTGCGATCTTTTGTTGGTGGAAGCGCATGAGAGGCAGCAGCATGCCCGCCGACAATTAAGAGGCCTATTAAGGCCCTCAAACAGGTCATTGATTTGTATTTTTTGCTGCCAGCTCAGCCATTCAGTTGGCGGGCGGGTAAATAGGCCTTTGCATTCTTTACGAAACCTCATTCATGGGCGGGATGAGGTTTCCAACGGTTACTAAAAAAAAAGTACAAATTTTTTAACATCATTTTTTAACATGTGACTCAGTCACATGAAGAGGGACATGTGGGGACATGTTTATATCACTTGCAAAATGTTTAATTTTCATTTTAAAATTGTTCAGCTCTCTGAGGCAGCTCTGTGTCTTCAGGGAGCTTTAAGTGTGTGCTCCCACATACATGTGCAGACTTCCACTCTCACACTCCTCCCGCACCCCCACCCCGGCAGTGTTGACGCTCTTAGCACGCGTTTCATGCTGGCTGTTAATTGGCCTACCAGCATGAAATCGCAGTTGGAGCCCAATCGTGAGCGGCGGTCCATCTCGTGGTCACTCCTGAGCCTGCCCACCGTGCCTGCCTGACGAGGGGAAAATCCAGCCCAGTGTAAAGCTCTAGGGACCCAGGTTTGAATCCCACCATGGCAGATGGTAGAATTTGAATCCAATAGAAGCCTAAAATTAAAAACCTAATGATGACCCTAAAACTATTATCGATTGTCGTAAAAACCCATCTGGTTCACTAAGGCCCTTTACATACGAATTAGGAGCAGGAGTAGGCCACTCGGCCCCTCGAGTCTGCTCTGCCATTCAGTAAGGTCATGGCTGATTTGAATGTAACCCCACATTCTTGCCTACCCCGATAATCTTTCACCCCTTTGTTAATCAAGTATCTATTTAACTCTGCCTTAATGTTCAAAGACTCTGCTTCCACCGCCTTTTGAGGAAGAGAGTTCCAAAGACTCACAACCCTCTGAGAGAAAAAAATTCTCCTCATCTCTGTCTTAAATGAGCGACCCCTTATTTTTAAACAGTGACCCCTAATTCTAGATTCTCCCACAAGAGGAAACATCCTCTCCACATCCACCCTGTCAAGACCCCTCAGGATCTTAAAGGTTCCAATTAAGTTGCCTCTTACTCTTCTAAATTCCAGTGGATACAAGCCTAACCTGTTAAGCCTCTCCTAATTGGACAACCCGCCCATTCCTGGTATTAGTCTAGTAAACCTCTTCTGAACTGCTTCTAATGCATTTACATCTTTCTTTAAATAAGGAGACCAGTACTGTACATAATACTCCAGATGTGGTCTCACTAATTCCCTGTACAATTGAAGCCTCCCTACTTCTGTAATCAGGGAAGGAAATTTGCAATCTTTGCCTGCCTTTGCCTACATGTGATTCCAGATCCACGGCAATGTGGTTGACTCTTAAATGCCCTCTGAAATGGTTTAGCAAACCACTCAGTTTTTCAAGGGCAATTAGAGATGGGCAATAAATGTTGGCCTAGACAGCGATGCCCACATCCTGTGAATGAATAAAAAAAGGGCTATGGGGAGTCAGGATTGAGTTACTCATGCAGAATTTCCAGCTTGTGAGTGTGTACAAGAGTGGGTGAGGTGTATCTGGGAGAGCATGAGTATGTGTATGAGATCGAACGAGTGTGTAAAGGGTGTGATTTTGTCTGTCTATGAGAAAGAGGGAGTATGCATGGGGGAGTAGGTGTGGAGAAATATCTTTGCAAACAGCTAAATGCAGGAGAGGTGGTGCTGTAGCAATGAGCAGAGTCTCCAGGGCAGTCTGATAGTCACCTGAGAGTAATTAATGTTGATTGGTCAACCACTGAAAACCAAAATACCAAATGGAGTCTAATTTTACTCTCTTGTGCCATTTTACTTACATGATATCAGGTGGTTTGCTGGTCAGAGGGCGAGGTGGCAGATTGGGTGCCATGGGACTAGGTGTAGGTGGTATCTTATTGGCAGGACGGTTGGAAACTGCAAGACAGAAAAGGACAAAAAATGAACAAGACAGGAAGTCAATTATTATGCAGGTGCCGCAGTAGAGAAAAAAACCAGACAGCAAGACAGTGAGAGAAAGGAACCATCTGCGATCCTAGAACACCAAATAGTGGGAAAATAGAGGATTAAAATTAAAGACAAGACAAATCAAGAACACAAAAAATAGAAGCAGGAATAGACCATATGGCATGTTGTGCTCGGTTCGCCATTCAATACGATCATGACTGATCTTGAGCTTCAACTCCATTTTCTCGCCAGCTCCCCATACCCCTTAAGTCCCTGAGAGACCAAAGATCTGTCTATCCTGGCCTTAAATGTATTCAACGATGGAGCATCCACAGGTCTCTGGAGTAGAGAGTTCCAAAGATTCACAGCCCTATCAGTTCTCCACATTGCAGTCCTAATTGATCAGCCCCTTATCCTGAGACTGTGCCCCGTGGTTTAGATTCCCCAACCAGGGGAAACAATCTCTCACCATCCACCCTATCAAACCCCTTCAGAATCTTCTTTGTTTCACTGAGATCGCCTTTCATTTTTCTAAACTCCATAGAATAAGAGCCCAATACATCACCAAAGATGCACTGCAGGAACTTACCAAGAATCCTTTGACAGCACCTTCCAAGCCCATGGCTGCTACCATCTAGAAGGACAAGGGCAACAGAAACATGGGAAAGCCACCATCTGGAAGTTCCCCTCCAAACCACTGACTACCCTGACTTGGAACTATATCGCTGTTCCTTCACTGTCATTGGTCAAAATCTTAGAACCCCCTTCCCTAACAGCACTGTGGGTATAGCTACACCACAGGGACTGCAGCAGTTCAAGAAGGCAGTTCACTACTACCTTCTCAAGGAGCAATTAGGGATGGGCAATACATGCTGGCCCAGCCAGTGATGCCCACATCCCATAAGTGAATAAAAAACATTTACTCAGCCTGACATCATAGGACAACCCTCTCATCCCAGGGACCAATTTAGTGCTGTACTGCCTCCAATGCACATATATCCTTCAAGAAATTAAGAAATAGTTGTTGTAATAACAGAAATCCTGGGTTTTAATAGATTGGAGCTTGTTTGATTTTCAAAAAGTATCAGTGAGGTGCTACACAAAAGGTTGTCCAAGAAAAGGGCTCATGGAGTTGGGGGTAATATTTTAGCATGGATAGAGGATTGGTTAAAGGACAGAAAACAGAGAGTAGAGATTCTTTATTCTTTCATGGGATGTGGGCCATCACTGCCCATCTCTAATTGCCCTTGAACTGAGTTGCTTGCTAGGCCATTTCAGAGGGCAATTAAGAGCCAACCACACTACAGTGGGTCTGGAGTCACATGTAGCCCAGGCCAGGTAAGGATGGCAGATTTCTTTCCCTAATGGACATTAGTGAACCAGTTGGTTTTTACTGTTGTAAGATGTTGTGTGTAGTTTGGTAGTTCTCACAAAGAGGTTTCTAATTTTGTATAGTTTAACATGTGTTTATTAACTACTGTATATATATATATATATATATATACAGTATAAGATTGAAGCTGTCTCCATGCTTGTCTCTACACATGTCTCTATCCAGTACAAGATGGCCATCTCGACTTAGGTCATGTGTTCTTTTGCATCACACTGTGGGCGGTGCTGTATCTAGTTTCACATTAACCCTTTCTAAGCCAGACCCTTATACCACATCGCCCCCAAGTCTTCAGCCAATGTATTTACAATGCATCCTTGTTTACCCAACATATTTACATTACTTTTACTACCCCTTCTCCTCCACCTCAATCTCTGTGTTTACGGGTTCAGGCAGTCTGGAGGCATTATAATTCTTTCACATCTTGCCTTTACAACAGTCGAAGGAGTGGTTTACTCTGTTGCACTGGGTAAACCTTGATGAATAGGAGAGTGTTTTGGATGTGGTTGGTCTAGCATTTGGTTGGTTGATTTTAATTCGCTTTATGTGTTCTTTGGAGTTGAACCATTCCTCCTTGAACTCCCCATCTGGTGTTATCAATGGTCATTTGTTTATCCTATTCCTTACGGGAGAACGAACTTGCAGCTCATCCGTAGTGAGGACAGTAACACTAGCCCCAGTGTCCAGTTTAAAGTTTATCAGATGTCCATGTTTCACAATGAGAATCCCTGATCTTTGGCCTCACCAAAGAAGCGTGGTTATGTTTCCTCTTGGTGTGGTATTTCAACCTTGTGAATCGTCTTGGGATCAACAGTGCGTCTGGTTGTGTTAGCTTTGCATAGCTTTCTGAAGTGTCCTTTGCGTTTGCAATTAAAGCACTGTGCTGAGACTGCCAGACATTCAACAGGCCTGTGGGGTCACTTGGCTGCACAGCACTGGCAAGATCACCCACTCTCTAATTGTTGGTTAGGGTATTGGTTCCCTTGGCTTAGAGTGTCTTTGTTCCTCTGCTGTTTTACTAGCTGGACTTTGGGGGTTGCACTGTACCATGGCTTGCCTTCGCCCCTTAAGACAGATCTATGCTGTAAACAGATTTCGCATTGCCTGACAATCGTCAAATCTTCCTTAGTTTGAAGCGTGACTGAGAGTGTATAATCCGCCATTCTAAGAGCAATTCTGTCCCTGATTAGCTCTGATTTCAGGTCACTGTAGTCACAACCTTCAGCTATTCTGTACAGCTCATTAATGAAGGAGTCAACAGGTTCTCCTGGCTGTTGGGCATGTTTGTTAAACATTGCTCTTTCAAGGATCTTGTTACTGCTCAGATTAAAACATGACCCCTGTTTCCTCTCCCCTTCCCTCCTGGAGTCATGGTTTCCAGAGGGCCACAGCTGCGGCTGAAGGTTATCCTGAGAATGGATTGTCCTTCCACATTGATGGCTTGGCAGATGCAGCCGTACTGTATTTATTCTTTCTTCATTCTTTGAATTTGTCAAATGACACCTTCATCTTAAGGCACCCTCATGGTTCCACATCAATAATGGCAGTACCCACCTCTCCTGATGGGCTGCCTGTTACCCATAGCTTTGGGTGCTCCAGTTGGCCCACCCACCTGTGGAATTTGTATACCTAATTGGGTGGGTGTCCCTGAGGCATCTGTTAACTGGTTGCCTCTGGGAAGATTGCGTTGGTTGGCAGGATTCAGACAGCATCAGATTTGGGATGCGCATCTGGTCCCAGCACCCTTTTAAAACAATGTCGGTAAGATTCTGCCCAAAGCCTCTGCAATGGAAGAGATTCTACAATGCTCTAAAATCTAGCTATGGGTCCCAGTTTACAGGTTCATCACCAATCCTTGATGCTGATGAGTCAACACTGTTCACAGAAGAAACCCAAATTCTAGAAAGGCTGGCAGAGCACTTTAACCATATCCTCAATTGGTCTTCATCCATCAATGAAGGTGCAAATACCAGGCTTCCACAGGTTGCTCACAACTGTTTTGTTGATTTTAGAAATAATGAACACAACCAAGCTCCTATTGAACAGCAAATCTCCAGGAGCTGATGCTATCCCATCTGGGGGTTACAAGGCTAGAGGTCAATACCAGGTCAAGAAGCTTACTGAACTCTTTCAATCTATCTGGGAACAAGGAACCATCCTGCAAAAATACAAAGTTACTTCCATTGTCCACTTGTACAAGTGCAAAGTAGCTTGCCAATCTTGCAACAAATGGAATATATTTTTGTTGAACATTTTGAATTGTTTCTTTTAACATTTTCCATTGTTCATTTACCTCCATATCTTTTAGTCTATTTACCCAATTAACCTTAGCCAGCTCTCCCCTCATATATGTATAATTGACTTTGTTTAAGTTTAAGATTTTTGTTTGTGATTTAAATACATCAATTTCAAACTTAACATGGAATTAAATGGTGCTATGATCACTATTTCTCAGTGGATCTTTTACTGTGATATTACTAACTAACCCTGCTTCATTACACAATACTAGATTCCTAGTCAATTCCACTCTGTACTGCTCCAAGAAACTGTCAGAAAAACATTCTACAAACTCATCTTCTAGACAATTCTTGTCAATTCTTGCCAAGGGCTATCCCACGTTCCTTTGCCATTCTGTCTTTCTGAAATATCGTGTACGCTGGAGTATTTATTTCCCTACTTTGATCACCATGTAACCATATAGTGACAATTAAATTCATATAATTTATCTCCATTTGTACCACTAATTCACCTACCATGGCCTAAATGGCCGACTGCTGCTCCTAATGTGTATGTTCATGTCTTATTGCAGATACTTCGTGTATTCAGGTAAAGAACCTTTAATTTAATTTGTTCACTTCTGTTCCCTGCAATGACCTTATTCATCGATGTAAATGTTTTATTAAACCCTGTCCCTTCCTGTCCCACTCTGCTTGTCTTTACCCACATCACTATACTGTTCTGATACCTTGACCTTTCTCATTGGATTTGTAAGTCTCCCTTCACCTGAACCCTCCCCGCTTTCTGTTAGTTTAAAGCCCTGTCCACAGACCTAGTTATACTATAGCCAGAACACTGGTCCCAGCTGGTTTAAGTGGAGACCATCCCACTGAAATAGCCCACTCTTCCCTGAGTACTGATGGCAGTGTCCCATGAATCAGAACCCCTATTTCCCATTGCACTCTTTGAACCATGAGTTTAATTCTCTAATCTGTTTAACCCTATGCCAATTGGTGTGTAGCTCAGGTAACAATGCAGAGATTATTACCTTTGATATTCTGCATTTAAATTTGGACCCCAATTCCTCATTCTCTTAAAAGAATATCATTCCTACTTCTACTTATGTCATTGGTTCTCACGTGGACCATGACAATTGGATCCCTCCCTTCCCACTCTAAGTTCCTCTCCAGCCTCGAGGAAATGTCCTTAACCCCTCCACCAGGCAGGCAACTATCACTATCTCCTATCACTATCACATTCCTCTTTGCTCCACCCACTTGAATGGTATCCTTTACCATGGTGCCATGGTCAGTCTGCTCATCCACCTTACAGTGTCATGACGATGGGAAATTGTGATTGAGTGATATCTATCTATAATTTCACTAGCTAACTAAAAACATACCAAACTGTTTAAAGTGGACCTTCCTTTTTAAATACAAGAAAACACGTTGACTAAAGATGGCTGCCACAAGTTCCCTGATGTCTGGAATTATTACCATATGGATTGTACTGCAGGTATGCCCTGACATGTTGCTCCTGGAATTTCACACCTGGGGGTTCAAGGTTCACTTCAAAAAGGACTACTGAAAGGAAGAAATTTAAAATGCAAAGTGCTGGACTTTAATCAACTGTAATCCTATCAAGACAGAGGGGAACTGCTAGCTGGCCAGCATATACAACCAATAGATACTCAAAACCCATGTGGAGGCTGAAAAAACCCAATCTCCTGTTGGTTTCCACTGTCTTGAAATGTGTCAAAATTTTGAAATGAACCATCAAAATGTGATTACTTGTGCGACAACAATGATCACAGCAGACATGGTAATCAAATTCCCTTGGACTATGCAGCGAGCAGGACTTTAAGAACTGGCTTTGCCAAACAAAAGCAGAGGAATTTGGAGAAGCCGCTAATGGAGCAGAAAGGAATCTCGCTCTCTCGCTTGGGTGTGTGTGTTTGTGTGTTTGTGTCTGTGTGGAAGTGTGTATGTGTGAGTGTGCATGTGCGCATGTGTGTATGTACGTGTGTATGTATGTGTGTATGTAAGTGTGTGTATGAGTGTGCGCGTGTGTAAGTGTATGTGTGTGTCTGTGTAAGTGTGTATCTATGTGTCTGTATGCCTGTGTATCTGTGTGAGTGAGTGAATGAGTGTGTGTGTGAGTGTGTGTGTCTGTGTGAGTGAATGAATGAGTTTGTATGTGAGTGTGTGTGTGTGTGTGTCTGTGTGAGTGTGTGTGTCTGTGTGAGTGAGTGAGTGGGTGTGTATCTATGTGAGTGGGTGAATGAGTGCGTATGTTAGTGTGTGAGCATGTATGTGTGTCTGTGTGAGTGAATGAATGAGCATGTTTGTGAGTGAGTGAATGAGTGTGTATGTGAGTGAGTGTGTGTGTCCGTCTGTGTGAGTGAGTGAATGAGTGTGTATGTGAGTGTGTCTGTGTGAGTGTGTGTGTGTGTGTGTGTGTGTGTGTGTGTCTGTGTGAGTGAGTGAATGAATGTGTATGTGAGTGAGTGTGTGTGTGTGTGTGTCTGTGTGTGAGTGAATGAGTGTGTATGAGTGTGTGTGTATGTCCGTGTGAGTGAGTGAATGAGTGTGTATGTGAGTGAATGAATGAGTGTGTATGTGAGTGTGTGTGTATCTGTGTGTGAGTGAATGAGTGCATATGTGAGTGAGTGAATAAGTGTGTATGTGAGTGAGTGTGTGTGTCTGTGTGAGTGAGTGAATGAGTGTGTATGTGAGTGAGTGTGTGTGTCTGTGTGAGTGAGTGAATGAGTGTGTATGTGAGTGAGTGTGTGTGTCTGTGTGAGTGAGTGAATGAGTGTGTATGTGAGTGAGTGTGTGTGTCTGTGTGAGTGAGTGAATGAGTGTGTATGTGAGTGAGTGTGTGTGTCTGTGTGAGTGAGTGAACGAGTGTGTATGTGAGTGTGTGTGTGTGAGTGAGTGAATGAGTGTGTATGTGAGTGAGTGTGTGTGTCTGTGTGAGTGAGTGAATGAGTGTGTATGTGAGTGAGTGTGTGTGTGTTTTCTTTCCCCTCGGGCTTAGTAATTAATAAACTTGCTCTTTCTTTGACTCAAGAAAACCTCATGATTGGCTCCTTATTGTTCACTGCATAGATAGTAAAAGATACATTTGGGTTTGAAAAGGGCATCCACAGGCAAAAGAATTTAAAAACCCTTTGTTGTGACCAACCAAGGAGGCTGAATAGATGGAAGGTCTATTCTCACCTGGTCATAACACAGTCCTTTTCCTCATCCACACAGGTAGCAAGCACTTGATGGACAAAGCCAGGGGCTGAGACACCTCCATTGCTACATGATAGGTCCCCATACCTGCCTGACCCACAGTCACATCCTCCTGTCTCTGACTATTGGCCAACTCTGAAGTTCAACCTATTCTGAGGGGTGTCACTGCTACCTGAAATAAAGTATAACACGGCCTCCAGCTCAGTGACTCTGAGCTTACTCAAGCTGCAGACATTTACTGCAGACATGTATGGCCTAGATCACATTGGTGGAGTGAAGGAAATGAGGAATGCACAATATGCCAGAACTGGAATTGAGTATCCACTCAGATTAAAAAAACTCAAATCAGAGGATTAATAAATTAGCATAAAAATAAGTAATGAATCGAATGAGTCAGAGGAGGGTGGTGGAGGCGGGTTGCCTCACATCCTTTAAAAAGTACCTGGATGAGCACTTGGCCCATCATAACATTCAAGGCTATGGGCCAAGTGCTGGCAAATGGAATTAGGTAGGTAGGTCAGGTGTTTCTCATGTGTCAGTGCAGACTCAATGGGCTGAAGGGCCTCCTGCACTGTGTGATTCTGTGATTCTGTGAAGAAACAAGGCAAATGTCTTTGCTTTAAAAAAAAAATCTAGAATCATAGAATCATATAGCCCTCTCAGGTGAGTGTAAAAGATCCGGTGACACTATTTCAAAGAAGAGCAGGGGAGTTCTCCCCGGTGTCCTGGCCAATATTTATCCCTTAATCGACATCACAGCAAAACAGATTAACTGATCATTACCACACTTTTGTCAGTGGGATCTTGCCATGCATAAATTGACTGCCTTATTTCCTACATTATAACAATAACTACAAAAGTATTTCATTGGCAGTAAAGGGCTTTGGGTCATCCTGTGGCAATGAAAGATGCTATACAGATGCAAGTCTTTCATTAATGTACTCTATTTTTTCCCCTGCAACATTGATTAATTATGCCTGCATTAAATGTGCTGCGTAAGGCCATTTAATTCCTACCAGTTTATTCTGAGCCGAACAGTAATATATGTTAAAAAGGAAGTATGAAGGAGAAGTGAAGAAAAGCAGAAACAGAAGGGGTGATGGGTTCCAATCACCAATGAATTTGGTTTATGTCCTCGATTTAATTTCTATGTGGGATCAGCTTTTGAAGTGTGACCACAACTTCTTGAGAAACTGATTTAAAAGCAGTGAATGCTGGAAATACTCATCAGGTCAGGGAACATCTCTGGAGAGAGAAACAGAGTAAACATTTCAGGTCGATGGATCTATTGCCAGGATCGGCAAAAGTTCTAGGTGTCAACAGTGTTTAAGCAAGTACAGAGGGAGAGAAAGAGGGAGGGAAGGAAAAAAAACACAAGGGAAGATCTGTGATAGTGTGGCAGGCAGGAGAGATTAAATGACAAAAGCGGTTGGGATCCCAGTTTTTAAGAGTTTAACACACCCCTCCCCAAATCTGCCCGCTTTGTTTGGTTAACATTCCCGCATTAACTCTGTTTCTCCACAGATGCTGCCAGACCTGCTGAGTATTTCCAGCATTTTCTGTTCTTATTTCAGATTTCCAGCATCTGCAGCATTTTGCTTTTGTGTCCTTGGAAAATGATTCATTCACGGATTTGATGTAATGGTCTTTTAGCTGAGGATAAAAGCGAGCTCATTGCCTTGGAATTTAGGAAACATTTACAGATTGTTATGTCTTCTGGTTCCCCTAAGGTAGAAATAATCAAACTTTAGACTCAAAATGCTGGATCTTTATTGAGTGTATCTCATGCTGCTCTCCATGTGGCTGGTGGACTGACAGACTGTACATTATTACTTGGCACATGACTACGGTGCGACAGTGAATGTGGAACCCCAGGATATATATTCAGATAACAAATAATTCCTAGCTCTTTACAAATAAAATAAAAACTCACCAAAGCTCCTTATACAGCACCTTCCAAACTCATGACCGCTACCATCTAGAAGGACAAGGGCAGCAGATAGATGGGAACACCACCACCTGGAAGTTCCCCTCCAAGTCACTCCCCATCCTGACTTGGAAATATATCACTGTTCCTTCACTGTCGCTGGGTCAAAATCCTGGAACGCCCTCCCTAACAACAGTGTGGGTGTATCTACACCACACAGACTGCAGTAGTTCAAGGAGGCTGTTCACCACCACCTTCTCAAGGGCAACTAGGGAAGGGCAATAAATGCTGGCCTGGCCAGCAACACCGGCATCCTGTAAATTAATAATAAATAAAAACATCTCTCTTCCTTTAAAAAAATGTCATACATCTACCTCCTAAGTAATAGGAGCAGGAGTAGGCCATTTGGCACCCCCCCCTCCCCCACGCCCCCCCCACCCACGGCCTTCCCCCCCACCCCCCCGTGCCTGCTCTGACAGTCGATAAGATCGTGTCTAATCTGATTGTGACCTTAACTCCACTTTCCTGCCTGTCCTCATTAGCCTTGACTCCATTCAAAAATCTGTCCAATTCAACCTTGAATATACTCATTGACCTAGCCTTCACTGCTCGTTTGAGAAGAGAATTCCAAAAACTAACAACTCTCTGAAGGAAGAAATTCCCCCTCATCTCTGACTTAAATGGGAGACCCCTTATCTTGAAGCTGTGCCTCTAGTTCTAGATAACCCCTTCAAGGGGAAACATTCTCTCAGCATCACCCTGTCAAGCCCCCTCAGAATCTGATTTTTTCAATAAGATCACCTCTCATCCTTCTAAACTCAACACAATACAGGTCCATCCTGTTCAACCTTTCCTCATAAGACAATCCCTTCATTCCAAGAATCAGCCTAGTGAACCTTCTCTGAACTGCCTCCAATGCAAGTATATCCCTCCTTGAATAAGGTGACAAAAAGTGTACACACTATTCTAGGTGTGGGTTCACTAATGCCCTGTACAGTTGTAGCAAGACTTCCCTGCTTTTATACTGCACCCCTCTTGCAATAAAGGCCAATATTCCATTTGCCTTCCTAATTACTTGCTGTACCTGCATGCTAACTTTTTTGATTCTTGAACAATGACACCTAGGTCCCCCTGTACTGCAGAATTCTGCAGTCTCTCTCCGTGTAAACTCCAGCGCTGAGTGCCACACGACTTTAGCAAGTAATGTGACAGATGCTCAGATGTGGCAGATAAATTTGAAACACACTAGAGTCAAAAGGTTGAGGCTGAAGGCAGAAAACGTGCAGGGAAATGACCCTGCGGCTTTCAAATCTGGGTTCCAGTACAGTGACTGCCTTTTCCTGGTAATGCAAATCAAATGTGGTTAAGGAGGGGAGGGAATTTCAACCACAGGCCTTATTTACTCTATAACATAGAGAGGGAAACAGAGCTCGTGAGTTCAGTGTCCCAATACAGGATGCAGATTTCCCTCTCAGGAAATGGTGTCAGCTTTTACAAATGCTTGAATGCTCTGCTTCTTACTTCCCCCTATAAATATTTAACATATTTCAGCTAGTCTTACTCAATCACACATCCCCCTAATTTCTGTCAGACCTCTCCATGTTAAAATTGACTACATTAATATTGAAACATCTAGAATTTGAGAGGGGTGACAGATGAATTAGAGGATGAAACACTGGTTCAATGGTGGAATAGTCTGTGCCTGCTGCCGTCGGGCGTGTTTGGTAGCGCGAGCGGACAATATGGCGAGAAGGCCAAAAATTGGTTTCGGAGTGCTCGCCCAGGTCACTTGCTGGACTTCAAGGTTGAAGCACATTGGGGGAAGGGGCAAGGGCTGCATTGAGGTTGGTGGTAGCGCACAAGTACGTGTTGGGGTGGTGGGGGAGGGAAGCAGCCACACATCAGGGACACTTTGTATAAAGTGACCGTTCCTCTAGAGCTGAGACAGTTCAGGTGCAGCCACATTGATATGATTGGAGTTGGGTCTCTAGCTTATCTGCCCACTCAAGCAATACAGAGGCATGAAAGTGCTACCAAGCGCTCCAGAGCTTTTCACTCCTTGGGCACAGACTGCAAACTAATGAGTGTTTTAGTGAACTGCAGAATAGTTGGACGACTGGGCACGTTGTACAATCTCCTTGCTGAAGCTGGCCATGGAGCAGTCACTGGTTGAGGCGCTCACAGCCCCTTTGCAATGTCATCATCCCGGTTTGGACCAGTCTCCCCCATGGTTCAAGCCAACAGGGCAGCTTTGCAGTGCAGGTTAGTAGAATGCCTGGGCTTGAACTGAGAGCATAGCCTGCAGTCCAATGGGCAAAGCTGCTGCCAATTGGTCGGGTGAAATGTGGCAGAGGTGGGTGGGGTTTCAGGCAGCCACACAGTGCACTAATCTCTGTAATCCAAGTGGTGGCCAGCAATCTCCATGATGTGTTAAGGGGCCTTCAGACTTAGCCAAGACTTTTTTAGCACACCCAAGCTAACCCATGTGCCTCTCTCTTTCATCCTGCAGGAGGAGTATATCAGGATTATGGAGCCTGGTAATCTAGCTGTATACCTCGTGGCGAACAGAGATCAAAGATGACTGAGAAGAAAGTGACTGAGGCACCTGGCTGCGCAGAGGGAGGAGCAGCACCCTCTCAAAGAAGGGGTGGCTGCGGCTATCACACACACCACCGAAGAGACACAATGAGCCGTCGCTGGTCAGTGCCTAGCTAGACCCAGAGTCTATAGGCACAGCTTTTCATTCCTGCAGATGACCGAGAACGAGTGTCTCTGAAGACTGTGCATGTCCAGGGAACTGGTGGGTCACATCTGCCACTTACAGCAGGATTTGCCACCACGGGGATGTGGAGGGTATACATTGCCCGTGGCCGTGAAATTGAACACGGCGCTCAATTTTTACGTCAGTATCTCCTTTCAGGGCTCGACAGGTGACCTCTATGGGATCTCACAAGCCTCCAACCACAAATGCATCCATGAGGTCACGGATGCCATCTTTGCGAGGACACACAACATTGTGCATTTCGCCCAGGACCAGGACAGCCAGGATGCAAGAGTGATTGGATTTGCTCAGATCTCGGGTTTCCCACCGGTGCAGGAGGCCATTGACTGCACTCACTTTGCGCTCAGGTCTCTGTGGCAACACACGGATTCCATTCACTGAATGTGCAGCTGGTGTGTGACCACCAGAAGCACACCCTGCAGGTCTGCGCAGCGTTTCCAGGCAGTGTGCACAACTCCTACATTCTCAGTCGGTCACAGATCCCCGATGTCTTCCAGGGTCCAGCAGGGGTGGCTTCTCGAGGACAAGGGCTACACACAGAGGAGGTGGCTGATGACACCCATGCGGCAGCCTCAGACTGCAGCTTGATTCCAGGAGGATGATGACAACATGCAGTGAGGACAGTCCATAGATCCTCACATAGCGTCTGAGAATGCCTGACTCCTCTGGCCGAGGGTAGATCGCTTGCTCTCTATGATCAGAGTCATATCATAGAGACGCAGCCATGAAACTTTAAAAGGACCTGATCCTTTGTCAGCCTTCAGCACCTGAGCCCTTCAGGAGCACAGCATCACTGGTCACAGACGCTGATGAGATGGGGGCCAGCCCCACCTTAAAGGTGCTGAGAGCACACAGAGACAATGACGCCTCTGTGACACCTGCCCACTACATTCTGGCAGTAATGACCAGCACCATCGAGATGCAGGCATCAGTAATGTTTCCAGGGAGTGTGAGGCTGGACCATCACTTTAGTCTGAAGGCTACACAAAGCACAGGGAAAAGGCCCTGGATTGAGACACCTGCCTTTATCTTGTGCAGGAAGGTTTCACATCTGAGTGACAAGAACACTGCTCATCAGAACAAGGACCCACAGGCAGGAAGACATTCTTAGGTCCTTATTGACAATAGTAAACATTATGTACAAGTGATGAACACCTGTGCCCAAGCTGTGCAACTACATCTTCTTAACTTTCCTAACCCTGCCGCTATGTCTTGGTGCTCCCCGGACATCCACAGCAGAGATGCAGGCAGCCCGTTGACTGCTACGCCCTGTCTGTGATGACCTTGACGGGCGTCCTCTGGAGGGTCCAGGCCTGCTTTCGGGGTCCTGCTGTGTGGCAGTGGCATCCTCCTCGGCCTGTGAGGTCACAGGAAGTGGGGATTCGAATGGGCCGGACACTCCCTGAGTCACCAGGGTGGATGGCCCCGAATGGCACACCTGCTGATCCTCCTCCCTATGGGTGCCCAGGCTGACTCCTTGAGGAGAAGTTGTACCTGGAGTGAGATTGAGCTGCCCCACACCCCTCTTGCATACACACCGTTGGAGGCCAACTATGGCATCAGCAATGGAGTTGAGTCCACGCAGCAGTGCAGGAGCGATGTCCCGGACCGAGTTCTCCATGGCAGCCGCCATCCTACCAGTGTTGATCTCGGTGTGTCGGCAATGTCAGCGCTTTCACCTCAGCCTGAAGGCGGACGGACTCCTCCATCGTACCTTGCAATCTGAGGAGTGCAGCGGACGTCCCTTCCTGATGTTCCCTCACTTGCCTTTGCAGGTCCAGCAACTGTGACATGACCAAGTCTAGAGGCTCCTCATCTGACTCGGACTCAGCAAATTTCTGGCCTCCAGCAGCCCTCCGAGTGCCAGAGACCTGGGAAGTCCGTGCTGCCACCTGCTGTGAATTAGACAGTGTGATGTGCTCACCAGATTGTGATCCCGAGGCTATTCTAAAGCTAGGTCCCACCGAGGTATGTGTCTTTGTGCTGGTGGGGGGGTTGGGGCGAACATTGTGATGGGACTTCAAGGAGGACGCCTTCAGATTCCTCTTCAGAGGTTTTTTTGGGGCTTGACTGGAGGCCCTGGGTCATGGGCTACATCAGCTGTTTCCCAGGTGTGCCTGTGGAAGCAAGGGGGGATAATTAGTGCATTGAAGTGGCCTGTGAAAGAGGGCACATCACTCATGGCATGGTCATCTGATGGATGTTGCACTGCTGGACCCTCACTTAGTAGAGCAACACCGACCTCACCGTCAGCACAGGACCGGTCCCAGTCATTGCCAGCCAGCTGGATGGCTCTGTTTTCAAAGTCCTTGAGGACCTTAATTTCAGGCATTCCGCCATCGGTCTGTGACCTCTCCCTCTTGTTGTGTGCCAACTTGTCCTGCATAAGTAGAGATGGAGAGAATGTAAGCAGGATGCCTGTCAGGCCAGATGATAAGTATGCCTGGCATTTGTGAGTGTGAGTGGTGAGTGATGAGGACAATGAAGGTGTGTGTGAAAGACTGAATGGTGATATCCCTTGAATTGGCAGTGAGTGAGGGCCCTGTGGATGTGTGATGGGTTTGTGATGTGAGTTGGAGTGATGAAAAGAGTGACTTATCCTGGCGGAACGGGCAGATTATTCATTCCCTTGCAGCACTTGATGGCTGTCCTCTTTTGCAGGGCGCTGGCACTGACCACCGCTGTCACCGCATTGACTCTGCCTCCACTGCTCTCTGGGGAAGAGAGTTCCAAAGACTCACAACCCCTGAGAAAAAAAAATTCTGCTCATCTTCATCTTAAATGGGAGGTTCCTCATTTTTAAACGGTGTCCCCTAGTTCTAACCTCTCTCCCAGAAGGGGAAACATCCTTTTAGCATCCACCCGGTCAAGTCCCCTCAGGATCTTTTATGTTTCAATAAGATCACCTCTCATTCTTCTATATCACAATGGATACAGGCCAGTCTGTTCAACATTTCCCTGTAAGGTAAACCCCCACATTCCAGGAGTATGATGGAATACTCTGCACTTGCCTGGATAAGTGCAGCTCCCACAACACTCAAGAAGCTTGACACCATCCAGGACAAAGCAGCCCACTTGATTGGCACCACATCCACAAATATTCACTCCCTCCACCACCGACGCACAATAGTAGCAATGTGTACTATCTACAAGATGCACTGCAGGCATTCACCAAGTCTCCTTAGACAGCATCTTCCAAACCCACAAGCGCTACCATCTAGAAAGACAAGGGTATCAGACACATGGGAACATCACCACCTGAAAGTTCGTCTCCAAGCCATTCACCATCCTGACTTGGAAATATGTCACCTTTCCTTCACTGTTGCTGAGTCAAAATCCTGGAACTCCCTCCCTAACAGCACTGTGGATGTACCTATACCACATGGACTGCAGCGGTTCAAGAAGGCAGCTCACCACCACCTTCTCAAGGGCACTTAGGGATGGGCAATAAATGCTGGCCCAGCCAGCGAAGCCCACATCCCATGAATGAATGAAAAAAAATCATCCCACCCCTGCTGCAATTTTTAAACAGTGACCCCTAGTTCTAGATTTTCTATATGGAGAGGAAATATCCTCTCCACCTCCACTTTGTCAAGACCCCTCAGGATCTTAAAGGTTTCAATCAAGTCACCTCTTACTCTTCTAAATTCCAGTGGATACAAGCCTAACCTGTCCAACCTTTCCTCAAAAGACAATGCGCCCATCCCTGATATTAGTCTAGTAAACCTTCTCAAAACTGCTTCCAATGCATTTATACTTTTTCTCAATTAAAGAGACCAAAACTGTACACTGTACTCTAGATGTGGTCTCACCAACACCCTGTACAGCTGTAGGAAAGCATCCCTAATTTCATATTCCTTTCCCCTTGTAATAAATGGCAACCATTGCCTCCCTAATCACTTGCTGCACCTGCATACTAACTTTCTGTGATTCATGTACCAGGACACCCAGACCCTTCTGTGCCTCAGAGTTCTGCAATCTCTCTCCATTTAAATAGTATACTGTCTTTTTATTCTTCCTGCCAAAGTAGAGAAGTTCGCATTTTCCACATTAATTCTCTATCTGCCAAATGTTTGCCCACTCATTTAACCTAGCCATGACCCTTTGCAGACTCCTTATGTCCTCTTCACAACTTACTTTTGTATCTATCTTTGTGTCATCAGCAAATTTACTTGCCATACATTTGGCCCCTTCATCTAAGTCATTGATATAAATTGTAAATATTTGAGGCGCCAGCACTGATCCCTGTGGCACTCCACTCATCACATCTTGCCAACCTGAAAACGACCCATTTATGCCTACTGTCTGTTTCCTGTTAGCTAAACAAACCTCTGTTCATGTTAATATGTTACCCACTACACTATGAGTTCTTACTTGCTTTGTAACCTTTGATGTGGCACCTTGTCCAATGCCTTCTGGAAATCTAAGCACATCACCAGGTTCCCCTTTATCCATATTGCTCGGTACTTCCTCAAAGAACTCCAATAAATTAGTCAAACATTTTCCCTTTCACAAAACCATGATGACTCTGCTTAATTGCACTGAGATTTTCCAAGTCCCCGCTTTAACCTTCGGAATAATAGATTCCAGCAATTTCCCTATGAGAGATGTTAAGGTCACTGGCCTGTAGTTCCCTGCTTTCTGTCTCACTCCTTTCTTGAATAGAGGAGTCACATTCACTATTTTCCAATACAATGGGCCCTTTGCAGAATCTAGAGAATTTTGGAAAATTTAAACCGATGCAGCAAACTCCCAGGGCAGGTGCAGCACAGGGTTAGATACAGAGTAAAGCTCCCTCTACACTGTCCCCATCAAACACTCCCAGGACAGGTGCAGCACGGAGTTAGATGCAGAGTAAAGCTCCTTCTACACTATCCCCATCAAACACTCCCAGGACAGGTACAGCACGGGGTTAGATTCAGAGTAAAGTTCCCTCTGCACTGTCTCCATCAAACACTCCCAGGATAGGTATGGCACGGGGTTAGATACAGAGTAAAGCTCCCTCTACACTGTCCCCATCAAACACTCCCAGGACAGGTACAGCACGGGGTTAGATACAGAGTAAAGCTCCCTCTACACTGTATCACTCTATGACAGAATGCCACCTGCACAGTATCACTCTATGACAGAATGTCCCTTCTGTACAGTATCACTCTATGACAGAATGTCCCCTGCACGGTATCACTCTATGACAGAATACCCCCTGTACAGTATCACTCTATGACAGAATGCCACCTGCACAGTATCACTCTATGACAGAATGTCCCTTCTGTACAGTATTACTCTATGACAGAATACCCCTCTGCACAGTATCACTCTATGACACATTGTCCCCTGTACATTATCACTCTATGACAGAATTCCCCTGCACAGTATCACTCTATGACAGAATGTCCCTTCTGCACAGTATCACTCTATGACAGAATGCCCCGTGTATAGTATCACTCTATGACAGAATGTCCCCTGTACAGTATCACTCCATGACTGAATACCCCTCTGCACAGTATCACTCTATGACAGAATACCCCCTGTACAGTATCACGCTATGACAGAATACCCCTCTGCACAGTATCACTCTATGACAGAATACCCCTCTGCACAGTATCACTCTATGACACAATGTCCCGTGTACAGTATCACGCGATGACAGAATACCCCTCTGCACAGTATCACTCTATGACAGAATACCCCTCTGCACAGTATCACTCTATGACACAATGTCCCCTGTACAGTATCACTCTATGACAGAATGTTCCTTCTGCACAGTATCACTCTATGACAGAATGCTCCCTGTATAGTATCACTATATGACAGAATACCTCCTGTACAGTATCACTCTATGACAGAATGCAACCTGTACAGTATCACTCTGACAGAATACCTCCTGTACAGTATCACTCTATGACAGAATGCCCCCTGTACAGTATCACTCTATCACAGAATACCCCCTGTATAGTATCACTCTATGACAGAATGCCCCCTGCACAGTATCACTCTATGACAGAATACCCCCTGTACAGTATCACTCTATGACAGAATGCCCCCTGTACAGTATCACTCTATGACAGAATGCCCCCTGTACATTATCACTCTATGACAGAATACCCCCTGTATGGTATCACTCTATGACAGAATGCCCCCTGTATAGTATCACTCTATGACAGAATACCCCCTGCACAGTATCACTCTATGACAGAATGCCCCTGCACAGTATCACTCTATGACAGAATGCCCCTGCACAGTATCACTCTATGACAGAATACCTCCTGTACAGTATCACTCTATGACAGAATGCCCCCTGTACAGTATCACTCTATCACAGAATACCCCCTGTATAGTATCACTATGACAGAATGCCCCCTGCACAGTATCACTCTATGACAGAATACCCCCTGTACAGTATCACTCTATGACAGAATGCCCCCTGTACATTATCACTCTATGACAGAATACCCCTCTGCACAGTATCACTCTATGACAGAATGTCCCTTCTGTACAGTATCACTCTATGACAGAATACCCCTCTGCACAGTATCACTCTATGACAGAATACCCCTCTGCACAGTCTCACGCTATGACAGAATGTCCCTTCTGTACAGTTTCACTCTATGACAGAATACCCCTCTGCACAGTATCACTCTATGACAGAATCTCCCTCTGCACAGTATCACAGAATACCCCCTGTACAGTATCACTCTATGACAGAATACCCCTCTGCACAGTATCACTCTATGACAGAATGCCCCCTGTAAAGTATCACTCTCGGGCTGAATGGCCATCCGTACAGTATGTTAAAATCATGTCTCTCAAGACTGAATTTTTCTTTTACAAAATGGAAGGACTAGACATTATCTGGACATGTGGGTGCTAAGCTGTGATTTTTTTTAAAAAAAGTAATCAGTTCACATTTGAACAGTCAGCAAGTAGACCTCTACCAAGAAATCACTTGACCTTTATGGTACTTGTTTGTTTTGAACAGCAATCACTTTAACTAATGGGGGGTGGGGGGGGGGGGCGGTGGTGGGGGAGAAAACCCCAAAAAGGCAAAGTCTGGTAACCTGCTGGAAATCACATGGGAGAGAGAAAATAGTTAAGTTGTGAATCTGCTGGTTTTGAAGGCAGCCTTTTGGGGAACAAGCTGAGGAAGGAAGACTACCGTAACTGGCTCTCTCTCTCTACATTGCCTGCAATTATGTGGTTATGAACCTGTAGCCAGAGAACTCTCTGCATTTGGTCCTACAAAGCTTGACACCAGTTGGTGAGGAATTCCTGACGTCCATCGGGACCAGCGGCCTGTCTACACGAGAGAACTCCAGGTCAACAGCTTCGAGGCCCTGTGAACTTTATCCTTTATTGTATAATGCCCATCCTCCAAAGCCTCTTCTTACTTATATCGTACAAGTAGGTGTCATTGACGTAAAAGCTCAATGTTTTTTCACTCCTTTCTTTGCCACTTCTCTCCTGCTTTTTTCACACAATGTCTGCACATTTCACAAACTGTTTCACAAATAAACTGCTGCTCTCACTGCCCAATCTTGTGAAAACTTACAATTATAAATATCTGCTTTGCCTTTCCTTCGTATCTTAATCAAACACTTCAGCTGCATAACAACAATTTAAAAAAACTTGCTAATTTTGATATTTATATTTAATTCAGTGCTTTGAAACTGCCTTTTTATTTGAATTCTAAATCACATATCTGAATCCTTCCTTTTTACTTGCTGTGTACTATAAATGTAGAGGAGCTGACACTGAGACACACACGGACCGTACAGGAGCTGACACTGGGACACACACGGACCGTACAGGAGCTGACACTGAGACACACACACACGGACCGCACAGGAGCTGACACTGAGACACACATGGACTGTACAGGAGCTGACACTGAGGCACACACAAGGGTGGTACAGGAGCTAACACTGAGACACACACAAGGACAGAAGAGGAGCTAACACTGAGACACACAAAAGGGTGATACAGGAGCTAACACTGAGACACATACAAGGGTGGTACAGGAGCTAACACTGAGACACACACAAGGGTGGTATAGGAGCTAACACTAAGACATACACAAGGACAGTACAGGATCTAACATTGAGACACGCACAAGGACAGTACAGGAGCTGACATTGAGGCACACACAAGGACAGTACAGGAGCTGACACTGAAACACACATGACCTGTACAGGAGCTGACTATGAGGGAAGTATGTTACATGTAAGTGTGAGGAAGAGGCGGACAGCTCGTTTCCCCAACCCTGGAATCAAATTTGGTGTGGGTCAAGCTGACTTGCTCCATGCCAGCCCATCCCAGAACCATAATGTGCTGTCAGCAAACCAAATAGTCTGCCTGTGGGGTTCCAGCCTTCACTGGAGAGCAAGACCCGTCAGTGCCAAGAGTGCATTAGTGGGCGTACCTGGGACTGCAAACAGACCCAAGCAAAAGGCCTATGGATCCTGGAGCAAGCTAAGTCCAGGGTCCAGGTTTTGGGAAGTTTAGGGAGGAGGGCAGGGTGTGGGACTGGATGAGGTGCATCCAAGGATACCGAAGGAAGTGAGAATGGAAATTGTGGAGACACTGGCCATAATTTTTCAATCTTCCTTAGATTCAGTGGTGGTTGCAGAAGACTGAAGAATTGCAAATCTTACAGCCTTGTTCAAAAGAGGGTGCAAAGATAAGCTGAGCAACTACAGGCCAGTCAGTTTAGCTTTGATGTTGGGGAAACTTCTAGAAATGATAATTCGGAACAAGATTCATAGTCACGTAGACAAATGTGGGTTAATTAAGGAAAGCCAGCATGGATTTGTTAAGGGAACATTGTGCTTAACAAACTTGGAGTTTTTTTGAAGCGGTAACAGAGAGGGCTGATAGGGCAATGAGGTTGATGTGGAGAACATAGACTTCCAAAAGGCATTTGATACAGTGCCACACAACAGACTTGTGAGCAAAGTTATAGTTCATAGAATAAAAGGGATAGTAGCAACATGGATATGAAATTGGTTGAGTAGCAGGAAACAGAGTAGTGGTTAACGGATACTTTTCAGGCTGGAGGAACATTTGCAGTAGAGTTCCCCAGGGATTGGTATTGGGGCCTTCGCTTTACCTTAAATATATCAATGACATAGACCCTTGTGTACAGGGAACAATTTCAAAATTTGCACATGATATGAAACTTGGAAACAGTGTGAACTGTAAGGAGGATAATGTAGAACTTCAAAAGGACATAGAAAAGTTGGTGAAATGGGCGGATACGTGGCAGATGAAGTTCACTGCGGAATGATTCATTTTGGTAGGAAGAACATGAAGAGACAATATAAAATAAAGGATACAACTCTAAAGGGATGGGGGCTGGAACAGAGGGACCTGGGTGTAAGTGTGCATAAATCATTGAAGGTGGCAAGACAAGTTGGGAGAATGGTTAATAAAGCATACAGTATCCTGGGCTTTATTAATAGAAACATGTGTCATCATCAAATTTAGCAATCATACCTTTGGTTCCTTCATCCAAGTCATTTATATTATTTGTAAACAATTGAGGTCCCAGCACTGATCCCCCTGGCACACCACTCATTACATCTTGCCAACCTGAAAAAGACCCATTTATGCCTATTCTGTTTCCTGTTAGCTAGCCAATCTTCTATCCATGCCAATCTATTAACCCCTATATCACGAGCTTTCATTTTCCACAATAACCTTTGATAACACAACATATCAAATGCCTTCTGGCAATCTAAGGACAGTACATCCACTGTTTCCCCTTTATCCACAGCAGATGTTACTTCTACAAAGAACTCCAATACATTGGTTAAACATGATTTTCCTCTGTAAAGCCATATTGACTCAGCCTGATTGCCTTGAATTAATCTAAGTGTCCCACTATAATGTCTTTAATAATAGTTTCTAACATTTTCCCTATGACGGATGTTAAGCTAAGTGGCCTGCAGGTTCCTGCTTTCTGTTTCCCTCCCTTTTTGAATAAAGGAGTTACATTTGCTTTTTTCCAATCAAATGGAGCTTTCCCTGAATATAGGGAATTTTGGAAAACTAAAACTAAAGTATCAATTATTTCACAAGCCACTTTTTTTAAGACCTTAGGATGAAGTCCATCAGCCCACAGCTCCAACAATTTGCTCAGTACCACTTGCTTGGTGATTGTAATTTTCTTGAGTTCCTCCCAAACATTTCCTGATTTACAGCTATTTCTGGGATGTTACTTGTATCTCTATAGTGAAGACCAATGCAAAATATCTGTTCAATTCACCTGCCATCTCCTTATTTTCCATTATCAATTCCCCTGACTCACTGTCTATTGGACCAATATTCACTTTGTTAACTCTTTTCTTTTGAAAATATGAATAGAAACTCTTATTATCTGTCCTTAGATTTCTAGCTAGCTTTCTCTTGTATTCTAATTTTTCCCTCCTTGTTAACCTTTTAGTTATTCTTTGCTGTTTTTTATATTCTGTTCTGAATTCTGACCTGCCATCCATCTTTGCGCAATTATATCATTTTTCCTTAGGTCTGATACTATCTTTAACTTTTTAGTTAACCACGGATGGTGGGTTCTTCTCTTGGAATTTCCCTTTCTCGTTGGAGTGTATCTATTCTGTGTATTGACAAAAGAAACAAAAGCAGTGTGAAGATAAACTTTTTCATGCAGCGAGATGTTGAGGTCTGGAATGCACTGCCAGAGAATATGCTGGAGGCAGGTTCAATTGTGGCATTAAAAAAGGAATTAAACTGTTTTCTGAAAAGGAAGAATGGGAGAGCAATGGGGAGAAGGCGGTGGATGGCAATGGTAAATTGCTCACTCAAAGAGCTGGTACTGACACAATGACAGAATGGCCTTCTTCTGCGTTGTGCTTCCCATCCCAATATGCCTTCTGGATAGAGAGTAAAGCTACCACTACACTGTCCTAGCCAATACACTCAGGGCAGGTACAGCACCGGGTTATATACAGAGTAAAGCTCCCTCTACACTGTCCCCATCAAACACTCCCAGGACAGGTACAGCACGGAGTTAGATACAGAGTAAAGCTCCCTCTACACTGTCCCCATCAAACACTCCCAGGACAGGCACAGCACGGGGTTAGATACAGAGTAAAGCTCCCTCTATACTGTCCCCATCAAACATTCCCAGGACAGGTACAGCATGGGGTTAGATACAGAGTAAAGCTCCCTCTACACTGTCTCCATCAAACACTCCCAAGACAGGTACAACATGGGGTTAGATACAGAGTAAAGATCCCTCTACACTGTCCTCATCAAACGCTCCCAGGACAGGTACAGCACGGGGTTAGATACAGAGTAAAGCTTCCTCTACACTGTCTCCATCAAACACTCCCAGGACAGGTACAGCACGGGGTTAGATACAGAGTCAAGCTCCCTCTACACTGTCCCCATCAAACACTCCCAGGACAGGTACAGCACGGAGTTAGATACAGAGTAAAGCTCCCTCTACACTGTCCCCATCAAACACTCCCAGGACAGGTACAACATGGGGTTAGATACAGAGTAAAGATCCCTCTACACTGTCCCCATCAAACACTCCCAGGACAGGTACAGCACGGGGTTAGATACAGAGTAAAGCTTCCTCTACACTGTCTCCATCAAACACTCCCAGGACAGGTACAGCACGGGGTTAGATACAGAGTAAAGCTCCCTCTACACTGTCTCCATCAAACACTCCCAGGACAGGTACAACATGGGGTTAGATACAGAGTAAAGATCCCTCTACACTGTCCCCATCAAACACTCCCAGGACAGGTACAGCACGGGGTTAGATACAGAGTAAAGCTTCCTCTATACTGTCCCCATCAAACACTCCCAGGACAGGTACAGCACGGGGTTAGATACAGAGTAAAGCTTCCTCTACACTGTCCCCATCAAACACTCCCAGGACAGGTACAGCACGGGGTTAGATACAGAGTAAAGTTCCCTCTACACTGTCCCCATCAAACACTCCCAGGACAGGTGCAGAGTGAGTTTCAGCATATAATGTGTGGATCAAACCACAATGCTGCAGACCTGCTCTAGTGGGCTGGGAAACAAAGAGAACCAGAAGCGTTTTTAGTTAAAATATTTTGTGGTGTTTTAAAATTTATTCAAGCAGTGAGAGTTCAGTTTTGTTTTAATTCCCCCTTTTGCCCTCATTGAGTGTTTGTCTGTGTGGAGGACAGTTTTTTTCTATTTGTGAGACCTAATATGTAAGAGAGAGTTTGTGTATTTGAGAGTTTCTGAGGGTGTTTGTAAGAGAACGTGTGTGAGACTTTACATGTGAATGTGTGTTTAAGAGATAGGGCAGGATTTTCCGCTGGGTTTGCAGGTGCATGCCCACACGCCCGAATGTGAAATAGTGCGTGCTGACGTTGGGCAGGTGTCCTGATGTCATCGCGCACTCGCACGACATTTCGGTCGGCGGGTGCGTGCGAGAGACGGCAGCGTGCCAGCCGACAATTAGGAGGCCTATTAAGGCCATTAATCAATTAATTAACATGTATTTTTCACTGCCTGTCCAATGTTATGGTTGGCGGGTTGGCGAACGTGCCAGGTGGCCTTTGGATTTTTTTAGGAAACCACATTCATGGGTGGGATGAGTTTCCGTAATTAAATAATAAAAAAAAAATTTGGGGGCAGAATTTTTATTATCTTGCTGTTCATGTGAATGAGTCCTATGTGCGGACATCTTTTTCTGATTTTCAAAATGTTTATTCTTGATTTTAAAATTCTTCAGCTCCCTGAGGCAGCTCCCTGCCTTCAGGGAGCTTTCAGTGCCACGCTCCCCTGCATGCACAGACTTTAGCGCTCGCACTCGTCTTGCCCTCTTCTCAGCGCACCTTTCACGCTAGCTGGCCGTTAGTTGGCTGGCCAGCCAGCGTGAAATCGTGGTCGGGGGCGGATTGCGGAGTCAGGCCATTTCCTGGCCACTCTTCGGCCTGCCCGCCGCGTCCACCTGATGACCCGAAAATCCTGCCCATAGTATTTGTGTCTTAGCAGTGACCACTGTATAGTCCTTGTGGAAACCAAGTCCCCTCTTCACCCACAGGATACCCTCCATTGTATTGTGTTGCACTGTGTTAAATGAGATAGATTCAGAAAGATGAAGGCAAAATACTGCTGATGCCGGAAATCTGAAATAAAAATAAAATGCTGGAAAAGCTCAGCAGATCCGGCAGCATCTGTGGAGAGAGAAACAGAAAAGTCATATGGACTCAAAATGTTAACTCTGTTTCTCTCTCCACAGATGCTGCCAGACCTGCTTAGATTCAGAAAGACCTCGCGGTTCAAAACTAGATACCTGCAAGGCACTGTGGGCCATCAGCAGCAGCAGAATTGTATTATGCCTCATTATATGATATTATAGCCTGCCATATCCTTAACTCTACTATTACTAACACTGGTTCAATGATGTGTGTAGAAGGGCATGCCAGCAACAGAACCAGGATTACTGCAGACTTGCCGCATCCAGCTGTGAACGGTGGTGGACTATTAAACAACTCACTGGAGGAGGAGGCTCCACAAATATCCCCATTCTCAATGTTGGAGGAGCCCAGCACATCAGTGCAAAAGATAAGGCTGAAGCATTTGCTACAATCTTCAGCCAGAAGTGCCGAGTGGAGGATCCATTTTTGCCTCCTCTGGAGGTCTCCAGCATCAGAGATGCCAGTCTTCAGCCAATTTGATTCACTCCACGTGGTATCAAGAAATGGCTGAAGGCACTGTATACTGCATAGGCTATGGACCCTGACAATATTCTGGCAATAGTACTGAAGACTTGTGCTCCAAAACTTGCCGCGCCCCTAGCCAAGCTGTTCTAGTACAGCTGCAACACTGGTATCACCAGGCTACGTGGAAAATTGCCCAGGTATGTCCTGTACACAAAAAGCAGGACAAATCCAACCTGGCCAATTATTGCCCCATCAGTCTGCTCTCGAACATCAGTAAATTCATGGAAGGGGTCATCAATAGTGCTATCAAGCAGCACTTGCTTAGCAATAAGCTGCTCACTGATGCCCAGTTTGGGTTCTGCCAGGGCCACTCAGCTCCTGACCTCATTATAGCCTTGGTTCAAACATGGACAGAAGAGCTGAACTCCCGAGCTGAGGTGACAGTGACTGCCCTTGACATCAAGACCGCATTTGACAGAATGTGGCATCAGGGAGCCCTTGCAAAACTGGAGTCAATGGGAATCAGGGGGGAAACATTCTGCTGGTTGGAGTCATACCTAGCAGAAAGGAGGATGGTTGTGGTTGTTGGAGGTCAGTCATCTCAGCTCCAAGACAAAACTGCAGGAGTTCCTCAGTGTAGTGCTCTGGGCCCAACCATCTTCAGCTGCTTCATCAATGACCTTCCTTCCCGCATAAGGTCAGAAGTGGGGATGTTCGCTGATGATTGCACAATGTTCAGCACCATCCACAACTCCTCAGATACTGAAGCAGTCCATGTCCAAATGCAGCAAGAACTGGACAATATCCAGGCTTGGGCTGACAAGTGGCAAATAACATTCGCGCCACACATGTGTCAGGCAATGACCATCTCCAACAAGAGAGACTCCAACCATTGTCCCTTGATGTTCAATGGCATTACCATCACTGAATCCCCCACTATCAATATCCTGGGGGTTACCATTGATCAGAAACTGAACTGGACTAGCCATATAAATACTGTGGCTACAAAAGCAGGTCAGAGGCTAGGAATCACCTCCTGACTCCCCAAAGCTTGTCCACCATCTGCAAGGCACAAGTCAGGAGTGTGATGGAATACTCCCCACTTGCCTGGATGGGTGCAGGTCCCAAAACACTCAAGAATCTTGACACCATCCAGGACTAAAGCAGCCCGCTTGATTGGCACCACATCCACAAACATTCACTCCCTCCACTACCAGCACACAGTAGCAGTACTGTGTACCACCTACAAGATGCACTGTTAGAATTCACCAAGTCTCCTTAGACAGCACCTTCCAAACCCACGACTGCTACCATCTACAAGGACAAGGGCAGCAGATAGATGGGAACACCACTACCTGGAAGTTCCCCTCCAAGTCACTCACCATCCTGACTTGGAAATATATCGCTGTTCCTTCACTGTCGCTGGGTCAAAATCCAGGAACTCCCTCCCTGACAGCGCTGTGGGTGTACCTACACCACACAGACTGCAGCGGTTCAAGAAGGCTGCTCACCACCACCTTCTCAAGGCCAACTAGGGATGGGCAATAAATGCTGGCCCAGCCAGCAAAGCCCACATCCCGTGAATGAATTTTTAAAAACTTAAAACGTGGTGAAGCTACAACACAGGACTTCATGCATTCTGAGCAGTGGAAGTTATAAACAGACTGGACAGACCTGAATGATTCTGCAATCAACAGATCAGTTCAAAACTCTGTAGTCCTGCCATGTGAATAATGGACTATTAAATAATCGGAGGAGGAGGCTTCATTAGCATCCTCATCCTCAATGATGGGGGAGTCCAGCACATCAGTGCAAAGACAATGCAGAAGCATTTGCTACAATCTTCAGTCAGAAGTTCCAAGTGGCTGATCCATCTCAGCCTCCTCCTGAGGCCTTCAGAAGCACAGATGTCAATCTTCAGCCAATTCGATTCACTCCATGTTATATTGAGAAATGGATGAAGTCCCTGGATGCTGCAAATGTTATGAGTCCTGACAACATTTTGGTCCTAATACTGAAGACTTATGCTCCAGAACTAGCTGCACTCCTAGCTAAGATGTTCCACCACAACTATGATGCTGGCATCTACCTGGCAATGTGTAAAATTGCCCAGGTATGTCCTATGCACAAAAAGTAGGTTAAATCCAACTGGCAAATTACTGGCCCATCAGTCTAATTGCGATCATCAGTAAAGTGATGGAAGATATGGTCAACTGTGTTATCATGCAGTACTTACTCATCGATAACCTGCTTAACAATGCTCAGTTTGAGATCTGTCAGGGTCATTCAGCTCCTGACCTCTTTATAGCCTTGGTCTAAACATGGACAAAAGAGCTGAATTCCAGAGATGAGATGAGAGTGACTGCTCTTGACATCAAGACAACATTTGACCGAGTGTGGCATCAAGGAGCAATAGCAAAATTGAAATCAATGGGAATCAGGAACTGGTTTATGACTTTTGGAGGTCAGCGATCTCAGCCCCAGAACATCACTGCAGAAGTTCTTCAGGGTAGTATCCTAGGCCCAACCATCTTCAGCTGCTTCATCAATGACCTTCCTTCCATCATAAGGTCAGATGTGGAATGATCGTTGATGATTGCACCGTGTTCAGCACCATTTGTGACTCCTCAAACATTGAAGCAATCCATGTCCAAATGCAGCAAGACCTGGACAATATCCAGGCTTGGGCTGAAAGGAAGCAAGTAACATTTGCACCACCCAAGGGTCAGGCAATGACCATCTCCAACAACAAAGAATCTAACCATCTCCTCATGACATTCAGTGAGGTTACCAGTTGAAAATGCCCCAATCCTCAACATCCTGGGTATTACTATTAACCAGAAGCTGAACTGGACTAGTCATATAAATACTGTGGTAAGAAAAGCAGGCCAGAGACTAGGAATTCTTCACTGAGTAACTCACCTCCTGTCTCCCCAAAGCTTGTCCACCATCTAGAAGACACAAGCCAGGAGTGTGATGGAATATTCCCTACTTCCCTGGATGAGTGCAGCTCCCACAACACTCAAGAAGCTCAACAACATCCAAGACAAAGCAATCCACTTGAATGCCATGCTATCCACATCTTAAACATTCACTCCCTCCACCACCAACACACTGGCAGCACCGTGTACCATCTATAGTATGCACTACAACAACTCACTAAGGCTCCTTTCACAGCATCTTCCAAACTTGCAACCTCATTAACTTCCTTTCTTTTGTACTCTATGCCCTTATTTATAAAGCCCAGGAGCCCATATGCTTTATTAACTGCGTTCTGTCTCTGCTTTGCCACCTTTTATGATTTGTGACCTCTACCAGCTAGAAGAACAAGGACAGTCGGCGCATGGGAACCAGCATCTGGAAGTTCCCCTCCAATTCATAGCCCATTCTGACTTGGAAATATACCGCCATTGCTTCACTGTCACTGGGTCAAAATCCTAGAACTACCTTCTTAACAGCGCTGTGAGTGTAGCCACACCACAGGGACTGCAGTGGTTCAACATGGCGGCTCACCACCACCTTCTCAAGGGCAATTAGGGATGGGCAATAAATACTGGCCTTGCCACAACATCACATGAATGAATAAATAAAGAAGAGTATTTGTGTATGTGTGTAAGAGAGAATATATGACAGAGTTTTTGTGTGAACGAGTGTCTGTGTGAGAGTTTGCTTGTTTGAATGAGTTTATGTGTGAGAGTGTGTGTATTTGTGAGCGTGTGTGTGTGCCCGTGCACGCACATGTATTTGATAGCAACTGTTTGAGTGTATTTTATTTTAGTGTGTATGTTAGTATATTTGAGACCATTTCTGTGAATGTGTGCTGAGTTTGTGTGATTCGAAAGCATCTGTTTGAGTATATTTTTACATGTGAGTGTGTTTATGTATTTGAGGACATGTGTGTGTATGTATACTTGAGTGAACTGTCAGGAGCCTGACTCTGGTACAGCTGTTGGCTTCCTGATGCTGCCTCCCCAATCAGAAGGTCGGCACCTCTGAAAACTTGGGGGCTGCAACGGAGGAGGTGGGCGCTACTGAGAAAAGTTGGATATCATGGAGGTACCCTAGAAGAAGTAAAGAAAGGATAACATTCATAGGGCCCAGGTAGACTTGAAATGTTAACTCTGTCTATCCATAGATGCTGCCAGACCTACTGAGCATTTCTAGCATTTTCTATTCTTATTATAGCTGAAATAGGCAGGCTGGGAGAATGGGCAAACAAGTGGCAAGTGAAAGTAATGGTGAGAAGTGTGGGCTGACTCATTTTGGTAGGAAGAACAAGGAAAGGCAATATAAAATATCAAGTACAATTCTAAAGTGGGTGTAGGAGCAGAGGGGCCTGCAGATATAGATGCACAAATCCTTGAAGGCATGGCAGGTTGAGAGAGTTGTTAATAAAGCATATGGGATCATGGGCTTTATAAACAGAGGTATAGAGTACGAAAGCAAGGAAGTTATGATAAACCTGTATAAAACACTTGTTCACCCTCAACTGGAGTATTATATCTGGTTCTGGAAACCACGCTTAAGGAAGGATGCAAACTAGAGAGAGTGTAGAAAAGATTCACGAATATGGTGCCAGGGATGAGGCACTCAGATACGTAGATAGGTTGGAACATAGGTTGGGATTGTTCTCTTTGGAGACGAGAAGATTAAGAGGAGATTTGATAGAGATGTCCAAAATCATTAGGGGTCTAGACAGAGTAGATAGGGAGAAACTGTTCCCTTTGATGGAAGGGTCCAGAACCAGAGAGCACCAATTTAAGGTGACTGTTCGAAGAAGCAACGTGACATGAGCAACTTTTTTTTATGCAGTGAGTGGTTAGGATCTGGAATGTAGAGAGTGAGTTGTGGAGACAGATTTAATTGTGACTTTCAAAAAGGAATTCAATAACTAGGAGGAGAAAAAACTTGCAGCGTGAAAAAGGCACGGGTGCAAGACTAGATGATTTGCACTTGCAGAGAGCCTGCACAGACACGATGGGCCAAACAACCTCCATCTGTGCTCTAGCCATTCTGTGATTTGTCTTCCTGGTTATATCAGCCTGATTACGTGCTCAAATACTAATGCAGGAGTCAAACCCACAAGCTTGTGACTCTTGGCTGCTAAACCTATCACTGTAACCAGGGCTTGAGACAGCAAAAGTAGCCAGGAATGTATTTTTGTAAAAAACATCAAGCTCAAATTAGTGCAAGAACTCTCTAACCTTGCAACAGCTAGTACCTATAAAAAAGTAAGCTTACTGTGCCAAAGACTTACTTATGTGTGGTTACTTTTGTGGTAAACTTTAAGTAATGCAAGAATGCAAGATTTAAAATAAAGTCTGAAGAACAAACAAACAGACAAATTTGGGAGCAGAAGTAGGCCATTCAGCAGCGCGAGCCTGCTCCGCCATTCAATAAGATCATGGCTGATCTGTTCCTGTTTTGAATTCCATATTCTCATCTACCCCTGATAATCTTGGATTCCCTTGCCTAACAAGAATCTATCTACCTCTGCCTTAAAAGTATTCAATGACCCTGCCTCCGCTGCCTTCTGAGGCAGAGTGTTCCAAAGTTGCACAACCCTTTGAGAGAAAAGATTTCTCCTCCTCTTTAAAATGACGAACCCTAATTTTAAAACAGTGCCCCCTAGTTCTGGACTTACCCAGAAGAGGAAACATCCTCTCCACGTCCACCTTGTCAAACATTCAGGATCTTATGTACTTCAGTCAAGTCACCCCTCTTCTAAACTCCAGTGGGAACAAGCCCAGTCTGCCTAACCTTTCCTCATAAGACTGCCTGTTCATTCCAGGTATCAATTCAGTAGACCTCCTGTGAATCGCCTCCAACGCATTTACATTCTTCCTTAAATAAGGAGACCAAAACTGCACACAGTATTTGAGATGTAGTCTCACCAGTTCCCTGTATAGCTGAAGCATAACATCCTTACTTTCATGTTCAATTCCTCTCGTAATAAAGGATAGCATTCCATTAACCTTCTTAATTACTTGCTGTATCTGCACTCGTCACATCCTGCCAATCAGAAAAAGACCCATTTATGCATACTCTGTTTTTTGTGACTCTTGCACTAGAATACCTAGATCCCTCTGCACCTCAGAATTCTGCAGATGTTCACTGTTTAAGTAATACTCTGCCAAAGTGAACAACTTTCCCACATTATACTCCATCTGCCAGATTTTTGCCTACTCACTCAACCTATCTATATCAGTCTGCAACCTCCTTATGGCCTCTTCACAACCTACTTCCCTATCTATCTTTGTGTCATCTTCAAATTTGGCTACCATACTTCCACTCTCCTTATCTAAGTCATTGATATAAATTGTACAAAGCTGAGGCCCCAGCACAGACTGACCCCTGTGGGATTCCACTCGTCACATCCTGCCAATCAGAAAAAGGACCATTTATATATACTCTCTGTTTTTTGCCAGACAGCCAATCTTCTACCCATGCTATTATATTACCCCCTACACCATGAGCTTGTGTTTTCTGCAATAACCTTTGATGTGGCACCTTAACAAATGCCTTCTGGAAATCCAAGTACAGAATGTCTACAGGATCCCCTTTATCCACAGCCTATGTTACTTCTTCAAAGAACTCCAGTAAATTGGTTAAACATGATTTCATTTCACAAAACCATGCTGACTCTTCCTGATTACAGCACCTTCTTCATGACAGACTTCAAGATAACTGGCCTATAGTTTCCTGTTTTCTGCCTCTCCCCTTTCTTGAATAAAGGGATTATATTTGCTACTTTCTCGTTTGATGGAACCTTTCCAGAATCTGGCAAATTTTGAAAAGTTAACACCAGTGCATCTGTTACCTCATTAGCCACCTCTTTTAAGACCCTACGATAAGGTCCATCAGCACCTGGAGACTTGTCAGCCTGCAGCTCCATCAATTTGCTCAGTTCCGTTTCCCTAGTGATTTCAATTTCACCAAGTTCCTCTTTCCCCTCCACCAGCTTTACAGCTTATAGATTTACAGCTATTAGTGGAATGTTTTTTGTATCCTCTATAGTGAACACAGAAGCAAAATGTTTGTTCATTTCATCCGCTATTTCTTCATTATCTAATATTAAGTACCCATTCTCACTCTCTAGGAGACCAGCCTGGAAGTTCCCCTCCAAGTCACTTACCATCCTGACTGGGAAATATATTGCCATTCCTTCACTGTCTGGGTCAAAATCCTGGAACTCCCTTCCTAACAGCACCGTGGGTGTACCTACACCACATGGACCGCAGCGATTCAAGAAGGCAGCTCACCACCACCTTCTCAAGGGCAATTAGGGATGGGCAATAAATGCTGGCCCAGCCAATGAAGCCCCCACGAATGAATAAAAAAAATGTTCACTTTACTTACTCTTTTCCTTTTTAATTACCTATCGAAACTCTTGCAATCCATTTTCACATTCCTAGCTAGCTTCTTCTCATTTTCTAAATTCTTTCTCCTGATTAACCTTTTAGCCGATCTCTGCAGTTCTTTATATTCTGTCCAATCATCTGTCCTGCCACTCATCTTTGCGCAGTTATATGCTTTTCCCTTAAGTTTGATGCTTTCCCTAACTTCTTTAGTTAACTATGGATGGTGGGTCCTTCCTTTAGAATTTTTCTTTATAGTAGGAATATACTCATTCTGAGTATTCTGAAATATCCCCTTCAATGTCTGCCACTGCTTCTCTATTGATCTATTCCCTAGCCTAGTGTCCTAGTTCACTTCAGCTAGCACAGCTTTCATGCCCACATATTTGCCCTCATTTAAGTTTAAAATACCAGTCTTAGACCCACTCTTCTCCCTTTCAAACTGGATGTAAAATTCAATCGTATTGTGGTCGCTGCTACCTAGGGGTGCCTTCACTCTGAGGTCCTTAACTAATCCTGCTTCTATTACATTATATTCTAAATGTTATCAGCTCTTAAGAATAACATCATTATTCACATTTAGTGGGAATGCAGAATGTAAGTCCTGAACCTAATTTTTTTCCCCAAGAGGTTCTGGTTAATCGGAAGTGGGTTGGAATTCTCAAGGAAAATTCCCTCTCCCGCTGAGAGAGGGCAGAAATAGCTGTTAGAAAAGCTTGCATTTGTATAGCATCTTTAACAACTTTAGGACGTCCCAAAGCTCTTTATAGCCAATGACGTACCTTTGAAGTGTAGTCACTGTTGTAATGTAGGAAACCTGGGCATCTAATTTGCACACAGCAAACCCCCACAAACAGCAATATTGCTGAAGAGAGAGGCAATGTTATCGAAGGTTTTCGTCTTGCACTCCTCAGGACAAACACAGGAATGCCAAATTTCAAAAGCTGCAACAATTTGCACCATGGGAGAAAAGGGTGCTGATTGGTTGACAAGTTGGCTCTGATTGGCCAGGGCATTGCCATGGAGAAAGCAACGGGAGCTATAGGCTCCCCCAGCTCCCAGGTAGTTCAAGGCTTGTTATTCCTTTCTCATTCTGGCTCAGCTGGTTAATATTGTGTCAGATGTAACACTGAGGCACTCAGGGGGAGGAAAGCCCCAGGTTTTTCAGGCTGAATCTGCACCCTCAGATGACACACCTTTAGAGAGTTTAGTTGCCATATCTGTAAGAACTTTCAAAAAGAGATCTGTGGGAAGACATTTTGTTTGAGTCAGTTACGCCTGAGTAAATGCCAGCAATACTAGACTAGCAATAGAGGAAGTCATTCAACATCCTGAACCATCGCCCCTATTCTCAGAGGAACCAGTTGAAAAGCACCTGGGCTGCGGGGGTGGGGTGTGGGGGGAGGTGCACTAGGTGGCAACTTTTGGGCCGAAGCCGTGACACACTTAAAGCAGCACCAGCTTTAACTAACAATGAGCAGGCTGCTCCAGTGCTGAATTGAATCAGTGAATCGAAGCTTGGGGCTGAGTCCAAAATGTCTTCTAATCAAATAAGGAGTGTTGACAAGTTTGTGCTCTGAATTAAGTTGAAAGTTAACACACACAATGTAATTCTCCCCTTTCCTACCATTTCACACATGCATTCATCCCTATTTCCCTATTCCCAGTGTATGAACGGCAGCTCCTGATTGTGAAGGTCATCCTGACGAGGAAGAGAACCAGACCCCAATGTGTAAAATGGGTATTGTCCATCTTCCTAGACTGGAAAAGGCAGGGTCTTCCGTTCAAACGAGAATCTGCATTTACTTGTGAAGGTACCTCCACTTGGATTCACCTTGGACTGGACCACCCCATCTTGCACGATTCTTTAGATCGCAGTGGTTTAAAAAAAATATTCATTTACAGGATGTGGGCTTTGCTGGCTGGGCCAGCATTTATTGCCCATCCCTAATTGCACTTGAGAAGGTGGTGGTGAGCTGCCTTCTTGAACTGCTGCAGTCCATGTGGTATAGGTACACCCACAGTGCTGTTAGGGAGAGAGTTCCAGGATTTTGACCCGGTGACAGTGAAGGAACGGCGATATATTTCCAAGGATGGTGAGTGGCTTCGATGGGAACTTCCAGATGGTGGTGTTCACATGTATCTGCCATCCTTTGTGGGTTTGGAAGGTGCTGTCTAAGGAGCCTTGGCGAGTTTCTGCAGTGCATCTTGTAGATGGTGCACACTGCTACTCCTGTGTATCAGTGGTGGAGGGAGTGAATGTTTGAGGATTGAGTGTTGTTGGAGCTGTACTCATCCTTGCACGAGGAAAGTATTCCATCACACTCCTGATATGTGCCTTGTAGATGGTAGACAGGCTTTGGGAAGTCAGGACGTGAGTTGCTCCCTAACCTCTGACCTGCTCTCATAGCCACAGTATTTATATGGCTAGTCCAGTTCAGTTTCTGGTCAATGGTAACCCCCCAGGATGTTGATAGTGTGGGATTCAGTGATTGTAATACCATTGAATATCAAGGAGGATGGTTGGATTCTCTCTTGTTGGAGATGATCATTGCCTGACACTTGTGTGGCGCGAATGTTACTTGCCACTTGTCAGACAAAGCCTGGATGCTGTCCAGATCTTGCTGTATTTGGACATGGACTGCTTCACTATCTGAGTTGTGAATGGTGCAGAACATTGTGCAATCATCAGCAAACATCCTCACTTCTGACCTTATGATGGAAGGAAGGTCATTGATGAAGCAGCTGAAGATGGTTGGGCCGAGGACACCACCCTGAGGAACTCCTGCAGTGATGTCCTGGAGCTGAGATGACTGACCTCCAACAACCACAATCACCTTCCTTTGTGCTCGGTATGACTCCAACCAGCGGAGAGTTTTTCCCCTAATTCCCATTGACTCCAGTCTTACTGGGGCTCCTCGATATCACACTCAGTCAAATGCTACGTTGATGTCAAGGGCAGCCACTCTCACCTCACCTCAGGAGCTCAGCTCTTTTGTCCATGTTTGCACCAAAGCTGTAATGAATCAGAAGCTGAGTGGCCCTGGTGGAACCCAAACTGAGCATCAATGAGCAGGTTATTGCTAAGTAAGTGCCGTTTGATAGCACTGTTGATGACTCCTTCCATCACTTTAGTGATAATCGAGAGTAGGCTGATGGTGGCAGTAATTGGCCAAGTTGGATTTGTCCTGCTTTCTGTGTACAGGACATACCTGGGCAATTTTCCACATTGCTGGGTAGATGCCAGTGTTGTAGTTGTACTGGAACAGCTTGGCTAGGGGTGCGGCAAGTTCTGGAATACAAGTCTTCAGTACTATTGCCAGAATGTTGTCAGGGCCCATAGCCTTTGCACTATCCAGTGCCTTCAGCCATTTCTTGATATCACGTGGATACTCTGACATGTTTTGACCATCCTTATTTATTGCTGGGTCAAAATCCTGGAACTCCATCCCTAATAATGGAGCTATACCATATGGACTGCAGCTGTTCAAGAAGGAATGCGGGGAATTTTAAGGGCAACACTCCTGCCCCCACCGTCTGCAACCCACCACTGGGGGACTGTAAAATCCTGCCCAGATTGTCTCTCTCCCTCTGGTCATGTGACTTTCCCTCTGCCTCAAGAAAGCAGCTCAATATCATCTGCTCATGTGCAATTAGCGATGTGCACTGAATACTGGCCATCATTTTGAAACATCTGTCTCCATGTACCTCCCTCAGATCTTTCTCCTATAATCACTATTGCTGTTTTACCTCGTCCTCCCTTTCACACTTTCCATCTTTATGGTATCCTGTACTTTAATGTGTGTAGTAGTTGTGTGTAATGGTTAAACATGGTGATGTATTGGTTATATGTAGGGGTTACACATGGAGTGTCATGGCTATGTTACCAGACCAAAGAACCAGAGTTCAAATCCCACCAATGGCAGTTTTAGAATTACAATTCAGTCTTAAAAGAAGAAATCAGGAGATGGAAAAGCTGGTACCAACAAAAAATGACCATGAAGCTGTCAGATTGTTGTAAAAACCCATCTGGCTCATTATTCTCCTCCAGGGAAGGAAATCTGCAGGCCTCACTCGGTCTGTCCTACGTGTGACTCCAGATCCATAGCAATGTAATTGACTCTTAACTGCCCTCTGAAATGGCTTAAAGCCACTAACTTACAACAAAGAATAACACATGGACTACAGTGGTTTGAGAAGGTGGCTCACCCCTACTCAGGGCAATCAGGGATGGGCAATAATGGTGGCCTAAGCAGCAACACCCACATCCCCAGAATGAGCATACAAACTTACAAGCATATGAATTAGGAGCAGGAGTAGGCCACTGGACCCCTCCAGCCTGCAAATGGCTGATCTGATTGCAACCCCAACTCCACATACCTCCCTGCCCCTACCCTCGCTTATCAAGAATCTACCTACAAAAAGAACTACACTTTGCCTGGATATATAATTAAAAACCAGCACTCACAACAGGATATGAGACAAGCCCCAGTTCTAAAAGCTACATTGCAGGAAATCACTATTCTCTGGTAACCATTCTCACTGGTTCTCAATGGGTTAACTCAGTAATTGAATAGTCAGAAAGCTGCAAGGCATAGACTGGTGTTACCCAACCTTCTCAAAACCCACAGCTCAGAGTGAGTGCAGCAGAGACAGCGGAGCTGTGGGTTCAGACAAAAATACATCTTTTAACACTTCCTATTATAGCAAAACAAATGAGCACAGAGAGTCAGAGCAAGAGAGAGTGTGTGAAAGAGAGAGAGGGACAGAAACTCAGAGTGCAAGATTGTGTGCAAGAGAGAGAGAGAGAGAGAGAGAATCAGAGATGGGCAGAGTCAGGGATAGAGACAGGACAGAATTGTCCCAGATTGACACTGTGTGGTAGCAGGCAGGTAAACGCCGGCTGTGATGGCGGGTTTACATGCCAAGCCGTCCCAAGCCCACCGCATTACTTGTATTCCCAGGAAACATGCCATTTCCATGGTGGGCATGCTCTCATTCTCCTGCCACGCCATCACTTCTCCGCTTCATTACGCTGGGCACGTACACATAGCTCAGTGCTTCCAGGCCACAACTACTGCAAGGAAGGTGTCCATGAAAGGCAAAAAGACTGCAGCCCCCAGGTTTAGTGACGCATCATTGGAATGCTATTTGAATGGTATGGAGGTACGACGTGATGTCCTCTACCCTCACTCTGGCTGTAGGACAGGCAGTGGCATCATCAATCCAGCATGGCAGGTGGTGGCAGCGGTGGTCAGTGTCAAAGCTGCACAGAAGAGGTTGGCCACCCAGTGCAGATAGAGGATGAATGATCTCATTTGTGCAGCCAGGGTATAGCAACCATCTCATCACTCTAAACTCATACACTCAAGCCCATCACACACTCACTGGCATCTCATTCACTGCCAGCTCAAGGGGCATCATACCTACTCTCACACACATACCCTCACACGCCCATCTCGCCTCATCTCCTCTGGAGACTGCCTCTTCAGACCTCACCATCTTTAGGCCACTTGCACAGTTCAACATGTGTCCACATACACCCTGGGATACCTCCCTTCCCCTGTACAGCCCTTGCCCTGCAGCCTCTTGCCTTGCCTCAGGCCACTTCTCCCCCTTCCCCAAGCAAGACCTATGCCTGCAGCCATTGAAAAGCCAACCCTGCCTTATGGCTGGTCTGGTGGGTAGAGACCTACCTGTGAACCCCCCTAAAAGTGATGTGGTGCTGCCTGTGAAGCCTGGTGCTCATGATTGTGAGTGCTGCCTGAAGCAAGGTAGGCAAACAAACCTTGAAGTCCCAAGTGAAGTGCAGCTCACCAGGTGTATGTCGCTTATGTGCTATTGTTGGTGTGTTTTCCTGCCAATGTGGGCAGACGATCCAGCGGGGTTGAGTAGATGAGTCCAAGAGGTTGGCCTTATAATGATACGCTGATTAATTACAATGAGGTTCCCGACATCTGATGGCGGGAAACGCGGCCCACCATCCGCAGGCTGAGTGGATGATCGCAAACTGGTTTCACGCCTTTGTGAAACCGATCATGCCATATTGTCCCCCCGTGCCACCGAAAGTGCCTAACACCGACAGGCATGGAAAATCCCAGCCTGGGAGAGAGACAGATAGAGGGAGACAGAGAGATCCAGAGTAAGAGAGTCAGAGAGAGAATCAAAGAGAGTGAATCAGAGTCACAGAGAGAGAGAGACAAAGAGACAGAGAGACAGAGATGGACAGAGTCAGAAAGAGCCAGAGAGAGAGAGAGAGATGGAGGGAGAGTGACAGAGAATCACAGACAGAGACAGAAGCATTCAAAAGGGAATTGTCAGGGCTGAAAGCCTTTGCAGTATCCAATGCATTCAGGTGTTTCTTGATGTCATGTGGAGTGAATCGAATTGACTGAAGACTGGCATCTGTAATGCTGTAATGGCTGATCCTCTATCTCAATCTCTCCCCATGCCCCTTGGCGCCTTTAGAGTCTAGAAATCTATTTCCTTCTTTAATATATTCTGTGACTTGGCCTCCTCAATCTTCTGTGGTAGAGAATTCCGCAGGTTCACAGCCCCCAGAGTGAAGGAGTTTCTCCTCATCTCAGTACTAAATGGCCTACCCTGTATTCTGAGATCGTGACCCTACATTCTAAACCCCCTGGCCAGAGGAAACATGCCTGTATCTAGTCTGTCCAGTCTGTCAGAATCTTATATGTTTCATTCTTCTAAACTCCAGTGAATACAGGCCTACTCAACCCAATCTCTCCCTATACAACAATCCTGCCATCCCAGAAATCAGTTTAGTGAATTTTCACTGCACTCCCTCCTTTCTTAGGTAAGGAGACCAAAACTGCACACAATACTCCAGATGTGGTCTCACCAAGGGCCTGTAAAGCTGCAGTAAGTACACAAGTCCTTTCGCAATGAAGGCCAACATACCATTTGCCTTCTTAACTGCTTCCTGTACCTGCATGATTGCTTTCAGTGATTGGTGTACAAGGACACCCAGGTCCCTTTGTACATCAACATTTCCCAATCTATCACCATTTAAATAATACTCTGCCATTCTGTTTTTCCTACCAAAGTGGATAACTTCACACTTATCCACGTTATACTGCATCTGCCATGTATTTGCCCTCTCACTCAACTTGTCTAAATTGCCTTGAAGCTTCTTAATACCCTCCTCACCGCTTACATTCCCATCCAGTTTTGTGTCATCAGCAAACTCGGAAATATTACAAACAAAAACAAAAATAGCTGGAAAAACTCAGCAGGACTGACAGCATCTGCAGAGAGGAATACAGTTAACGTTTCGAGTCCGTATGACTCTTCATCAGAACTAAGTAAAAATAGAAAAGAGGTGAAATATAAGCTGGTTGAGGGGGGTGGGACAGGTAGAGCTGGATAGAGGGCCAGTGATAGATGGAGGCAAAGAAGAGATTGCCAAAGATGCCATAGACAAAAGGACAAAGGGGTGTATCGCCACCGTCAACACCCCTTTGTCCTTTTGTCTATGACCTCTTTGGCAATCTCTTCTTTGCCTCCATCTATCACTAGCCATCCATCCAGCTCTACCTGTCCCACCCCCTTCAACCAGCTTATATTTCACCTCTTTTCTATATTTCTTAGTTCTGATGAAGAATCATACGGACTCGAAACATTAACTGTATTCCTCTCTGCAGATGCTGTCAGACCTGCTGAGTTTTTCCAGCTATTTTTGTTTTCATTTCAGATTTCCAGCATCTGCAGTATTTTGCTTTTATCAGAAATATTGCATTTGGTTCCCTCATCCAAATTATTGCTATATTGTGAGTAGCTGGGACCCACGTACTGATCCCTGCGGTACCCCACTAGTCACCGCCTGCCACTCCAAAGAAGACTCATTTATTCCTACCCTCTGTTCCCCAATCCCATGAGCTTTAATCTTATACACTAACCCCTTATGTGGGACTTTATCAAAAGCTTTCTGAAAATCTAAATACACCACATCCACTGGTTCTCCCTTATCTATTCTGCTAGTTACGTCCTCAAAAAACTCCAGTAGGTTTGTTAAACATGATTTCCCTTTCATAAATCCATGTTGACTTTGTCTAATCCCATTGATATTTTCTAAGTGTCCTGTTATCACATTCTTAATAATAGGCTCCAGCATTTTCCTTGCTACTGCTGTTAGGTTAACCGGCCTGTAGTTCCCTTTATATTCCCCCCTCCTTTTTTAAATAGTGGGGTTACATCTGCCACCCTCCAATCTGCCAGGACTGTTCCAGAATCTACAGAATTTGGAAGATGACAACCAACACATCCACTATTTCCATGACAACCTCCTTTAGTAGCCTGGGACGTAAATTATCAGGCCCTGGGGATTTATTGGCTTTCAGTCCCATTAATATTTCCAGCACTATTGTTTTATTAATACTAATTTCCTTCAATTCCTCTTTCTCATTAGACTCTTAGTTCCCTAGTATTTCTGGAAGTTATCTGTGTCTTCCTCCGTGAAGGCAGAACTAAAATAGTTGCTTAATTGCTCTGCCATTTCCTTGTTTCCTATTATAAATTCTCCTGTTTCGGACTGTAAGGAACCTACATTTTTTCATGAATCTTTTACTTTTTACAGGCTTATAGAAGTTTTTTCTGACCGCTTTTATGTTCCTTGCAAGTTTACTCCCATAATCTATTTTTCCCCCTCTTAATCAATCTCTTGGTCCTCCTTTGCTGAATTCGAAACTGCTCTCAATCCTCAGGCTTGCTATTTCTTCTAGAAACTTTATACAACTTCTCTTTGGATTAAACAGTGAATCAGACAGAAAGTCAGAGAAGGTGAGAGACAGAGAGAAACAGTGTCAGAGAGGGTGAGAGACAGAGAGAGAGTCAGAGAGCGAGAGAGTTAGAGAGAGTAAAAGTCAGAGCAGTCAGTGAGACAGAGAGTGGGTTCTGCAGGCAGATTTTAGGGATTTGGAAAAATAATCCAAAATTAGGACCTCAAAGGTAGTCATTTCCAAATTAATCCAAGTGCTATGTGGTAATGAGTACAGAAACAGAAGGATAGAGCAATAAATGTGTGGTTGGAGAAATTTTGCAGGATGAATTGCTTTAAAATTTGGGAACAATGGGACCAGTTTTGGGGGAAAGCAGACAAGCTGAATGGTTTGCACCTCAACAAGAGCTGGGGCCAATATCTAGATGGGAAGATTTGCTTGTTGGGGAGGGTTTAGACTAGCTTGGCAGGGAGGTGGGGGCAAGAGTGTATATTTAGAAGGGATCAGCAAACATGGAAATGAAAGGCAGAAATGTAATAAGTGATAACGGAAGGCAGAGGATACAAAGCTAGAAAGCAGACACCAAAGGCATTGCTCAATGATTACTGGTATGTACTTCAATGCAAGGAGCCTATTGAATAAGCAGACGAACTGAGGGAACACACATTTGGAATTATGATATCCCAGCTATCACTGAAACTTGGCTTAAAGAAAGGTAGGTATGACAGTTCAATATTCCTGGGTACAGTGTTTTCAGATGAGATAGGGAGGGGTATGTAAAAGCAGAAGGGTGTCACAATATTAGTTAAAGAAACAGTTGTAGCTGTGAGGGGGCTGATATTTTGGACAGATCATGGAATGAGGCCACAAGGGGTTAAACTGAAGAACAAACAAGTGACAATCCCACCACTGGGAATGTACTATAGAACCTGCCCACCTGCAATCCCAAAACAGTCAGAGAGATAGAAAAGCAAATATTTAGGCAAGCCTCCGAGAAGTGCAAAAATAAAAGGGAGTAGGAGATTTCAACTGGATCATATTAAATGAGGTAAATTCAGTGTAAATAACATAGAGGGTGCAGAATACTTAAAATGCATTCAGGAGATCTTTTCCACCAGTATGTAGCAAGCTCAACAAGAGAGTTTGTGACTTAATTTTAAGGGAATGAATCTGGGCAAGCATAGGAGTATCAGTGTGAGACCGTTTCGGTGATATTTATCATAAATTTAATTTAAGCATGGAAAAAGACAAAGACGAAATAGGAGTAAGAGTTCTCAGTTGGGGAAAGGCCAATTTTACTAAGCTGAGATGAGATTTGGTGAACGTGAACTGGAAGTAGCTACTTGAAGGTAAATCAGTTTTGGAGCATTCAAAGAGGAGGTAGAGAGGGTTCAGAACAAATAAAAATTATGGGATGCCCAAATCTAGAGGCCCCTGCATGCCAATGGACATACAAAGTAGGATAAGGCAAAGAAAGGGAAGAGCACAATACTGCAGAAAGCCTAGAGGAGTGTAGAAAGTGAAAGGGGTGAAATTATAAAAGGAAATTGAGAAAGCAATGAGGGTGTGAGAATATATTGGCAAGGAAAACCCAAAGATATTTTATAAATACATAAAGAGCAAGATGATAACCTAGGAAAGAGTAGGGCTGGTTAGAGACCAAAAAGATAACGTGTGTTGAAGAGGAAGATGTGGGCATAAACTTTAATGAATAATTTTTGTCTGTTTTCACAAAAGAGGCAATGATGCAGACATTGTAGATAATGGGGAGGAGTGTGAAATGTTGGCTGGGTTAAACCAAGGTGAGAGAGGAAATATTAAGAGGTACAGTATGTTTGAAAGCAGACCAATCACCAGGCCCAGGTGAAATGTATCCCAGGCTATTAGAAGAAGCAAGGGAGAAAATAACAAAGACTTTGGCCATGATTTTGCAATTCTCTCTGGCTAATAGGCATGGTGCGAGGGACTAGTGGACTCCTAACATTGTACTTACAGGCCAGTCAGCCTTGTTGTGTCACTATAATATAATACCTTGGTCTTATTTAATGTACAAGACACTGGTTACTCATAAGACATTGGGTAAGCATGTTATGGATTCATTTATAAAGATTAGGGCCATGAGAATAGCTATATGTAGGGTGAAAGCCTGAAGACATCAGAGCTGCGTGCGCGCGCTCTGGTCAAAGCAAAAGTGAAACTACGACAGGATCACATGACACATTTCCCTTCGAGTGATGTCATGCTGCTAATCCTTAAAGGCATATTGAAACCATCCTAACCTCGGTGTTTGGCAAATTATTGGGGAAAATTCTAAGGGACAGTGTTAATCATTAGAAAGGTTAATCAGGGACAGTCGGCATGGATTCATTAAGGGGAGGTTGGTCTGACTAACCTGATTGAATTTTTGAGAAAGTGACAAGAAGGGCCAATGATGTAATCTACATAAATTTTAGCAAGGCTTTTGACAAGATCCATTGGCAGGCTGATCAGAAAAGATCATGGGACAGAAAGTGGCAATTTGGATCCAAAATTGTCTCAGCAGTGGGGAGCAAAGTTTTATGGTCACCAGTGTTTTTGTGGCTGAAAGGCTGTTTTCAACGGGGTTCTGCAGGGCTCATTACTGGGTCCCATTCTTTTTGTGACATATATCAATGATTTAGACTTGCATGTAGGCGATATGATTAAGAAATTTGCAGATGCCACGTAGTCGATAGTGAGAAAGAAAACTGTAGGCTGCAGGAAGAGAAAGCTGTGGACTGGTCAAATGGGCAGAAAAATGGCAAATGGAGTTCAGTCTGGAAAAGTGTGAAGTGACGCATTTGGCAAGGGCAAACAAGGCAAAGGAACGCATGATAAATGGTAGGTATCTGAGAAGTAATGTAGTGTAACCTCATGGCCTGGCATATCCCCAACTCTGCCATTACCATCAAGCCAGGGGATCAACCCTGGTTCAACAAAGAGTGCAGGAGGGTATGCCAGGAGCAACACCAGGCATACCTAAAAATGAGGTGTCAACCTGGTGAAGCTATAACACAGGACTACTTGTGTGCCAAACAGCATAAGCAGCAAATAATAGATAGAGCTAAGTGATCCCACAACCAAAGGATCAGATCTAAGCTCAGCAGTCCTGCCACATCCAGTCGTGAATGGTGTTGGACATTTAAACAACTCACTGGAGGAGGAGGCTCCATAAATATGCCCATCTTCAATGATGGAGGAGCCCAGCACAGCAGTGCAAAAGATAAGGCTGAAGCAAGTGTTGAGTGCAGCATCTATCTTGGCCTCCTCCGGAGGTCCCCAGCATCACAGATGCCAGTCTTCAGCCAATTCGATTCACTCCACGCAATATCAAGAAAAGGCTGAAGGCACTGGATACTGCAAAAGTTATGGATCCTGACAATATTCCGGCAATAGTATTGAAGACTTGTGCTCCAGGACTTGCTGCACCCCAAGCCAAGCTGTTCCAGTACAGCTACACGCTGGCACCTATCTGGCTATGTGGAAAATTGCCCATGTACACAAAAAGTAGGACAAATCCAGCCTGGCCCATTGGACAACTCTTGATCATCAGTAAAGTAATGGATGGGGTCATCAATAGTACTATCAAGCAGCATTTGCTTAGCAATAACCTGCTCACTGCTGCCCAGTTTGGGTTCCACCAGGGCCACTCAGCTCCTGACCGCATTACAACCTTGGATCAAACATGGATAAATGATCTGAAATCCTGAGGTGAGCTAAGAGTGACTGCCCTTGACATCAAGGCCGCATTTGACAGAGTGTGGCATCAAGGAGCCCTAGCAAAACTGGAGTTAGTAGGAATTGGGAGAAAACACTCCGCTGGTTGGAGTCATACCTAGCACAGAGAAGGTGGTTGTGGTTGTTGCATGTCAGTCATCTCAGCTCCAGGACATCACTGCAGGAGTTCCCCAGGGTAATGTCCTAGGCCCAGCCATCTTCAGCTGCTTCATCAATGACCTTCCTTCCATCATAAGGTCAGAAATGGGGATGTTTACTGATGATTGCACAATGTTCTGCACCATTCGCGACTCGTCAGATACTGAAGCAGTCCATGTCCAAATGCAGCAAGACCTGGACAATATCCAGGCTTGGGCTCAAAAGTGGCAAGTGACATTCGCACCACACGAGTGCCAGGCAATGACCATCTCCAACAAGAGAGAATCTAACCATTGCCCATTGATGTTCAATGGCATTATCATCACTGAATCGCCCACTATCAACATCCTGGGGGTGACTATTGACCAGAAATTGAACTGGGCTAGCCGTATAAATACTGGGGCTACAAGAGCAGGTCGGAGGCTAGGAATCGTGCATTGACTAACTCACCTCCTGACTCCCCAAAGCCTGTCCACCGTCTACAAGGCACAAGTCAGAAGTGTGATGGAATACTCTGCACATGCCTGGATGGGTGTAGGTCCCACAACATTCAAGAAGCTTGACACCATCCAGGACAAAGCAGCCCACTTGATTGGCACCACATCCACAAACATTCACACCCTCCACCACCGACGTACAGTAGCAGCAGTGTGTACCATCTACAAGATCCACTGCAGGAATTCACCAAGACTCCTTGGACAGCACTTTCCAAACCCATGACCTCTGCTATCTAGAGGGACAAGGGCAGCAGATAGATGGGAACTTCCCCATCTGGAGGTTCCCCTCCAAGCCACTCACCATCCTGACTTGGAAACATATCACAGTTCCTTCACTGTTGCTGGGTCAAAATCCTGGAACATCCTCCCTAACAGCACTGTGGGTGTACCTACACCACACGGGCTGCAGTGGTTCAAGAAGGCAGCTCACCACCTCTCAAGGGAAACTAGGGATGGGCAATAAATGCTGTCCCTATCCAATATCCAGGAATAAAAACAAATTGTGTAAACACTAGTGAGACCAGCTGGAGAACTCGGTACAGTTCTCAACACATTACAGGACGGACTTGAAAAGTTAACTCTGTTTTCCTCTCCACTGATGCTGTCAGACCTGCTGAGTTTTTCAGCAATATTTGTTTTGGTTTCAGATTTCCAGCATCCGCAGTATATGGCTTTTACATTACAGGAGGGATCACACTACTGGGCCTAAGACTAGTGTTTTAAGCCTCAATAAAGGTAATTATAAGGACATATAAGACCATAAGACATAGGAGCAGAAATTAGGCCATTCGGTCCATCGAGTCTGCTGCGCCATTCAATCATGGCTGATAAGTTTCTCAACCCCATTCTCCCGCCTTCTCCCCATAACCTTTGATCCCCTTACCAATCAAGAACCTATCTATCTCGGTCTTAAATACACTCAATGACCTGGCCTCCACAGCCTTCTGTGGCAATGAATTCCATACATTCACCACTCTCTGGCTAAAGAAGTTTCTCCTCATTTCTGTTCTAAAAGGTCTTCCCTTTACTCTGAGGCTGTGCCCTCGGGTCCTAGTCTCTCCTACTAATGGAAACATCTGCCCCACGTCCACTCTATCCAGGCCTTTCAGTATTCTGTAAGTTTCAATCAGATACCCCCTCATCCTTCTAAACTCCATCGAGTATTGACCCAGAGTCCTCAAACGTTCCTCATATGTTAAGCCTTTCATTCCTGGGATCGTTCTCGTGAACCTCCTCTGGACCCTCTCCAGGGCCAGAACATCCTTCCTGAGATACGGGGCCCAAAATTGCTCACAATATTCTAAATGTGGTCTGACCAGAGCCTTATAAAGCCTCAGCAGCACATCCCTGCTTTTATATTCTAGTCCTCTCGAAATAAATGCTAACATTGCATTTGCCTTCCTAACTACCGAATCAACCTGCAAGTTAACCTTAAGAGAATCCTGGACTAGGACTCCCAAGTCCCTTTGCACTCCAGATTTCTGAATTCTCTCCCCATTTAAAAAAAGTCTATGCCTCTATGCTTCCTACCAAAATGCATGACCTCACACTTCCCCACGTTGTATTCCATCTGCCACTTCTTCGCCCATTCTCCTAACCTGTCCAAATCCGTCTGCAGTCTCCTCGCCTCCTTAATACTACCTGTCCCTCCACCTATCTTTGTATCATATACAAACTTAGCCAGGAGGCCCTCAGTTCCTTCATCTAGATCATTAATGTATAAAGTGAAAAGTTGTGTTCCCAACATTGACCCCTGCGGAACTCCACTAGTCACCGGCCACCATCCTGAGAAGGACACCCTTATCCCCACTCTCTGCCTCCTGCCAGACAGCCAATCTTCTATCCATGGTAATACCTTGCCTCTAACACCATGGGCTCTTATCTTACTGAGCAGCCTCCTGTGCGGCACCTTGTCAAAGGCCTTCTGGAAGTCCAAGTAGATAACATCCATTGGCTCTCCTTTGTCTAACCTACTCATTACCTCCTCAAAGAATTCTAACAGATTTGTCAGGCACGACCTCCCCTTGATGAAACCATGCTGACTTTGCCCTATTTTACCATGCACTTCCAAGTATTCTGAAATCTCATACTTAATAATGGACTCTAAAATCTTACCAACGACCGAGGTCAGGCTAATCGGCTTGTAATTTCCAGTCTTTTGCCTCACTCGCTTCTTAAACAGGGGGGTTACATTAGTGATTTTCCAATTCTCTGGGACCTCCCTGACTCCAGTGATTCCTGAAAGATCACCACTAACGCCTCCACTATCTCTTCAGCTATCTCCGTCAGAACTCTGGGGTGTAATCCAACTGGACCAGGTGATTTATCCACCTTTAGACCTTTCAGTTTTCCTAGCACCTTCTCCTTGGTAATGGCCACCATACACACCTCTGCCCCCCGACTCTCTTGAACTTTGTGGATGTTACTCATGTCTTCCTCCGTGAAGACTGATGCAAAGTACCTATTTAGTTCCTCCGCCATTTCTTTATTCCCCACTACTACTTGTCCAGCATCATTTTCCAGCAGCCCAATGTCCACTTTTGCCTCTCTCATACCCTTTATATATCTAAAAAAACTCTTGCAATCTTCTTTTATATTACTGGCTAGTTTACCCTCATATTTAATCTTCTCCCTCCTTATTTCTTTTTTAGTTGTCCTCTGTTGGTCTTTGTAGGCTTCCCAATCCCCTGGTTTCCCACTGCTCTTCGCCGCATTGTATGCTTTCTCTTTAGCTTTTATGCTGTCCCTGACTTCCCTTGTCAGCCATGGTTGCCTTGTCCTCCCTTTAGTGTGCTTCTTCTTCCTAGGGATGAATTTTTGCTGTGTCTCCCAAATTAGTCCCAGAAACTCCTGCCATTGTTGTTCCACTGTCTTTCCTGCTAGGCTCATCTCCTAGTCAATTCTGGCCAGCTCCTCCCTCATGCCTCTGTAGCTGCCTTTATTCAACTGTAAAACCATTACATCTGATTCCAGCTTTTTCCTCTCAAATTGTAGGGTAAATTCTATCATATTATGGTCACTTCCTCCTAAGGGTTCCTTCACCTTAAGCTCCCTTATCAAATCTGCCTCATTACACATCACTAAATCTAGAATTGCCTGTTCCCTAGTGGCTCCACCACAAGCTGCTCCAAAAAGCCATCTCGTAGACATTCCACAAATTCCTTTTCTTGGGATCCATTACCAACCTGATTTTCCCAATCTACCTGCATATTGAAATCCCCCATGATCTCTGTAACCTTGCCTTTCTTACACGCCTTTTCTATCTCCTGGTGTATCTTGTGCCCCACATCCTGACTACTGTTCGGAGGCCTGTAGATAACTCCCATTATGGTTTTTTTACCTTTGTGGTTCCTCAACTCTACCCACACAGATTCTACATCATCTGACTCTACATCATTTCTTGCTATCGATTTAATTTAATTTCTTACTTGCTTTGTTTGCCAACCTGCCTATCTTTTCGATAGGATGTATATCCTTGGATATTTAGCTCCCAGTCCTGATCCCCTTGCAGCCATGTCTCTGTGATGCCCACCACATCATACCTGCCAATTTCAATCTGCGCCACAAGCTCATTTACCTTATTTCATATACTGCATGCATTCAGATACAACATCTTCAGTCCTATATTTCCCGTCCCCTTTCTCATTGTTGTCCCTTTATCTGATGTGCTTGAAGTTAGATTCCTAGCCTTTTCCAGACACTCTGTCCTATTTTGTGTTCTGGAGACTTTAGTAGTCTCTCCTGGGCTCTCCTTTCTTTTCAGTTTTTTCATAATTTTCCATGAAGTTGAATCCACACACCACCCCCCCCAACATCTAACCTGCTGCTTTGTTTCCCATTAGTCATACTTCTTGGAGTTTTACCCTTCCCTCCGCCTCCCACTTTCTAGTTTAAAGTCCTGTTGACCACCCTATTTACCCTTTTCGTTGGAACATTGGTCCCAGATCGGTTCAGGTGAAACCGTCCCAACGGTACAGATCCCTCCTGTTCCAATACTGATGCCAGTGCCCCACAAAATGGAACCCCTCTTTCCCGCACCACTCCTTTAGCCACGTGTTTACTTCCCTTATTCTCACTATGCCAATTTGCATGTGGCATCAGTTTGCATCAGTATTTACTCAGGAAACTGGCATAGTATATAAGGAAGGAAGGGAAACAAGCAGTAGTGTCATGGAACATATAGAGATTAAAGAGGAGGAGGTGCTTGCTGCCTTACAGCGAATAAAGGTAGATAAATCCCCCGGGCCTGACAGGATATTCCCTTGGACCTTGAGGGAGACTAGTGTAGAAATTGCAGGGGCCCTGGCAGAAATATTTAAAATGTCCTTAGCCACGGGTAAGGTGCCGGAGAATTGGAGGGTAGCTCATGTTGTTCTGTTGTTTAAAAAAGGCTCCAAAAATAAACCAGGTAATTACAGGACAGTGAGCCTGATGTCAGTAGTAGGTAAATTATTGGAAGGTGTTCCAAGAGATCGGATATATAATTATTTGGACAGCCAAGGGCTGATTAAGGATAGTCAGCATGGCTTTGTGCGTGGTAGGTCGTGTTTAACTAACCTTGTAGAGTTTTTCGAGGAGGTTACCAAGAAAGTAGATGAAGGAAAGGCTGTGGATGTTGTCTACCTGGACTTTAGTAAGGCCTTCGACAAGCTCCCACATGGGAGGTTAGTTCAGAAGGTTCAGACACTTGGTATCCATGGAGAGGTTGTAAACTGGATTCGAAATTGGCTGTGTGGGAGAAGACAGAGAGTGGTAGTGGATGATTGCTTCTCAGACTGGAGGTCTGTGACTAGTGGTGTGCCTCAGGGTTCTGTGCTGGGACCATTGTTGTTTGTTGTCTATATCGATGATTTGAATGATAATGTGGTAAATTGGATCAGCAAGTTTGCTGATGACACTAAGATTGAAGGCGTTGTGGACAGCGAGGAAGGCTTTCAAAGCTTGCAGAGAGATCTGGACCAACTAGAAAAATGGGCCAGAAAATGGCAGACGGAATATAATGCAGAAAAGTGTGAGGTGTTGCATTTTGGAAGGACAAACCAAGGTAGGACATACACAGTAAATGGTAGGGCACTGAGGAGTGTGGAGTAACAAAGGGATCTGGGAGTTCAGATACATAATTCCCTGAAAGTGGCGTCACAGGTAGACAGGGTTGTAAAGAAAGCTTTTGGCATACTGGCCTTCATAAATCAAGTATTGAGTATAGAAGTTGGGATGTTATGGTGAGGTTGTATAAGACATTGGTGAGGCCAACTTTGAAGTATTGTGTGCAGTTCTGGTCGCCTAACTACAGGTAGGATATCAGTAAGATTGAGAGAGTGCAGAGAAGATTTACTAGGATGTTGCCGGGTCTTAAGGAGTTGAGTTACAGGGAAAGATTAAACAGGTTAGGACTTTATTCCTTGGAACGTAGAAGAATGAGGGGAAATTTGATAGAAGTTTACAAAATTATGAGGGGTATAGACAGAGTAAATGCGAGTAGGCTCTTTCCACTTAGATTAGGAAAGATAAACACGAGAGGACATGGCTTTAGGGTGAAAGGGGAAAGGTTTAGGGGGAACTTCTTCATTCAGAGAGTGGTGAGAGTGCGGAACGAGCTACCATCTGATGTGGTAAATGCGGGTTCACTCTTAAATTTTGAGAATAAATTGGATAGATACATGGATGGGAGAGGTCTGGAGGGTTATGGACTAGGTGCAGTTCAATGGGACTAGCGGAATAATAATTCGGCACAGACTAGAAGGGCCGATGGCCTGTTTTCTGTGCTGTAGTGTTCTTTGGTTCTATGGTTCTATGGCTCGGGTAGTAATCCGGAGATTGTAACCCTTGAGGACCTGTTCTTTAATTTAGTTCCTAGTTCCTGATAATCCCCAAACAGGTCCTCTTTCCTAGTCTTACCTATGTTATTTGTCCTGACATGGACCACAACAACTGGATCCCACTCCCCCCTCCCTCTCCAATATCCTTTCAAGCCGGTCAGTGATGTCCATCACCCTGGCACCGGGCAGGCAACATACCATGCAGGACTCTCGATCCTGTTTACAAAGGATGCTATCAATTGCCCTAATTATAGAATCCCCTACAACTACCACTTATCTTTTTGCTCCCCCCTCTTGAATGGCCTCCTGTGCCACGGTGCCGTGGTCAGCTGGCTTATCCTCCCTACAGCCCTGTTCCTCATCCACACAGGGAGCAAGTACCTCGTACCTGTCGGACAAGCTGAGGCTCCTGAACACAGGATCCCCCTACCTGCCTCACTTGCAGTCACACCCTGCTGGAAGCAGAGCTAGCTAAAGTGAACTGGGAAACTAGTAGGGATGCTGTGTCAGAAATATTTGATAACTCTCAGCAAAAATTTATCCCAAAAAGAAAGACTCTTTGAGAAGAAAGCATCATCTGTGACTGAATAAAGAAGTTAAGGAATCTACCAAATTGAAAGAAACATTCTACAAATCTACAAAGATTAGTGGTAGGTTAGACGATTGATCAGATGTTAAGAACCATAAAAAATGACCAAAATAAATTAGAGCGAGAAAGTAGAGAATCAGAGAAAGCTAGCTAGTAATATAAAAACAGATATTAAGAGGTTCTACAAGTTTAAATAGGAAAAAAGTAACTAAAGCTAGTGTTGGTTCTATAGAGAGAGAGTCTGGGAAATGATAATGGAAAACAAGGAAATGGCAGAGGTATTGAATAGGTATTTTGTATCTGTCCTTGCTGTAGAAGACTTAGAAAACATTGCTAAGATATTCGAAAATCAAGTGGTAAAAGGGAGGTAGGAATTTAAAACAGGGAAAAGGTTCTGGGAAAGCTTTTAAACCTAAAGGCTGACAAGTCACCAGGACCAAATGGCCTGCATCCTAGGGTCTTAAAAGAAGTAGCTGCAGAGATAGTAAGTGCATTGGTTACCGTCTTCCAAAATTCCATAGATTCTGGAAGGGTCCCAGTTGATCGTCAAATACCTAATGTAACACCTTTATTTAAGAAAGGAGGGAGGCAGAAAACAGGAAACTGTAGACCAGTTAGCCTAACGTTTGTAGGGAAATTGCTAGAATCCATTATGAAGGAGGATATAGCAGGATCATAATATGATCAGGCAGAGTCAACATGGCTTTGTGAAAGGGTAATCATGTTTAACTAATGTATTAGAGTTTTTGAGGAAGTAACAAGCAAATTGGACAAAGGGGAACCTATAGATGTGGTGTACTTGGATTTCAAAAAGGCCTTTGATAAGGTGCCACATCAAAGGTTATTAAGCAAGATGAGAACATGGTGTAGGGGGTAATATATTCGAATGGATAAAGGATTGGTTAGCTAACAGGAAGGAGAGAGTAGGGATAAATGGATCTTTTTCATGTTGGCAAGCTGTAGCTAGTGGAGTTCCAGAGGGATCAGTGCTAGTGTCTCAACTATTTACAATGTACATTAATGATTTGGATGAAGGGACCGAATGTATGGTAGCTAATTTTACTGAAGACACCAAGATAGGTTGGAAAAGAAGTTGTTAAGGGGAGGTAGAGAATTTTCAAAGGGATATAGGCAGGTTAAGTGAGTGGGCAAAAATTTGGCAGGTGGGGTAAAATGTGGGAAAATGTGAACTTGTTCACTTTGGCAGGAAGAATGAAAAAGTAGTATACTATTTAACTAGAGAGAGATTGCAGAACTCTGCAGTACAGAGTACTGGGTGTCCTGTACACAAATCACAAAACGTTAGTTTTCTGTTTCAGCAAGTGATTAGGATGGCAAATGGAATGTTGGTGTTTATTGTAAGAGAAATGGAATATAAAAGTGCAGAAGTTTTACTGTAGCTCTACAGGGCCTTGGTGAGACCACATCTGGGGTACTGTGGACAATTTTGATCTCCTTATTTGAAAAAAAGGATTTAATTGTTTTCGAAGCAGTAGAGAAGATTCACTCGACTCATTCTTGGGATGAAGGACATGTCCTATGAGGAAGGTTGAGCAAGTTGGGACTACACCCATTGGAATTAGGAGAATGAGAGGTGACTTCATTGTACCATATAAGATCCTGAGAGGACTTGACAGGATAGATACTGGGAGGATGTTTCCACTTGCTGGGGAGACTAGATCTAGGGGACATAGTTTGAAAATAAGAGGTCTGTCTCCCTTTTAAGACTGAGATGAGGAATTTTTTTTTCTCTCATAGGGTCTTTAGTCTGTGGAACGCTCTTCCTCAGGAAACATTGGAGGCTGGCTCATTGAATATATTCAAGGCTGAGTGAGATAGATTTTTGATAAACAAGGGAGTCCAGGGTTTGATGACGGAAGGGGGGTAGGTGCAGACAGAAAGGTGGAGTTGAGACTACAACCAGATCAACCATGATCGTATTGAATGGCAGAGCAGACTCAAGAGGCCGAATAGCCGAATCCTGCCGAAGCCCTATTCTCATGTATTCCTACAGAAGGTAGAGAGCATGTCACCAGGATTGGAGAATATTGTTTATTTTTTATTCACTAAATGGGCCAGCATTTGTTGCTCATCCCTAACTGCCCTTGAGAAGGTGGTAGTGTGCCGCCTTCCTGAACCGCTGCAGTCCATGTGGTATAGGGACACACAGAATGCTGTTAGGAAGGGAGTTCCAGGGTTTTGACCCAGCGACAGTGAAGGAACAGTGATATATTTCCAAGTCAGGATGGTGAGAAGCTTGGAGGGGAACTTTCAGGTGGTGGTGTTGCCATGTCCCTGCTCCCTTGTCCTTCTAGACAGTAGTGGTCGTGGGTTTGGAAGGTGCTGTCTAAGGAGCCTTGGTGAATTCCTGCAGTGCATCTTGTAAATGGTACATACTGCTGCTACTGTTCATCAGTGTTGGAGAAAGTGAATGTTTAAGGTGGTGGATGAGGTGCAGGTCAAGCATCCTGCTTTGTCCTGGATGATGTCAAGCTTCTTGAATATTGTGGGAGCTGCTCTCATCCAGGTAAGTGGGGAGTATTCCATCACACTCCTGACTTTTGTCTTGAAGATAGCGGACCTGCTCATGTAGCTACAGAATTTACATAGCTTGTCCAGTTCAGTTGCTGGTTAATGGTAACTCCGAGGATGTTGATAATGGGGGATTCAGCAATGGTAATCCCATTGAATATCAAGGGGCGATGGTTAGACTCTCTCTTGTTGGAGGTGGTCATTGCTTGGCACTTTTGTGATGTGAATGTTACTTGCCATTAATCGGCTCAAGCCTGAAAGTTGTCCAGGTCTTGCTGCGTTTGGACACGGACTGCTTCAGTATCTGAGGAGTCGCAAACGGTGCTGAACATTGTGCAATTATCAGCGAACATCCCCACTTCAGACCTTATGATGGAAGGAAGGTCATTGATGAAGCAGCTGAAGATGGATGGGCTGAGGAAACTACCCTGAGGAACTCCTGCAGTGATGTCCTGGAGCTGAGATGATTGACCTCCAACAACCACAACCATGTTCCCTTTTGTTAGATACGTCTCCAACCAGTGGAGAGTTTTCCTCCTGATTCCCATTGACTCCAGTTTTGTTAGGGCTCCTTCACAGAATCACAGAATCACACAGTGCAGAAGAGGTCCTTCGGTCCTTCTGCACCGACACGTGAGAAACATCTGACCTACCTATCTAATCCCATTTACCAGCACTCGGCCCATAGCCTTCAATGTTATGACATGCCAAGTGCTCATCCAGGTACTTTTTAAAGGATGTGAGGCAAGTCGCCTCCACCACCCTCCCAGGCAGTGCATTCCAGACCATCACCACCCTCTGGGTAAAAAAGTTTTTCCTCACATTCCCCCTAAACCTCCTGCCCCTCACCTTGAACTTATGTCCCCATGTGACTGACCCTTTAACTAAGGGGAACAGCTGCTCCCTATTCACCCTGTCCATGCCCCTCATAAACTTGTACACCTCGATCAGGTCACCCCTCAGTCTTCTCTGCTCCAACGAAAACAGCCCAAGTCTATCCAACCTCTCATCATAACTTAAATATTTCATCCCAGGCAACATCCTGGTGAATCTCCTCTATACCCCCTCCAGTGCAATCACATCCTTCCTATAATGTGGTGACCAGAACTGCGCACAGTACTCCAGCTGTGGCCTCACCAAGGTTCTATACAACTCCAACATGACCTCCCTACTTTTGTAATCTATGCCTTGATTGATAAAGGCAAGTGTCCCATCTGCCTTTTTCACCACCCAGCTAACATGTCCCTCCGCCTTCAGCGATCTATGGACACACATGCCAATGTCCCTTTGTTCCTCAGAACTTCCTAGTCTTATGCTGTTCATTGAATACTTCCTTGTCAAATTACTCCTTCCAAAGTGTATCACCTCACACTTTCCAGGGTTAAATTCCATCTGCCACTTATCAGCCTATTTGACCATCCCATCTACATCTTCCTATAGCCCAAGACACTCAACCTCATTGTTAACCACCCGGCCAATCTTTGTGTCATCCGCAAACTTACTAATCCTACCCCCCACATAGTCATCTATGTAGTTCATATGAATGACAAATATATGTGGAGGCACATATATTCCTTGACGCCACACTGGGTCAAATGTGGCCTTGATGTCAAAGTCAGCTAGTCTCACCTCACCTCGGGAGTTCAGCTCTTTTGTCCATGTTTGGATCAAGGCTCTAATGAAGTTAGGGTCGGAATGACCTGGATGGATTCCAAACTTAGCATCAGTGAGCAGCTTATTGCTGTGTAAGTGCCGCTCCAAAGCATTGTCGATTTCCTGTTCCATCACTCTGCTGATGATCGAGCGTAACCTGATGGAGGCAGTGATTGTCCATTTGAATTTGTCCTGCTCTTTGTGTACAGGGCATACCTAGGCAATGTTCCACATTGTCAGGTAATTCCCGTGTTGTTGCTGCATTGGAACAGCTTGGCCAGGCTAGAGGTTCTTTGGTACGGAGGAGGCTGAAGAGATTTAATTAAAGTGTGTAAAATTATGAGGGGCCAGAAAGAGCGGATTGTAAGGATTGCTTTCCCTTCACAGAAAGGACAATGGCCAAGCAGCAGAGTTTTAAAATAATTGGTAGAAGAGGGGAGTTGAGGAGTAATATTTTCACCCAGAGGGTGGTGGGAACCTGGAAGTCACTGCCTGAAAGGATGGTAGAGGCAGAAATCCTCGAGGTATTTGAAAAAGTACTTTTATATGCATTTGAAATACTGTAACCCAGAGGGCTACGGACCAGGAGCTGGGGATTAGTGGGATGGCACTTTTTCTGCCAGCATGGATACATGGGCTGAATGGTCTCCTCTGTGCTATACATTTCTAATATTCTATGATTTCATCCGAACCCTCACTCTACTCATTTCACGGCTGTCTTCAGAAACCTGCTGAGAATTCTTTCTTCCTGTTTGTACCCTGCCTTCCTCTGCAATTCTTAACAATGCTGAGTGCATATGTGTGAAAGAGAAAGCGAGCGAGAGAGGGAGTGAGTGGGAGAGAGATAAAAACAGGAGATAACTAAACCCAGCCTTTCTCAGTTATATCAATCAACCAATCCCCAGAGAACAACCCAGCACACCCCATGCAACCTCAATCTATGTTGAAGACTGACCCCCAAGCATCCCTTATAAGGATTAGTGAAGGCACCCGATTTGTGTGGTTGCTTTGCAATTGAATGAGCCTCCCGAAGATGACTAAGATTGACCTTGGTCAGGCCAGGTACAGTAGGAGACATTCCTCCCGCTTTAACAGTGAAACAGACTGTTCGGTTCAAACTCAGGTGCATCGGACTTCTGAACCTGGCTGCTGCTCTGGTTCAGTTTTTATAAGTAGAGAGGAGACAGAACAAATGTAAACTGTTATCCAGTAAATCTCCTTGTAGAGTTCTGATGTCAAACTCCTCTGATTCAATGAATCTCTCTGAAATCAGCTCTTCACTATTCCCTTATCCTTCCTGTTTAGCTGTGGCTCAACAGTTGGGAGCATTTTCGTCTATGAGGTACAAGGAAAAGGCAGGGCAATGGCAATAGGTCATAATGTTCATTTGGAGAGCTGGTACAGACATTATGGGCTGAATGGCCTCCTTCTGTGCTGTTAAAATTCTGTGAGTCAGAAGGTTGTGGTTTGAAGTCCCTCCCCAACCTGTTGAGACTGACACTCTGATTCAGTACTGAGGGATACTGCACTGTCCGGTGTTAAACTGAGGCTTCCTCTGCCCTCTCAGGTAAACCTCAAAGATCCATGGCACTATTTCAAAGAAGAGCAAGGGAGTTTTCTCTGGTGTTCTGGCCAATTTTTATCCCTCAACTAACATCACTTGAAATAGATTATCTGTTCTTTATGTCATGGCTGTTTGTGGGAAATTGCTGTGCACAAATTGGCTGTTGCCTTGCCTACATTAACAGTGTTTACATTTCAAAAGTACTTCATCAGCTGAGAAATGACTTGGGACATTCTGGGGTCATGAAAGGTGCTATAGAAATGCAAGTCTTTCTTTATGTGGTTTTGAATGAAGGATTTCAGCCAAAACCCGGACCTGGTCTTTGTTGCTTTCAGACCCCGATGGACCTACTCACAATACTTTCCATCTAGTTTATCTCAGTCTTTGCTTTGAGAAATTATGTTAATTAGTAAAGAAATGGGAGCAGTGAGGGAAAGATAGGAGCTGCACAAACACATTCGAGGCTCCACCAGAGCATTGCTTCAGGGCAGCAGAGCAATCCTATCATGCTTCCTCATCGGAATAACACCTTAATCTTATTTTAATGGGGGGCGTGTAATCTGTCTAATCAAGGTGCTCAAAATGTTTATAGGATTCGATAAGCAGGTACAGAGCTACTATATCTTTTGGTGGAGTAAATAACAACAAGAGGCTTAGCCTTAAAATTAAGGCAAGACCGTTCAACAGTGAAAGCAGGAAGTGCTTTTTACACAAAGGAGAGTGAAAATCTGGAATTGTCTTCCCCAAAAGACTGTTTATGCTTGGTATTTTCAAGCCTTCAGGATTGAGATCAATAGCTTATGTTGGGTAGGGGTTTTAAATGCTGTCGAGAAATGGTGGGAGTTGAGGTACACGTCAGCCTTCATCGTATTGAATGGAGACTCAAGAAGGGGCTGAAGGGCCTTCTACTGCTCCAAATGTTTTTATGATCCCCTATCATTTCCTTTCTTTCAGCAACAACTAATTTACATTTATAAAGCAGCTTTAAAATAGCAAAATGTCTCAAATAAATGAGAAAACAACCAAAGCAGAGCGATTAGAGCAGTTGACCACAGTTATGATCACATAGGATGGTCAGGGGAGAGAGAGACAGGGAGACAGAGAGAGGGATCCTGAAGACAGGAGTGAGTGTTTGGTGGGGGAGGGGTGGAGCAGTGGGATACCAAGTAGGCCTGAGACACATGGGGCAAGACTTCGGGTCGTTGGGCAGGCATAGCAGGCGGGTCCAAGAGCGGCTGAGAAATGGTCTGCCGCCCGCGATTGGCCCCAGACCACGATTTCACGCCGGCTGGCCAATTAACGGACAGCCAGCATGAAGGGCACGCTGAAAGGCTCAGCGCTGCCGGGGTGGGGGACGGGAGGAAGGTGAGCGCAAAGGTAATGAACTGCCTCAGGGAGCTAAAGAATTGTTATATCAAAAATAAACATTTTGAAAATGTGAAAAACATGTCCCCACATAGGACTCACTCACATGAGCAAGGACGTAGTAAAAATATTGTCAAAACATTTTTTTAAATTAAGTTGGACACCTCAGCCCGCCCGCGGATGAGGTTTCCTAAAAAAATCCAAAGGTTGCAGAGGGTTAGGAGGGGTGACATAGAGAAATTGGTAAATAAGGATCAGGATGTTGCATTTGATCGATGGGGAGAGATTGGAGACTGACAAGAACGGAGCGCTAGGGAGAGAGACTGTGTGGGTTTGGACGAGGGTTTGACAGGCTGTCGTTTGTGATGCACCTATGGAGGTCCATGAGGATCTAGCTAGAGTGGTTAAGTCAGCAGGTGAGGAAGATGCAGATGAGGATAGTGAGAGTGAGGTTCCTGACAGCACACGCACAAGGTGGGAACTGCGACTCAGCTCCATTTGCAAACTTCCTCTCCACCTTCACACGTAATCGAGCCCGGCAGAAGGAGCAGTGCCCCAACTGAGGAGCGTGAAAGCGTAACAGGAGGAAATGGCAGGCAGGTTAATCTATACTCAATGCCTATTTCATGAAATTGAGTGAAGAATAAGAGTATACTGAGCCACACACAGCCAAGTAAACAGTTCAGTCCTCATGCTGTGCTGACGGAGTTGATTTCGTTCAGGCAGAGTCAGATCATTGAGTGATACAGTGTAGAAGGAGACTATTTGGCCCATTATCCCTGTGCCAGCTCTCTGAAAGAGCTGTCCAATGAGTTCCACTCACCTCTGCTCTTTCCGTATTAGCCCTGAAAATTTTCCCTTTTTAAGTAATTATTCAATTCCATATTAAATCTACTTCCACCATCCCATCAGACAGTGCATTCCAGATCATAACGACTCACTGAGTAAAAAAAAATTCTCCTCATCTCCCCTCTGGTTTATTTGTCAATCACCTTAAATCTATGTCCTTGGTTCCTGTATGTTCTGCCACCGGAAACAACTTCTACTTTACTTTTTCAAAACCGTTCATGATTTTGAATGCCTCTGTTAAATATCTGTTTAACCTTCCCTGCTCTAAGGAAGACAGCCCAGCTTCTCCATATGACTGAAGTTCTTCACCCCGGTACTCTCTCTCCATGGCCTTGAAGTTGGAGATAAAAGTTCAACCTAGAACCCTTGACTGGCTGACCCATTTCTCCCCTCCTATCATGAAGGTATTTCCCCCACCGTGCACCCCCACCCCCCCACCCCCCCAACCCCTCCTACCCCCACCATGCCCTTGCTGATGCACAGTTTGAAGAGGGCTAAATAACAGCCATTCCTCATTTACACAGTGGGGATAGTCAGGAATGGAAGGCATCACAATTTGATCCTATCCTTCACGCTCAATCACTGGGGACTCTCTAGCAAAGCAGGTCACTGGGAAGCAGAGTCCTTGGTGATTCTTCCCCTCAGGTTGCAGAGGCAAACGGGCCAGAGTCACAGATCATGGTAAAGTGCTCCACTTCCCCTCTTGCAGGTCCTTGTCCCTCACCGACCCTGCCCTTCCCCTCTCCCACATACAACACCAGTTGCACTTAGAAGACTGTCCTCCAATTAGCAAAAAGTGCTCATGGGGGAAGAAACAGTGAATTTTCTTGGTAATTGGATGATTGACACTGATAGATCTCAATGTGGAAAAACACGTATCTGTTCAAAATGGTGGACCAGTGGTAGAGTTCCTCAGCTGCACACCGGTGGAGTATGGACCCCTCTCGTGATACTTACATGTACACCTAAATCACCATTGGTACATGACCACTTGTGTCTACTGTGGGTGGCACAGTCAAATTTAGACATTACAGAAAGAAAAAAATTCTCACTTCATTTGGCATTTTTCACAACCATTCAGCCCATCATATCCATGCTGGCAGAGAAAGAGCCATCCAGCCTAATCCCTCTTTCCAGCTTCTGGTCTGTAGCCCTGTGGGTTATTTCAAGCGGGTATCAAAGTATTTCTTCAAATACTTTGAGGGTTTCTGCCTCCACCACCCTTTGAGGCAGAATGAAACCATTACTCCTCAACTCCCCTTGTCTACCAATTACTTTAAATCTCTGCCCCTTGGTTATTGACCTTTCTGGTAAGGAAAATCAGTCCTTACAAATGCACTCTTCCCGGTCCAATATAATTTCACACACTTTGATTAAATCTCTCCTTGGCCTCCTCTGTTCCAAAAATAAAACAGCCAAGCCGTTCCAGTGCAGCTAAAACAACAGCTTTTACCCGACAATATGGAAAATTGCCCAGATTTGTCCTCTCCACAAAGAGCAGGGCAAATCCAATCTGGCCAATTACCACCTCATCAGTCCACTCTCGATCATCGGGATGGCTTAAAGCACTTTCTACAGCCAATGAAGTATTTTTAAAAATGCAGTTATTGTTGTAATGTAGGAAACACAGCAGCCAAATTGTGCACAACAAGCTCCCGCAAACAACAAAGTGATAGTGACCAGAATATCTGTTTCACTGATGTTGGTCGAGGAATAAATATTGGCCAGGACACTGAACTCCTCTGCTATTCTTCAAAATAGCGTCATGGGAACTTTTATGTCCACCTGAAAGGGCAGACTGGGCCTCAGTTTAGCATCACATCACTTGTGATAGTGTAATTCTCCCTCAGTTTTACGCTGGTGTGACCCTTGATTTTTGCGCCCAAGTCTCTGGAGTAGGACTTGAACACATGGCCCCTGACCTGAGGAAAGAGTGCTACCCACTAAGCTGGCATTAATTATGCTCCCCACCCAATGAAGTCGTTCGGTCCACTATTTCCTGGTTTACCTCTACTCAGAACCTGGTAAAGCTGAACATTCCGCACAGCGAGTTCCTAATCTCGGTCCTACCCCTCGAAGAAAGAAATCTTTGAGCAGAGGCCATAAGTAATGAAAGGAAGGTGGGGAAGGAATTGGTCTATCGAGCCATTGGCTTTGCTCTCTTCCTACCATCCATCCTCATGAACCTAGTTATCACCTGATTCTGGAGTAAGGTAAGGGAACTTGGGACAAAGCATTTGAACGGAGGCAATGCTTTATTCCCATAGTCTTCCTGAGACAATAACTATCTACCAGCCTGTTCATTCAATAAGACTCTTGTCCTTCTTTCAACCCCTCCCTATCTTGGTAGCCTCTTCTAGCCCGACATTCCTAAGATCCCTACGGTCCTCTAATTCTGGCCTCTGGCTGATTTTAATTACTCCACCACTGACCACTGGTGGCCATGCCTTCATTTACCTGGGCCTCAAGCTCTGAAATTCTGCCCCAAAACTTCTTTGCCTCACCCTCCACCTTGAAGATGTTCCTTAAAATCAACCTCCCCTGTCCGAACACCTCCTTATGCGGCTTGGTGTCAATTGTCAAATTGCTTAATGACCCTTGCCTGGGAATATTTTACCATGTTAAAGGAAAGCTATAAATGCAAGTTGTTGTTTTTGAGTTCTGTTGACTATAACAAATGGGTTAATAAAAAGTCTGCATGCTGCCCTTACCGATCTGTAATGCAAAAATCCAGAGCGGATTTAGATAGCAGATGCCAATAGAAAAATGATTCATTCTTCAAACACTAGCTTTTTCCAAGACACAGGAAAAATTTATCAACACAACATGAATGATATTAAAGGAAATGAGTGATATACCTGGAAGTATCGGGGATTCCTTCCACTGGGGCTGTCGGAAAAGGTCCAAGTTCACCGTCGGGGGTCTGTTGGGTTTCTGAGGTGGGGCCCCCAAGGTCCAAGGAGCAGGAAGTGGTCTCCGTTTGGGGACATTTGGATCCTTGTCCCCTTCCTCGAGCTCTTGACTCTGCACCTTGTTCAGGAACTGGTTCTGCAGTTTCTGGATCTTGCTGGGCCCAGAGTGTGATGGGGTGGCTTCTTCCTGTTTGGGTTTTGGGGGGAAGCTCTTCAGGCCACTGGGCCTGATGCCACCCTCGTTGGGTGTTGCTGCCTTGTCCTCGCTGGTCTGACTGGGAAATCTCCCTCGCTCATTCACAGGCTTGAGTGCCTTTAAAGTAAAGGGCACAGTGCCTCTCCCAATCCCGCTGTCCTCTTTGCCAATGTCTTCTGTGTTTTCTTTCGGTGAGCTGCTAGATTCATTCCAAGGCTTCAACCCGGTCGGTGGTTTGGAGAATACAGGCTTCAAGTGTTTGTCTTCGCTTACATTGCCTGAATTTGTTGGCTTTGGGAATTGGGATTTGGGGAAGGCTGGCTTGGCTTCGTGGGAAGTTACAGGATTCAATGGTTTGGAAAATTGAGATGGTTTCACAAAGCCTGATCGGACTTCATTCTCTTTGTGTGAATCGGCTGAGTCCACTGTGGGCTTCAGCCCAAAGTGAGGCTTTGTGAAATGAGCCCTCTCATCTCTCTCATCTTTCTGAGCAGTGAAGGTGTTCAGTGAAGACTTACTCCCCAAGTTGGGTTTTATAAATGGAGGCTTGCAATCATTGGTTTCCTTCTGGAGTCCCTCAAACTGAGCTTTCAGAGCTGATGGTTTGGGAAAGGCAGGCTTGTCTGAGGTCAGGTTGGGTGCAGAATGACTGGCTTTCTCGCTGAAAGATCCTGTCGACCTGAGTGCTGGAAACTTGGGAGCCGAGGAGCTTTCAAACCCAGCAGCTTTGCTGGCGACTGAAGACATGTTTCCTTGGAGTGAAGAGTGGGGAGTAAACTTGACAGGCCGGGGGCCAATAGCAGATGTCTCCTCCACAGGCTTGTTGCCAAACCTCGCCATCAGAGCTTTCACATCTGACTTACCATCCTAAAAACCCCAAGGCAAAAGAAATAGAAAAAAATAAATTAGAAGTGGGGTTTGTGCGAGAGTAAGCTTAAAAGAAAGGAGGTTTCCTTGGTAACAGCTCCCTAATTGGATCATTGCAACAGCGTGACATTTTCAGTTTCCTGTCATTGTAGCAACAGGCCAACCAAGTCTTCCTTTGCTGTGGTCTGAACAAGCTTTGCAACAATAAATGCAACAGTAAGGTGTGTGCATGTTAGCTAGATTTATGTGCAGTGGCCACAAATGCTAGATAGGGGCACTTCCTTCTATCTCAATATCACATTGCAAGATCATTACAGGAACCAGCAACTAAACTGAAACTATGGGGTGTCACACACTACAGAGCAGAGACAGGCTCCATTGTTAAGGTTGTCTCCATTTAAGGGCACATCCGTCTACATTTTTGCTGACGATACGACTGAAATGTCATCTGCTCAATAATGTAACCCACTAAGAACAGAGTACGGACTGACCCTATGTTAATCTCACTCAGCACATGGTAAGTCAGTGCTCATGCCCCATCAGCTAAAGCTGCATTCTAACCCAGCTTCCAGATGTGTGACAGTGCACCATTGGTCCTCAGAAACCCTGGTTCCAGTTGCACCCCAAATGACCTACCTCTGAGTCAGAAGGCTGTGGGTACAAATCCCACTCCAGGGGCTTATGCACAAAAGTTGCAGTACTGAGGGAATACTAGATTTTTGGAGTTGTCATCTTTCAGAAAGGTGTGGCTCTCTCTGTCCTCTCAGTTAGGCATAAAAGATGCCATTGCATTATTTTGATGACAGGCAGAGGAGTTCACTCCAGTGTCTTGGTCAATATTCATCCTTCAATCAACATCAGTAAAACAGGTTTCCTACATTACAACAGCGACTACACTTAAAAGTGCTTAGAAAGTACAGAAAATAGGAGCAGGAGTAGGTGATTCGACCCTTCGAACCTACTCCGCCATTCAATGTGGTCATGTCTGATCCTGTATCTCAATGTCATACTCTCGCTCTCTTCACTTACCCCTTGACATCTTTACAGTCCATAAATCTGTCTATTTCCTTCTTAAATATATTCAGTGACTTGCCCTCCACAGCCCTGTGTGGTAGAGAATTCCATAAGATCACCACCCTCTGAGTGAAGAGGTTTCTCATCATCTCAGTCCTAAATAGTCTATCCCATATCCTGAGACTATAACCCCTGATTCTAGATGCCCCCAGCCAGAGGAAACATCATCCCTGCATCCAGTCCTTTATTTCCTTCCCTAATGCCCTTTATAGAAGGAAATCTGCTATCCTTACCTGGTCTGGCCTACATGTGACTCCAGACCCACAGCAATGTGGTTGACTCTTAAATTTCCTCAAAATGGCCCAGCAAGCCATTCAGTTGTATCAAACTGCTACAAAGTCTCAAAAAAGCAATCAAACCAGACAGACCACCGGCATTGACCGAGACACCGGAAACGACAACGGCAAACTCAGCCCTGTCGACCCTACAAAGTGCTCCTTACTAACATCTGGGAGCTAGTGCCAAAATTGGGAGAGCCGTCTCACAGGCTAGTCAAGCAACAGCCTGACATAGTCATCCTCATGGAATCATACCTTACAGATAATGTCCCAGACTCCATCATCACCATATCACCATCCCTGGGTATGTCTTGTCCCATCGGCAGGACAGGCCCAGCAGAGGTGGTGGCACAGTGGTATACAGTCAGGAGGGAATTTCCCTGGGAGTTCTCAGCATCGACTCTGGACCCCATGAAGTCTCATGGCATCAGGTCAAACATGGGCAAGGAAACCTCCTGCTGATTATCACGTACTGCCCTCCATCAGCTGATGAATCAGTGCTTCCTCCATGTTGAACACTACTTGGAGGAAGCACTGAGGGTGACAAGGGCATAGAATGTACTCTGGGTGGGGGACTTCAATGTCCATCACCAAGAGTGGCTCGGTAGCACCGCTATTGACCGAGCTGGCTGAGTCCTAAAAGACATAGCTGCTGGACTGGGTCTGCGGCAGGTGGTGAGGTAACCAATGAGAAGGAAAAACATACTTGACCTCATCCCCACCAACCTGCCTGCCGCAGATGCATCTGTCCATGACAGTATCGGTAGGAGTGACCACTGCACAGTCATTGTGGAGACAAAGTCCCACCTTCTCATTGAGGATACCCTCCATTGTTTTGTGTGGTACCACCACCGTGCTAAATGATATAGGTTTCAAACAAATCTAGTAACTCAAGTCTGGGCATCCATGAGGCGCTGTGGACCATCAGTAGCAGCAGAATTGTACTCAATCACAATCTCATGTCCCAGATATCCCCCACTCTACCATTACCATCAAGCCAGGGGGTCAACCCTGGTTCAACGAAGGGTGCAGGAGGGCATGCCAGGAGTAGCACCAGGTTTCCTATAAATGAGGTGTCAACCTGGTGAAGCTATAACACAGGACTACTTGCGTGCCAAACAGCAAAGCAGCCAGTGATAGACAGAGCTAAACGATCCCACAACCCGTGGATCAGGTCTAAGCTCTGCAGTCCTGCCATATCCAGCCATGAATGGTGGTGGACAATTAAACAACTCACTGGAGTAGGAGGCTCCACAAATATCCCCATCCTCAATGATGGAGGAGCCCAGCACATCAGTGCAAAAGATAAGGCAGAAGCATTTGCAACAATCTTCAGCCAGAAGTGCCAAGTGGATGATCAATCTCGCATCCTACGGAGGTCCCCAGCATCACAGACACCAGTCTTCAGCCAATTCACTCGACATGCTATAACTCCACGTGATATCAAGAAAAGGCTGAAGGTTATGGGTCCTGACAACATTCTGGCAATAGTACTGAAGACTTGTGCTCCAGAACTTGCTGCACTCCCAACCAAGCTGTTCCAGTACAGCTACAGCACTGGCATTCACCCGACTATATGGAAAGTTGTCCAGGTTTGTCCTATACACAAAATGCAGGACAAATCCAACCTGGCCAAATACCGTCCCATTAGTCTACTCTTGACCATCAGTAAAGTAATGGAAGGGGTCATCAACAGTGCTATCAAGCAGCACTTGCTTAGCAATAACCTGCTCACTGACACCCAGTTTGGGTTCTGCCAGGGCCACTCAGCTCCTGACCACATCACAGCCTTGGTCAAACATAGATAAAGGAGCTGAACTCCCAAAGTGAGGTGAGACAACCAACGCATTCACTATTTCCATGGCCTCCTCCTTTAGTACCCTGGAATATAGATTATCAGGGCCTGGCTATTTATTGGCTTTCAATCCCATTAATTTCTCCAGCACTATTGTTTTAGTAATACTAATTTCCTTTAATTCCTCCTTCTCACTAGACCCTTGGTTCCCTAGTATTTCTGGGAAGTTATTTGTGTCTTCCTCTGTGAAGATAGAATTAAAGCAGCTGTTTAATCGCACTGTAATTTCCTTGTTCTCTATTATAAATTCTCCTGTTTCAGATTGTAAGGGACCTACACTTGTCTTCACTAATCTTACTTTTTCCATACTTATAGAAGCTTTAACAGTCTGCTTTTATGTTCCTTGCAAGTTTATTCTCATACTCTATATTTCTCCTCTTAATCAATCTCTTGGTCCTCCTCTGCTGAATTCTAAACTGCTCCCAATCCTCAGGCTTGCTACTCTTTCTAACAACTATATGTGACTCCTCTTTGGATCTAATACTATCCTTAATTTCTTTTGTTAGCCGTGGTTGGGCCGCTTTTCCTGTTATGATTTTGCACCACAAATGAATGCTTAACTGTTGCAATGCATACATTCATTCCTTAAGTACTAGCTATTGCCTATCCACCATCATGCCTTTTAATGGAGTTCCACAACTTATCTTAGCCAACGCATACCTCATACCTTCCTAGTTTCCTTTGTTTAGATTTAGGACCCTAGTTTCAGATTGGACTTCTTCACTTCCTATCCTAGTGAAGAATTCTATCATATTATGGTCACTGTTCCCTAAAGGACCCCGCATAACAAGATTATTAATTAACCCCTTCTCATTGCACAATACCAAATCTAGGATAGCCTGTTCCCTAGTCATTTGCTCTACATGCTGGTCTAAAAAACCATCTCGTACAACTCCAGGAAATTCAACAACCGCAGTATTATTGCTAATTTGATTTGCCCAGTCTATATGTAGATTAAAGTCACCCACGATTACTGTAGTTCCCTTGTTACATGCACCTCTAATTTCCTATTTAATGCTGTCCATTACCGTTTGGAGGCCAATAGACAACTCCCACTAATATTTTCCGCACCTTGTTGCTTCTTAACTCCACCCAGACTAATTCTACATCTAGATTTTCTGAGCCAATATTGTCTCTCACTATTCAACTGATTTTATCCTAAACTAACAATGCTACGACACATCCTTTTCCTTTTTGCCTATCCATCTGAAATAGCGAGTACCTATGGATATTCAGTTCCTCGCCTTGGTCACCTGCAGCCATGTCTCTGTAATCAAAATCATATCTCACTAGATGCACTGTTTATTCATCTACCTTATTATGAATGCTTCATGCATTCAGATACACTGCCTTTAGAGTTGTCCTTTAAAAATTTTTACACATTTTTTAGACTATGGCCATATTTGCTGCTAGCCCTTGTTTCCTCTACCTTCCACTTTTGCTTTCTACTTTTCTGTCTTTCATTCTTGTCTTTGTTTCCCTCTCTTGTGTCACCTCCTGCCAGTCTAGTTTAAACCTCCCCCACAGTGCTAGCAAATACCCCCGTGTGATGATATTGGTCCTGGTCCTGCTGGAGTGCAACTCATCCAGCTTGTACAGGTATCATCTTCCCCAAAGTTGGTCCCAATGCCTCAGAATTTAAATCCCTCCCTCCTAGACCAACTTTCCGGCCACACATTTATCTGGTTTATTCTCCTGATCTCGCTAGCACATGTCACTGGGAGTAAATCCTGAGATTACTACCTTTGAGGAACTGCTTTTTAATTTATTCCCTAACTCCCTATATTCTGCTTTCAGAGCCTCATCCCTCTTTTCAGCTATGTAGTTGGACCATGACCTCTGGCTGTTCACCCTCCCCTTCAGACTGTCCTGCAGCCGCTCAGTGACATCCTTGACCCTGACACCAGGGAGGCAACATACCATCCTGGTGCCACATCTGCAGTTGCAGAAACATTTAACTGTTCCCTTTATGATAGAATTCCCAATCAATATTGCTCTTCCATGCATTTTTGTCCCTCACTGTGCAGCTGAGCCACTCGTGGTGCCATGGATTTGGCTCTTGTTGCATTCCCCCGAGGAACCATCTCCCCCAGCAGCATTCAAAACGGAAAATCTGTTAGAGATTGAGATGGACCCAGGGGACACCTGCACCACCTGCCTAGTGCCTTTACTCTGTCTGGTGGTCACCCATTCCCTTTCTGCCTGTGCAATCTTTACCTGCAGCGTGACCATCTCACTGTAAGTGCTACCCACGAAGAGCTCATCCTTGCAGTTGCTCCAAAGTGACTCCAGCCGCAGCTCCAGCTCCGAAACACGGATTTCAAGTAGCTGCAGCTGGAGACACTTCTTGCACACATGGTCACCCCGGACACTGGAAGTGTCTCTGACTTCCCACATCGTACAGGAAGAGCATTCCACTTAGCCGAGCTGCCCTGGCATGGCTTATCCTTAAATACTCCCTCTACTTTTACTTCCTCTAGTTTAGAGAATATTAAGGACAGGAGAAATACTTACCAGCTCCTACGTACCAAGGCTGCTGCATTTCTTCCTGAAGGTAGAAAAGGAAAGGAACATCTCCTTCCCTCTTCACTAAACTCCCTCTCTCACCAAACGCCAACTGAAGCATTCTAATACAGCCAAGGCAGCACTGTAGATGGCTTGCTTTTATGCTGTCTGAATCTAGCTTCTGAAAACCTGTTTAAGCTCAGTTAACTAATTAATAGTGGCAGCTGCAAGCAGAGCCTGTATATCCCCTGTTTTAAAGCTGGACTAAAACTCACCTTCTCTCAACTCAAAGAGCAACTTTTAGTTAGTTGCTAAATTAAAGCGAGATTTGACTTTAGATAGAAATTAACCTTTAAAAGTCCCTGTCTCACTAAACTCCAACTGAAACACTCTAATGCAGCCCAAAGCACCATTCCACTTTGGGATATTTTGAGGTGCTATACAAATGCAAGACTGTGTTTATCTCAGTTTACTTATGGTCCCCAGACATGAATGTAGTGTGCTCAACCCATTTCAGTTCATGTTTGCTGCTGTGCCAGTCAATAAAAGCAATTCGCAACTCCTCAGATACTGAAGCAGTTCATGTCCGCATGCAACAAGACCTGCACAATATCCAGGCTTGGGCTGACAAATGGCAAGTTACATTCGCGCCACACAAGTGCCAGGTAATGACAATCTCCAACAAGAGAGAATCTAATTTAATTTAATTTAATCTAATTTAAACTAACAAGAGTTGGGACCAGCACAAAGTGGACAGGTAACATCTGGGCAGGACCGGGACTGATGTCCTAGGGGCAATATTTGCTAGAGTGGTTGGGGAAGGTTTAAACTAAAATGGCAGTGGAGTGGGAACCTATGCGAGGAGTCAGAGGAGGGGGAATCAAGGACAAGAACAAAAGACAGAAAGGGGAATAAGAAAAGTGATAAGCAGAGCAATCAAGGGCAAGAATCAAACAGGGCCTCAGTGAAAAATAGTGGGAATGGAACAACTGATATTAAAAAGACAAGCATTAAGGCTTTGTGCTTTAATGCAAGGAGCATTCACAATAAAGTGGATGAATTAGTCATGCAGATAGATGTAAACAGTATGATATAGTCGGGATTACAGAGACATGGCTGCAGGGTGACCAGGGACGGGAACTGAACATCCAGGGGTATTCCGTATTTAGGAAGGACAGACAAAAAGGAAAAGGTGGTGGAGTTGCATTGATGGTTAAGGAGGAAATTAACACAATAGTGAGGAAAAGTATTAGCTCCGATGATGTGGAATCTTTATGGGTAGAGCTGAGAAACACTAAGAGGCAAAAAACGTCAGTGGGGGTTGTATATAGACCCTCAAACTGTAGTGGTGATGTTGGGAATGGCATTAAACAGGAAATTAGAGACACATACAATAACAGAACTTCTTTAATGATGTGTGACTTTAAACTGCATTTAGATTCGGCTAATCAAATTAGTAACAATACCGTAGAAGAGGAATTCCTGGAGTGTATACGGGACGATTTTCTGGACCAATACATTGAGGAACCAACAAGAGAACAGGCCATCCTAGACTGGGTATTGTGTAATGAGAAAGGAATAATTGGCAATCTAGTTGTGCGAGGCCCCTTGGGGATGGGCGACCATAAGATGATAGAATTCTTCACCAAGATGGAGAGTGACATTGTTGATTCTGAGGCTAGGGTCCTGAAGCTTAATAAAGGAAACTAAGATGGTATGAGGCATGAGTTGGCTATGATGGATTGGGAAACGTTACTTAAAGGGATGACGGTGGATAGGCAATGGCAAACTTTCAAAGAGCGCATGGGTGAACTGCAACAATTGTTTATTCCTGTCTGGCGCAAAAGTAAAACAGGAAAGGTGGCCCAACCATGGTTTACAAGGGAAATTAGAGATAGTATTAGATCCAAGGAAAAGGCATACAAATTGGCGAGAAAAAACAACAAACCTGAGGACGGGAGCAGTTTCGAATTCAGCAAAGGAGGACCAAGGGGTTGATTAAGGAGGGGAAAATAGAATTTGAGAGTAAGCTTGTGGGGAACATAAAAACTGACTGCAAAAGTTTCTATGGATATGAGAAGAGATAGAGATTGGTGAAGACAAATGTAGGTCCCTTACAGTCAGAAACAGAGGAATTTATAATGGGGAACAAAGAAATGGCCGACCAACCAAAAAATACTATGGTTCTATCTTCACAAAGGAGGACACAAATAACATACCAGAAATGTTGGGGAACACAGGATTTAGTGAGAGGGAGGAACTGAAGGAAATCAGTAGGAAAATGGTGTTGAGGAAATTGGTGGGATTGAAGGCCGATAAATCCCCAGGGCCTGATAATCTACATCCCAGAAGTGGCCCTAGAAATAGTGGATGCATTGGTGGTCATCTTCCAAATTCTATGGACTCTGGAATAGTTCCTACAGATTGGAGGGTAGCTAATGTAATCCAACTATTTAAAAAGACTTTCAGAAAGCTTTCGATAAAGCCCAACATAAGAGATTAGCTTGTAAAATTAAAGTGCATGGGATTGGGGGTAGTGTATTGAGATGGATAGAAAACTGGTTGGCAGACAGGAAACAAAGAGTAGGAATAAACGGGTCTTTTTCCAAATCGGAGGCAGTGATTTGTGGGGTACCACAGGGATCGGTGCTAGGACCCCAGCTATTCACAATATATATTAATGATTTAGATGAGGGAACTAAATGTAATATCGCCAGATTTACAGATGAGACAAAGCTGGGTGGGAGGGTGAGCTGTGAGGAGGATGCAGAGATGCTTCAGTGTGATTTGGACAAGCTGAGTGAGTGGGCAAATGCATGGCAGATGCAGTATAATGTGGATAATTGTGAGGTTATCCACTTTGGTAGCAAAAACAGGAAGGCAGATTATTATCTGAATGACTATAAATTGAGAGAGGGGAATGTGCAACGAGACCTGGGTGTCCTTGAAGACCAGTCGCTGAAGGTAAGCATGCAGGTGCAGCAGGCGGTAAAGAAGGTAAATGGTATGTTGGCCTTCATAGCGAGAGGATTCGAGTACAGGAGCAGGGATGTCTTGCTGCAATTATACAGGGGCCTTGGTGAGACCACACCTGGAATATTGTGTGCAGTTTTGATCTCCTTATCTAAGGAAGGATGTTCTTGCTATAGAGGGAGTACAGCGAAGGTTTACCCAACTGATTCCTGAGATGGTGGGACTGACATATGAAGAGAGATTGAGTTGGTTAGGATTATATTCGCTGGAGTTCAGAAGAATGAAGGGGGGGTGGGATCTCATAGAAACCTATAAAATTCTAACAGGACTAGACAGGGTAGATGCAGGAAGGATGTTCCTGATGGTGGGGGAGTCTAGAACCAGGGGTCACAGTCTGAGGATATAGGGTAGACCATTTAGGACTGAGATGAGGAGAAATTTCTTCACCCAGAGAGTGGTGAGCCTATGGAATTCGCCACCACAGAAAGTAGTTGAGGCTAAAACATTGTATGTTTTCAAGAAAGAGTTAGATATATCTCTTGGGGCAAAAGGGATCAAAGGATATAGGCAGAAAGCAGGAGCAGGTCGGATGATCAGCAATGATCATAATGAATGGCACAGCAGGTTTGAAGGGCTGAATGGCCTACTCCTGCTCCTGTTTTCTATGTTTCTATGTTTAACTATCTCTCCATGACATTCAATGGCATTACCATCACTGAATCTCCCACTATCAACATCCTGGGGATTACCATTAACCAGAAACTCAACTGGACTAGCCATATAAATACTGTGGCTACAAGAGCAGGTCAGAGGCTAGGAATCTTGCAATGAGTAACTCATCTCCTGACTCCCCAAAGCCTGTCCACCATTTACAAGGCACAAGTCAGGAGTGTGATGGAATACTCTCCACTTGCCTGGATGAGTGCAGCTCCAACAACACTCGAGAATCTTTGCACCATCCAGGACAAAGCAGTGCACTTGATACGCACCCTATCCATCACCTTAAACATTGACTCCCTCCACCACCAATGCACAGTAGCAGCAGTGTGTACCATCTGCAAGATACACTGCAGGAACACACCAAGGCTCCTTAAACAGCATCTTCCAAACTCATGACCTCTATCACCAAGAAGGACAAGGGCAGCATACACATGGGAATATCACCACCTGGAAGCTCTGCTCCAAGTTGCAAACCACCAGCTCCATTACTGCTTTATTGCAACATACAACCGATGTTAGAATTGGAGCTGTGAGTGAGTTGACAGGTTCAAGGTCTAGAGAGGGGAGCGGTTGAGGGTGGAGGGTTTGCCAACGTTTCAGGACTGTCCTGAACCCTCCAGTAATTGAAGTTTAATCTCCAGGACAAAGCTCAAAGCAAAAGAGCAGGTGAAAAGTCATATGAGCATTAAAAAAATCCTTCCTGTACTTTTGTTTATTATCCACTTAGCGATGAAAAGTCTATCGATCTCAGGCTTGAATATACTCAATGACTGAGCATACACAACTTTGTGGGCTAGAGAACTTACATTCCCAATGTTTCATATCCTCTGAAAACTTTATTTTCTGTCTCTTCATCAACCTGATGCATTTAGATTGTAAAAAGCTGAGGGCCCAGCACTGATGCCTGTGGCATTCCAATAGTTGTGTCTGCTCTGGCTCCCTGATTGAGCCATCCACTCACCCCTGCCTTCTTTTCATGGAGCAAGATACAAAAAACAAAAAAACCTCCCCGAAATACTAGAGAACCAAGGGGCTAGTGAGATTGAGGACCTGAAAGGAATTAGTATTAGTAAAAAACTAGCTCTGGAGAAATTACAGGGACTAAAATTGTTAAGTACCCTGGATCTGATGAGATACATCTCAGAGTGTTGACGGAGGTGGCTATAGGGATTTTTAAAAAAACTCATTCATGGGATGTGGGCTTCGCTGATAGTGGATACATAGGTGGTTGCCTTCCAAAATTCTATAGATTCTGGAATTGTTCCTGGTCTTGCCAATGATGCCCACATTCTGTGAAAGAGTAAAAGAAGCTCAATCAAAGTAGGAGTCACTGGCAAAGCAGAGAAGCAATGTGAATGTAAGGCATACAGTGAGAGTCATGGCCAGTGGAATCCTGGCACATAGACACATGGTCATTGCTATCCTCCCAGTTGAGGGGCTGAGATGTCCTGATCCAAACTGACATGTGATCAGATTAGTTAATCCTTGTTGTTGCACCATCCCAGGATTGCAATATCACTGGAAGCTTTTTGCAAGTGTTAGTTAAGCAGCCATTAAACAAAAAACAACCACATCCGTTAGTAGCAGAACAGGAAGTTAAAATTAATCCTCCAGAGTGGGGAAAGATGTTGAGTCCCTGACCCTTGCCTCAGCTGTCGCAGGAGAGAAGTCCCTTCCTGTGAAAAGCTTTTATAACCCATGGGATGGTAAGGGGCAGACAGAGAGCCACACACTGTCCCCAATTGTCTTCTCAACCTTGCTCACCCCACTCAGGGTTGCTAGCAGGAGATCACCATGCTGAGAAGTGCGTGTGTGTATCTGAGTGTGTGTGTGATTATGTGTGTGTGTGATTGTATATGTGTGATTGTGTGTGTGATTGTGTGTGTGTGTGATTGTGTGTGTGTGATTGTGTATGTGTGAGTGTGTGTGTGATTATGTGTGTGTGTGATTGTGTGTATGTGTGATTGTGTTTGTGATTGTGTATGTGTGCGCATATGGGCATGTGTGTATGTGAGGGAGGCTGTGTGTGTGTGTGTGTGTGTGTGTGTGTGTGTGCGAGAGATAGACTGTGTGTGTATTGTCAATAATAAGTGAGAGCAATATTGCCCTCAGGGTGAAAGAGTGTGCCACTGCCCAGACCTATATATGTAGAATGGAACAGTGATCTGGGATGAGAGGGGAGTACTGTACCCCAACACGGAGCAGTTATCTGGGAGGGGAGGGGAGGGGAGTACTGTATCCTAACACAGAGCAATGGGGTGGAGAAAGAAAGGGGATATCCTATACACTAAGGCATATCAATGATGTAGATTTGGAGGTAAGAACTAAAATATCTTGTCCATTCTTAAATGTGTTAAACTTTAAGCTAGGCTGGTTGCATTGCAGCACTCGATGATGATGCTTGTTCAAAGGGTGAACAAAGACCCCAACCCACCATTGGGACGTGCCATCTGACCTACGCTACAGTGAAAGTTCCTGCTTTACGCGGCCCTTTCAGATTCTAAAGCGCTCTGAGAGAAGAAAGAAGATTTACCTTAACAGAAAAATTGCAGAGAAGTTCAGCCACTGACTGAGCGTCTGGTCGGGTCGTCAATAAAGGGCGCTTGTGAAACTTGCTGATCAGAGACTATTTAACACCCTGAGTGCTCACCGGCTGAAAACTGTCCAGTGCCACCACTGAGACAGAGAGAGAGAGGGAGAGAATGAGTCTCCCAGCCCAGCCCAGCCCAGGCAGTGAGGAAGCAGTAAAGAGGAACAGTAAGCAAGTTGAAAAAAAACCTCACCACAAAACCATTTAAAGGGGGAAAGGGGGTCATGGCAAATGAGAATGGAACAAAAAACATAAGAATAGATTTAAAATTATCCATCACATCATAAAGCTCCACATCAAGCAAAGAGAGTTCATTATTGGAATAATTGAAAAGTTAGTGAACAAACGACACTGAGTCTGTTAAACACAGAACCACATCAATAATCTGTTCAAACGGAAGTGCCTGATTAACCGGTTAAGTAGTTTGTAACAGGGTTTGGAATGTGTAAAGAAAGACTTACATTTCTTTAGTGTCTTTCAAAACCAGAATCACATGCATTCTAAATATTGGAAGCAGCATTTTATAGACAGATATAATTCATCCCACAACCAATTCCTCAGACCAAAGCTCTGCAGTCCTCCACATCCAGTCATGAATGATGGTGGACAATTATACAACTTACCTGAGGAGGAGGCACAATGGGAGAGCCAAACACATCAGTGCAAAAGACAAGGTTGAAGCCTTTGCAAACATCTTCGGTCTAAAGGGTTGAGTGATGATCCATCTTGGTCTCCTCCTGAAATCTCCAATGACAATCTCCTGCTAATTTGGTTCACTTCACGTGATATCGAGAATCTGCAGAAGGCACTTGTTTCTGCAAAGGCTATGGGTTCTAACAATATCCTGGCGATAGTACTGAAGACTTGTGTTCCAGAACTAACACCATGCCAAATCAGGCTGTTCCAGTGCAGCTGCAACACTGTCATCTACCCAACAATGTGGAAAATTGCCCAGGTATGTCCTATCCACAAAAAGCAGGGCAAATCCAATCCGGCCAACCATTGGTCTACTCTCAATCATCAGCAAAGGGATAAGGTCAAGTAGGTTTTTCCCTCATGTTGGTTTTCTCATCGCCAGCTGCTGGCCTAGTCAGGCTGCTATGTCCTTCAGAACTTAACCAGTTTGGTCAGTAGTGGTGCTACTGAGCCACTGTTGGTTGTGGACATTGAAGTCCCCATTAGAGTACATTCTGCACCCTTGCCACACTCAGTGCTGGCTCCAAGTGGTGTTCAAGTGGAACACAAACACTTCCTTCCTGAAGTGACAGGGGATTACAATTTAATGGGCAGTATCGTCCCAGATTTGCACTAAGTGCGATAGCGGGTGGGTAAAATGATGTCTTACCAGCCAGCCACAATAGCGGCTTTTCACACCGTATCATCCCAAACCCACTGCATTAATTCTGCATTCCTGGGTAACAGGCCATTTCATGGCGGGCAGGCTCTCATTCACCCGCCACTCCATCACCATGCTGCTTTGTCATACCTCTCAGAGCTTGCAGCCCACGAGTGCCAGGTGGAAGACAGGATGGCCCTGAAAGGCAAAATGACTACAGCCCCCTGCTTCAGTGGCATGTCCCTCGGGTGCCTTTTGAACGCTTTGGAGGACAGCCGAGATGTCCTCTACTCCCACTCTAGCCGCAGGATAGGCAACAACCTCACTAATCTGGCTTGGGAGGTGGTGGCAGCGGTGGTCAGGGCCATTGCCCTGCAAAAGATGCCAGCCAACCAGTGCCACTACAGGATGAATGGTCTCGTCCATTCTGCCAGGGTAACTCACTCTTCTCATCACTCTCAACTCACACACTCACAAACCAATCACACATCTACATGGATCTCACACCTCAAGGGACAACACCACTAACTCTCACACAATCCCTCACATCTCCATCAGGCTCATATCCTCTGGAGCTCATATCCTCATCCTGTCCATGTCTCCGCTCACCACACAAACATTCCACACAGCGCCATGTGTCCTACTCACTCTCTGTCAATCTGTTTCATGCAGGAGAAGCTGGTTCACAGCAGCAGGGAGAGGTCCTAGATTGGGGGTGGAGTGGCAAACATTAGACCCCTCACTCACTTTGAGGAGCTGCCATCACACTGACTGGGGAGGATGTGGGCCCTACGTGCAGTGATGGTGAAGTCAGCAGCGAACACCCTCGTGAGGATCCTGCACCACATCATCCCTCTCTCAACACAACTGGTAGTCTCTCTCCCTCTCTCTCTCTCTCTCTCCTGCTTGTGACTCTGCTGCCAGGCACTAATTATCTCTACTTTGGTTCACAGGGAGCTCTGCCAAGTAACTGTCACCCTCAGCCAGCCAGTCCCTCAGCTCCATCCAGCTCCTCAACTCCAGCCAAGAGGACACCTCCTCCATTGAAGAGCTGGAAATAAGCAGCCTGGAAGACCCGTCACAGCGCTTACCCACACCCTCCACCAGCGCAGAGACACACACCTCGGTGGGATCTAGATCTAGAGCAGGATCCGGTTCACAATCTGGTGGTCACCACATGGACATATGTCCACAGCAGCAAGAGGCAGGTTCAACTCCCCGGCACTCGTAGGACTGCTGGGGAAGAGGCATCTGTGAGGTCCGAGTCAGATGACGAACCTCTGGATTTGGTTCCAACTCACCATGGAGAGTCAGCAGAAGGCATGGGAACATCACGCAGGGCTGTTGGAAGCCCTCAACAGAGTGACACGCGAGTCGGAGGAGTGTGTCCACCAGCTCTCTAATGAAGTGACACCCATGTGCAAGTATGGAGATCTCCATGGGGAGGATGGCAGATGCCATGGAGACCCTGGTCCAGCAGAATGTGAAGATGTGTGCAGACCTGCACTCCATCGCAGGAGCCATGGATGAGTTCCTGCAGTGACAACCAGAGAGAAAAACAGGTTCTCCAGCTGCTCCTTCCCTTCAAGGGCACCCAAAGGGAGGAGGAGCGGCAGTTGGACACCCCGGGTCATCCACTCAAAGGCTGTCTGTTCCCCCCGAGTCCCCTTTGCCCGTGAGCCTCTCAGCCTCGTCCTCTGTCACCGCAGAGGGAGCAACTAGCCAATGACTGATTTTGGAGGGAGAAGTGTGTGTGTGTGTGTGTGTGTGTGGCAGGGTCTTTCAAAGCCTCATGCAAGCATTCTCCCATGCATGTGGGTCCTTCACATTTCATACTCACCCAATATCCTGAGCATTTTCAGTGCTGCCTGCTGGGGTTCGCTTTCAGTCAACCATCTGAGCCGACTTACATCTCCGCCCACCCACTGACTACACTCCCATGCAGCACCTGATCTCACCCACCACGACTCAAGTTTCACTTTCAATTTGGACAGCATCATCTGGATTCGCTTTTTCATGAGCTCCCCGTGTTTTCCCCTCCCCCAGTCACCCACTTCCTTTCTGCCATCACAGTTAACACCCCCCAGCATCACCTTCCACCTCCCCCCCGTGACCTACCAGCCACGACCCTTTTCCTTTGGGGATGTCCAGGTGAATGTGCATGTTCCCTTCCTGCCCGAAAACCCCTATCCCCATCCACATTAAACTCCCCGACCTCCTCCTTCCCACCCCAGGGTCTGTGTCCACCTCCAGGTCCCCATCAACCACACTTGCCATGCCTTCTACTGTTACTGTAGGACACTCACACTTCCACCCTGCAGCCGCACTCTGCCCTCAGTCATTCTCACCATTCCCTCATACCACATCCACCCTCAGTTCACTCCCCAAGAGGGAGGCATGGACTCATCAGACCCCTCCCATACACGTTTACCTGGACATCCCCCCTCCAGAACCCTTAGCCCCAACCAGGGAACCTCTTCCCCTTCCCACCTGGAACCCCTTCCTCCCCCTGGAACCCCATCTGCCTAGAACCCCTTCCTCTCCGGACCCCTTCCTGCCTTGGAACCCCTTCTCCCCTGTGGACCCCTTCCCCCTTCTGGACCCCATTCCCGCTTGGAACCAGCTTAAACCCCCGGACTCCCCTCCCCATGGTCGACTCCCCTCCCCATGGTCATCCCCCCAATTGGACTCCACCCTTGCTTAGCCCTTCCCATACAAGTACTATGGCTACAAGAGCAGGTCAGAGGCTAGGAATCCTGTGACGAGTAACACAGCTTCTGACTCCCCAAAGCCTGTCCACCATCTACAAGGCACAAGTCAGGAGTGGGATGGAATACTTCCCACTTGTCTGGATGAGTGCAGCTCCCACAACATTCAAGAAGCTCGACACTATCCAGGACAAAGGAGCCCACTCGGTTGGAACCACATCCACACTGACGCACAGTAGCAGCAGTGTGTACCATCTACAAGATGCACTGCAGGAATTTACCAAGGCTCTTCAACGGCATCTTCCAAACCCACGGCCATTACCATCTAGAAGGACAAGGGCAGCAGATAGACAGAAACACCATCACTTAGAAGTTCCCCTTCAAGTCACTTACCATCCTGATTTGGAAATATATCGCTGTTCCTTCACTGTCGCTAGGTCAAAATCCTGGAACTCCCTCCCTAACAGCACTGTGGGTGTACCTACACCACATGGACTGTAGCGGTTCAAGAAGGCAGCTCACCACCACCTTCTCGAGGGCAACTCGGGATGGGCAATAAATGCCGGCCCAGCCAACGATGCCCACAGTCCGTGAATGAATAAAAAAAAACCTCACCCAATCCTGACACCTTCATCCCCCCCTCCCAACCTCACCCCATCCTGACATCTCTTCCTCTCCCAGTCGATCCTAGACCTTCCTTTCCCAAGCACAGCTTGACCTCCCTCTTCACCCCCCCCGACCATCATCTGTTGTGAGCAGACCCAAACGGTGACTTTCCAACTTCTGTGCACTGCTTCACGATGGAGCCATGTCCATGAGAATCCACCCAGCATGCCATGGACATTCCTCCAGTATGCCTTTAGTGCAGGGCTCCAGAAGTTTCTGATCCTCGGATGTCTGTGGTGTAAGCAAGGCCCTTGCGGTAAGTCCCAACTTCTGCATGTCACACTTGTCAAGACGTGTTCTGCACCGACGTATTTTCCCACTGACATGGACAGACAATCTGGGGTGGATGAGGTTGATCACAACGGACTGGCCTTATAATGATTTGCAGATGTATTAAAATGAGGCTCCCAACGTCCAATGGTGGTGAACGGAGCCTGCCATTGACTGGCTGAGCAGACGATCACAAACTGGTTTCATGGTGGCCTTCTCTCCATATTGTCTGCTCATGTCGACAAGCATGCCCTATGCAAGTGGGCATGGACAATTCTGCCCAATGTATTGTTTTGTCATTCACACTACAGAAACTCTAAGAGAATGGGATTCTTGATCTAGGTTTCCAATGCAGTAGTATTGTTATTCATATGACTGTCATTGTCATTATGTGGTTGAGAGGGAACACACATGTGGTTCATGACATGCAAATACCACACGGACTGTAGATTTTCCAGGAAGGTGCAGACTCATTTTCTTTTTATTCTTTCAAGGGGTGTGGGCATTGCTCGCAAGGCCAGCATGTTGTCCATCCCTAATTGCCCTTAAATTGAGTGGCTTGCTGGGCCATTTCAGAGGGCAGTTAAGAGTCAAACACATTGCAGTGGGTCTGGAGGTCTGGAGTCACATGTAGGCCAGGCCAGGTAAGGGCATTAGTGAACCAGACGGGTTTTTACAACAATTAGTTGCCATGGTAACCATTACTGAGACTAACGTTATATTCCAGAATTATTAATTAATAAACCCTAGTTCAATGAAGAGTGCAGGAGGACATGCCAGGAGCATCAGCAGGTATACCTAAAAATGAGGTGTCAACCTGGTGAATCTATAACACAGGACTACTTATGTGCCAAACAGAGATAAGTGATTCCACAAACAACGGATCAGATCTAAGCTCTGCCGTCCTGCTACATCCAGTCACATATGGTAGTGGACGATTAAACAACTCACTGGAAAAGGAGGCTCCTCATATATTCCCAACCTCAATGACGGGGAACCCAGCACATCAATGCAAAAGATAAGGCTAAAGCATTTGCAGCAATTTTCAGCCAGAAGTGCAGAGTGGATGATCCATTTCAGCCTCCTCCCAGGGTCCCCAGCATCACAGATGCCAGTCTTCAGCCAATTCGATTCACTCCATGTGATGTCAAGAAATGGTTGAAGGCTCTTGATGCTACAAAGGCTATGGATCCTGACAATATTCCAGCTATAGTACTGAAGACTTGTGTTCTGGAACTTGCCGCACCCTTGTCAAGCTGTTCCAGTACAGTTACAACACTGGCATCTACTTGGCTATGTGGAAAATTGCCCATGTATGTCCTGTACACAAAAAGCAGGACAAATCCAACCAATCCTATTACCACCCCATCAGTCTACTCATAATTATCAGTAAACTGATGGAAGGTGTCATCAACAGTACTATCAAGCAGCACTTGCTTTGCAATAACCTGCTCATTGATGCTCAGTTTGTGTTCCACCAGAGCCACTCAGCTCCTGACCTCATTACAGCTTTGGTTCAAACATGGACAAAAGAGCTGAACTCCAGAGGTGAGGTGAGAGTGACTGCCCTTGACATCAAGGCAGCATTTGATTGAGTGTGGCATCAAGGAGCCCTAGCAAAACTGGAGTCAATGGGAATCAGGGAAAAACTCTCTGTTGGTTGGAGTATTACCTAGCACAAAGGAAGATGGTTGTGGTTGTTGGAGTCAGTCATCTCAGCTCCAGGACATCACTGCAAGGTTTCCTCAGGGTAGTGTACTTGAACCAACCATCTTCAGCTGCCTCATCAATGAACTTCCTTCCATCATAAGGTCAGAAGTGGGGATGTTCGCTGATGAGTTCAGCCAATTCGATTCACTCCACGTGATATCAAGAAACAGCTGAAGGCACTGGATACTGCAAAGGCTATGGGCGCTGAAAATATGCAGGCAATAGTACTGGAGATTTGTGCCCCAGAACTTCCCGCGCCCCTAGCCAAGCTGTTCCAGTATGGCTACAACACTGGCATCTACCCAGCTATATAGAAAATTGCCCAGGTATAGCCTGTACACAAAAAGCAGGACAAATCCAACCCGGCCAATTACTGCCCCATCAGTCTACTCTCAATCATCAGTAAATAAATGAAAGGGGTCACTAACAGTACTTTCAAGTGGCACTTGCTTAGCAATAATCTGCTCACTGATGCCCGGTTTAGGTTCCGCCAGGACCACTCAGCTCCTGACCTCATTACAGCCTTGGTTCAAACATGGACAAAAGGGCAGAACTCCTGAGGTGAGGTGAGAGTGACTGCCCTTGACATCAAGGCAGCATTTGACCGGGTATGGCATCAAGGAGCCCTAGCAAAACTGGAGTCAATAGGAATCAGGGGGAAAACTCTCCGTTGGATGGAGTCATACCTAGCACAAAGGAAGATGGTTGTGGTTGTTGGAGGTCAGTCATCTCAGGTCCAGGGCATCACTGTAGGAGTTCCTCAGGGTACTGTCCTGGGCTCAACCATCTTCAGCTGCTCATCAATGACTTCCTTCCATCATAAGGTCAGAAGTAGGGATGTTCGCTGATGATTGCACAACGTTCAGCACCATTTGTGACTCCTCAGATACTGAAGCAGTCCATGTCCAAATGCAGCAAGACCTGGACAATATCCAGGCTTGGGCTGACAAGTGTCAAGTAACATTCGCACCACACAACTGTCAGTTAATGACCATCTTCAACAAGGGAGAATCGAACCATCGCCCCTTGATGTTCAATGGCATTACCATCACTGAATCCCCCACTATCAATATCCTCAGGGTTATCATTGGCCAGAAACTGAACTGGACTAGCGATATAAATACTGTGGCTACAAGAACAGGTCAGAAGCCAGGAATCGTGCAATGAGTAACTCACCTCCTGACTCCCCAAATCCTGTCCACCATCTACAAGGCACAAGTCTGGAGTGAAATGGAATACTCTCCACTTGCCTGGATGAGTGCAGCTCCCACAACACTCAAGAAACTGGATACAGTCCAGGACAACGCAGTCCACTTGATTGGCACCACAAATAGTCACAACCTCCATCACTGACACACAGTAGCAGCAGTGTGTACCATCTACAAGATGCACTGCAGGAATTCACCAAGGCTCCTTAGGCAGCACCTTCCAAACCCACAATCACTACCACCTAGAACGACAAGGGCAGCAGATAGATGGGAACACCACCACCCGGAAGTTCCTCTTCAAGTCACTCACTATCCTGACTTGGAAATATATTGCCGTGCTTTCACTGTCACTGGGTCAAAATCCTGGAACTCCGTTCTTAACAGCACTGTGGGTGTACCTACACCACAAGGACTGCAGCGGTTCAAGAAGGCAGCTCACCACCACCTTTCAAGGGCTATTAGGGATGGGCAATAAATGCTGACCCAGCCAGTGAAGCCCACATCCCATAAATGAATTTAAGAAAATCCTGTGAATCACCTCCTGACCCGCTAAAGCCTGTCCATCATCTACAACGCTCAAGTTAGGAGTAGTAGCCGGCTTGATTGGCACTCTTTCTACAAACATTGACTCCTTCCACCACCGACGCACAGTAGCAGCAGTGTGTACCAATAACAAGCTGCACTGCAGCAATTCACCAAGGCACCTTAGACAGCACCTTCCAAACCCACGACCACTACCATCTAGAAGGACAAGGGCAGCAGATATATGGGAACACCATCACCTGGAATTTCCCCTCCAGGTTACTCACCATCCTGACTTGGAAAAAATATATTGCCGCTTTTCACTGTCGCTGGGTCAAAATCCTTAAATTCCCTCCCTAACACCATCATTGGTGTACTTACACCACATGGAATGCGGGAATTCAGAAGTGTGGCTCACCACCACCACCTTCTCAAGGGAAATTAGGGATGGGCAACAAATGCTGGCCTGGCCAGCAATGCCCACATCCCATGAATGAATAAAAAAAATTCATAGATTTCAAATTCCTCCAGCTGCTGTGATGGGATTTGAACCCATGTCTGCAGAGCATTAGCCTGCATTAACAAGAATAACAAGAGAACCTGATTCATTGCTTAGTGTTCACTTTGATTGTCCTTCCACTTTAAATACAAATATACAAAAACCTGAAACAGAGAATGTGCAACTGGCCCATCGATCCATCACAGAATGCTTACTGCATAGAAGGCGGCCATTTGGCCCACCATGTTTGCACCGGCTCTCCAAATGAGCATTATGGTTTTGTGCAATTCTCCTGCCTTTTCCCTGTACCCTTGCATATTGTATCTATTTAAATAATTGTCTGTTGCCCTCTTTAATGCCTTGATGAAGCTGCCTCCACCATTTCCAGACAGTGCATTCCAGACTTGAATACTCTCTGTGTGAAAAAGTGTTTTCTCACATTGCATTTGCTTTTTTTGCTTTATCTTTTCACTTTAAATCTGTGCCCTCTCATTCTCTACCCTTTTTCGAGGAGGAACAGCTTCTCCCTATCTACTCTATCCAGCCCCGTCATGATTTTGAACAACTCTTATCAATCTCCTCTACGTCTTCTCCTCTCCAAGGAGAACAGTCCCAACCTCTTCAATCTATTTTCATTACTGAAGTTTTCATTCCTGGAACCATTCTTGTAAACCTCTTCTGCACTCTCCCCAATGCATTCACATCCTTCCTGTGGTGTGTCGCCCAAATCTGTACACAATACTCCAGCTGAGGTCTAACCACTGTCTCATATAAACTCAGCATATCCTCCTTGCTCTTCTACTCTATGTTTCTATTAATAGAGTCTGGATACTGTATGTTTTTTTAACTGCTCTGTCCACCTGTCCTGCCATCTTCAATGGCCTATGCACATATACATCCAGGTCCCTTTGCTCCTGCATCCCCTTAAGAATTGTACCCCTTATTTTGTATGGTCTCTCCATGTTCTTCCTACTAAAATGCATCACCTCACACTCCTCTGCATTGAACTTCATCAGGGGAGGTGATGGTGCAGTGGAACTAGTAACCCAGGATAATCCTCTGGGAACCTGGGTTCAAATGCCACCACGGCAGATGGTGGAATTTGAATTCAATAAAAATCTGGAGTTAAAAGTCTAATGATAACCATGAATCGATTGTTGTAAAAACCCATCTGGTTCACTAATGCCCTTTAGGGAAGGAAATGTGCTGTCCTTCCCTGGTCTGGACTACATGTCCACAACATGTCCAGACCCGCAACAAATGTTTGACTCTCAAAAATTAGGGATGGGCAGTAAATGCAATTCAAGCTGGCCTAGACAGTGACACCCACATCCAGTGAATTAAAAATAACCTACCTTCCCACTCCACCAACTTGTCTATGCCCTTTTGAAGTTCTACACCTTCCTCCTCACAGGTTACAATGCTTCCAAGTTTCGAATCATCTGCAAACTTTGAAATTGTCCCCTGCACATCAAGAACTAGATTATTAATATATATCAGGAAAAGCAAGGATCCCAATACCAACCAAACCTTCCGCCAACCTGAAAAATATCCATTACTCATTGTTTCCTATTACTCAGCCAATTTTGTATCCACGTTGCTACTGTCCCTATTATTCCATGAGCTAGAACCTTTCTCACAAGTCGGTTGTGTGGCGAATGCCTTTGGTACACCACATCAACAGCATTACCCTCATCAATCCTCTCCATTGCCTCTTCAAAAAACTCCAGCAAGTTAGTTAAACACAATTTCTCCTTTAGAAATCCATGCTGGCTCTTCCTTATCAACCCATATTTTGCCATGTGACTACTAATTCTATACCAAATAATTGTTTCTAGAATCTTGCGCACCACTGAAGTTAAACCTTTTTTGAACAAGGACATACTGTTTGCAAATCTCCAGTCCTCTAGCAACTCCCCTGAGTCTGAGGAAGACTGAAAGATTATGGCCAATGCCCCTGCAATTTCTTTCAATATCCTTGAATCTATCTCATCCAATCCTAGTACCTTGTCAACTTTAAGTACTGACAGTTTATCCAACACTTCATCCTTATCAATTTTGAACCCTTCTAGTGACAGGGTTTCCTCCTCTGTCACCATGGCCCCGGTAGCATCTGCTTCTTTGGTAAAGACAGATGCAAAGTATTCATTTAACACCTCAGCCATGCTCCCTGCCTCCATGTGTAAGTCCCCTTTTGATCCCTAATCGGCCCTGCTCCTTTTACCACCCTTTTGCCATTTGTGTGCCAATAGAAGGCTTTGATATCCCCGTTTATGCTGGCTACCAGTCTTATCTCATAAACTCTCTTTGTTTCTCTTATTTGCTTTTCACCTCCCTTCTGAACCTTCTTTATTTCGCTGGTTCTCAGTTGTATTTTCTATCTGACGCCTGTCATTAGCACATTTTTTCTTCTTTGCCTTAATTTCTATCTCCATTTTCATCCAGGCAGTTCTGGATTTGTTTGCCCTACCTTTCCTTTTTGAGGGGATCTACCTTGACTGTGCCCGAATCATTTCTTCACTGAAGGTAGCCCATTGTTCAGCTACAGTTCTTCCCGCCAACCTTTCGTTCCAATCCATCCAGTCCAGCTCCTTTCTTGCCCCATTGAAGTCGGCTCTCTCCCAGTTAATTACTCTTACTCTGGATTGCCCATTGTCCTTTTCTATCATCGTCCTAAACCTTATGTTACAATGATCACTGTCTCCTAAGTGTTCCCCCACTGACACTTGAACTACTTGGCCCACCTCATTTCCAAGAACCAGGTCCAACAGTGCATCTTTTCTTGTTGGATTGGACACATACTGCTGTCGAAAATTTTCCTGAATACAATCTAGCAACTCTTGCCCCTCTTCACCCTTTACACCACCACTGTCCCAGTCTACATTCGGGTAATTGAAGTCACCCATTATAACTACTGTATAATGTTTGCATCTCTCTGCAATTTCCCAGCAGATTTGTCCCTCTACATCCTTCTCACTAGTTGGTGGTCAAAAGATTACACTAAGCAATTTAATTGCACCCTTTTTGTTCCTTAGCTCTAACCAAATTGATTCTGTCCTTGACCCCTTTGGGACATCCTCTTTCTTCAGCACTGCAATGCTCTCCTTAACCAATACCACCACCCCTCCTCCTTTCCTTCCTTTCCTATCTCTTCTGAACACCTTGTACCCAAGAATATTTAACCCCAGTTCTGCCCTCCCTTGAGCCAGGTCTGCTTATCGCCACAACATCATATTTCCACCTGTCAATATGTGCTTGTAACTCCCCAATCTTATTTACCATACTCCGTGCATTCACATACATGCATAGTAACCCTGATTTAGTCTTCATGACTTTCTCCCTTACACCGACTGCACCTTACTCCAAATTGCTATTCTTTATACAAGTGCTATCACATGAAGTTATGACCCCATCCGACAACATCAACATGTTGCCTTTATAGTCGTAAGACGCACCAAGACACTTCACAGGATCATTACAAAATCTAAACTGACCATAAGGAGATATTAGGGCAGATGACTAAAGCCTGGTCAAAAATGTAGGTCTTAAGGGGCAGGTTAAATAAGGAGGGAGCAATAAAAGGAAGAGAGATTTAAGGTGGGAATTCCAGAGCTGAGGTCCATTGGTAGAGTGGAGAGAAACTAGGAGATGCAGGAGGCCAGAATTGGAGGAGAGCAGATTTTGTTTTTATTCTTTCATTGAATGTGGGTGTTGCTGGCTGGGCCAGCATTTATGCCCTTCCCTAATTACCTTTGAGAAGGGAGTTGCCTTCTTGAACCAGTGCAGTGATGTAGGAACACCTACACTGCTGTTAGGGAGGGAGTTCCAGGATTTTGACCCAGTGACAGTGAAGGAATGATGATATGGTTCGAAGTCAGGATGGTGAGTGACTTGGAGGGGAACTTCCAGGTGGCGGTGTTCCCATCTATCAGCTACTCTTGTCCTTCTAGATGGTAGGGGTAGTGGGTTTGGAAGGTGCTGTTGAAGGAGCCTTGGTGAATTCCTGCAGTGCATCTTGTAGCTGGTACAAACCGCTGCTACTGTGCATCGGTGGTGGAGGGAGTGAATATTTAAGTAAGTGAGGTGGTGCTAATCAAATGGACTTTTTTCTCTCTTCTCAGATGCAATGTGGGCATCACTGGCAAGGGCAGCATTGCTGCCCATCTCTAATTGCCCTTGAACTGAATGGCTGAATAGGCCATTTCAGAGGGCAGTTTATAATCAATTACATTGCTTTGTCCTGGATGGTGTCACGCTTCTTGAGTGTTGCTGGAGCTCCACTCATCCAGCCAAGTGGAGAGTATTCCACCAGGCTCGTGACTTGTGCCTTGTAGATGTGGACAGGCTTTGGGGAGTCAGGAGGTGAGTTACTCGCCACAAAATTTCCAACCTCTGACCTGTTTCTGTAAATGCTGCTGCGTTTCCTACAGTGCAGCAGCGGACATGCTTGGAAAAATACTTTGTTTGCGATAAGGCGCTTTGACATGCCTGTTGGTTGTGAAAGATGCTAGCTGCCATAAACCAGCAAAGTTGAAGTTCCCATTGAAATTGACAGGCCAAGGAGAAGGTAAGTGTCCAAGGTAAGTCGCTGGGGTTTGGGGAGTGGAGATGATTTGAGGTTGGGGGGTATAAGAGGTCAGGGGCTTATCGCACCTCAGGGGGGACGTGGGGGTGGGGCCTTGAGGGGGTTGGGGAGGGTTTGTCCTTGGTGGGGGAGGGGGGTGTGGTAGGCCAGTGGGTTGGACTTTGGGGATTGGGGGTGATTCGGATTCGGGAGGGGGTGGGGGACTGGGACGGTCCTCAGTGGGGAAGTGGGTGGTGAGTCAGACCTCAAGCATGGGGCAGGGTGAGTCGGTCCTCTGGGGCTGGAGTCAGGATGGTCGGTGGGCGTTGGAACTGCGGGGGGTCAGACCAGGTCGGATCAGGCCCTGCGGGTTGGTTCAGGTCAGGTTGGGATGGGGGTGGGGCCAGTGGGGTTGGGCCAGCAGGGCATAGGGGTTGGGATGGGTCGGGTATTGGGGGAGGAGGAGGTTCAGTTGGGTCGCTCCCTGGGGCTGGGGTGGATGTTGTGTTGGGTCTGTGGCAAGGGGTTTCGAGACAGGGTGGGTTTGGGCCCTCTGGCAGGGGTGCGGTTGGGATGGGTCGGGTTTGGAGAAGGGGTTTGGGTCGGGTGTGTCAGACTCATGGAGTGGGAGGAATCCCATGGGTTGGGTGGTATGTCAGGGGGTGGGGTGGGGGGGGGCGGTGGTTTGATCCCATGGTGGGTGTGGTTAGTCAGTGAGTAGGGGGAGTCCCTAGGTGGGTTGGGGTTGTGAGAGGTGTCCTTTGTAAGGAGTCGGTCTGGCCCTGTAGAATAGTTATCCAGAAGTTAGAAGAGGTTTTAATTCTTCTAACTTTTTCTGGATAACTATTTGTGTAACACAGTTGGAACCATCTGAAGTTTGCAATTTAAGTCACATTTCTGGATGGTTCAAAGCGCAGTGCAAATGTCTACAGGATGTTTGTACTTCTGGACAATTGCTGTGCAAACTCTCACCTGGGAACTTCTGAACGGGATTCTCCAGCGCATCCTTGGGGTATCCCCCAATCCAGCGCTAGGGAGCTCAGACGTTACAGTCCAATGTCCTGAAATGTCACCAAATGATGATACAGTAGTGTTTATTCTACAACTGTAATATCTCAAATCTCTGAATACGGACCAGGGCCAATGCACTCCAAATTATAGACAAGGACTAACTATTCTCTACAATATTCACAGAGACTGCTATTCTCCAGAATATACACAGGGAATGCTATTCTCTGTAATATACACAGGTACTGCCGTTCTCTATAATATACACGGGAACATCTATCTTCCATAATATACATAGGGGTACACAGGACCTGCTATCTTCCATAATAATATGCAGGGGCTCCTATTTGCTATAGTATACATAGGATTCTTAGTCTCTATAATGTACAGATGTGTGGCTATTCTCTATTATATACACAGGCAATGATATACTCTTAAGATATGCACAAGGACTGCTATTCTCCATAATATATACAGGAGCTCCTATTTGCTATAATATACAGAAGGCTGGCTATTCTTTATAATAAACAGATGGTGCTATTCTCTAAATTCTGCACAGGGGCTGTTATTCTCCGTAATACACACAGGGGCTGTTATTCTCCATCATATACAGAGGCTGCTGTTCTCTATAATACATACAGGGCCTGCTATTCCCCACAATCTACACAGGGTCTTTTATTCTCCTTCATATACACGGGCTGCTATTTGCTGGTTTGGGCATGTGTGCTGGATGGAAGATGGCTGCATCTCCAAGGATATACTATAGGGGAATGTGGCCTGTGCCAAGAGACCACCAGGGCTCCAAAGCTCCCATTCAAGGATACTGCCGTAAGAGACATGAAAGCTCTCCTCATCAATCATGACGTGGGAAACTCTAGCTGATGATTGATGCAAATGTGGGCAGGAGTTGGCCACCATGAAGACATGTGGTTTCAGGCTCTCCAAAGCAGACACAGCCCTGCATACAAGGCATCAGCAGAGATCATGTCGAGCCACCAGCAAGGGACAACTTCATTATTATTTTTGATAATATACATAGGAGCTGCTATTCTCTATTATATACACAGTGACTGCTAATCTCCATAACGTGCACAGAGGTGTTATTCTCCAGAATATACACAGGGGCCACTATTCCCTATAATATACACAGGCATTAATATTCTCCTGAATATGGACAGGGGCTGCTATTCTGTAGAATATACGCATTGGCTGCTGTTCTTTATAATGTATACAGGAGCTACTGTGCTCTGTAAAATAGACAGGGTCTCTGATTCTCTATAATACACTCAGGGATCAACTATTCTCTATAATATATTCATCAACTGCTATTTTGTATACTATACATAGGGGTGCCATTCTCCACACATACATAGGGGCTGGTATTCTCTACAATATGCAGTGGGGCTACTGGTCTCTGTAATATACACAGTGACTCTGATTCTCTATAATATACACAGGGTTCCTGATTCTCTATAATATACACAGGGTCTGCTTTCTTTATAATATACACAGTGACTCTGATTCTCTATAATATAAACAAGGACTGCTATTCTTTATAATATACACAGGGACTCTGATTCTCTATAATATACACAGGGCCCCTGATTCTCTAAAATATACACAGGGGTCTGCTTTCTTTATAATAAACACAGTGACTCTGATTCTCTATAATATAAACAGGGACTGCTATTCTTTATAATATACACAGGGACCCTGATTCTCTATAATATACACAGGGTCTGCTTTCTTTATAATATACATAGGAACTCTGATTCTCTATAATATACACAGGGACCAAATATTCTCTATAATATATTCATCAACTGCTATTTTGTATAATATACACAGGGGTTGCCATTCTCCATAACATACATAGGGGTTGCTATTCTCTACAATATGCAGTGGGCCTACTGGTCTCTGTAATATACACAGTGACTCTGATTCTCTATAATATAAACAGGGACTGCTATTCTTTATAATATACACAGGGACCGCCATGCTTTGTAATATACACATGGGGCTTCTATTCTCTATAATATACACAGGGACTGCCATGCTTTGTAATATGCACATGGGGCTTCTATTCTCTATAATATACACAGGGACTATGATTATCTATAGTATTCACAGGGGCTCCTAACCTTTATAATACACACAAGGACTCTGATTCTCTATAATATACACAGGGACTGCTATTCTTTATAATATACAGAGTCACTCTGATTTCTCTATAATATATACAGGGACTGCTATTCTCTACAATATACACAAGGGCTACTATTCTTGATTATATATACATGGGCCACCATTCTCTACAATATAGACAGGAGCTACTGTTCTCTATAAAATACACAGGGACTCTGATTCTCTATAATATATAATGTCATCTGCCATGTTGCTTAGTTCAGTGTTTGCACATGGGTGTTCAGAGTTGTTATGATTTCATTTGTGTTTACAGTACAGTACCTGGACAATCTTTAAGTCACCATTATTGAAAAATGAATGACTATAAACCAAGCAGTTTGGCACTGGCCGAAAAAGTGACAATATTAGATAGGCTGAAGAATGGCGCTAGTGCTACCGTGTTGGCCAGGGAATACAGTGTTAATGAATTTACAATTAGGTACATTAGGCAGTCTGAAGATTAAATAAAGGCTAGTGTTAGTGTCTCTGATACTCGTACTGCCAGGTTATCTTTTGTAAGTTGGAAGTAATACAGAAGTTAATCAATGTGTGTGTAGAGCACCAGGATCAAAAACAAAATCCCAGTTAAAGACCCAATTATTAGAAATAAGGTGCTGAACTGTACCAGCACATAAAACATATTAAAGAGAGTACTGCTGGTGCTACTGGTGATGATGAAGAAGGGGCCTCTCCACCTTCCAGAGAATTCTCAGTCAACACAGGATAGTTTGATTGCCTTAACAAGTGTTTTGGTCGTCATAATGTGAAGTTGGTGGAGGAGGCTGCGTCGGCTACAGGAGAGTTTCCCAAAGGCACTGCGGGAATGCATTGATGAGAGAGGGTAGCAGCTAGAGCAGGACTTTAACGTGGATGAAACGGGCCTGTTCTGGAAGAAAATGCCAAATAGGACTTGCAGACCCAAAGAAGAAAGGGTAGCGCCTGGTTTCAAAGCTGCAAAGGATAGGCTAACACTCCTACTTTGTGCTAATGTGGCTGGTTCTATGTGTAAATCAATGCTGGATAATGGGACATTAAACCCTCGAGCTTTTAAAGGAAAATATAAATCTCATCTACCAGTTCTTTGGAAGGCTAACAGCAATGCCTGGGTTACAGCAGCAGTGTTTGAAGACTGGTTTGAGAATCGCTTTCTGCATGAAGTCAGGACTTATTTGAGGAAAATGAAATTGACCTTCAATGTCTTACTTATCCTTGATAATGCTCCTGGACATCCATCCTCTCTTGAAGATAGCCATACAGATGCTGACATTTTGTTTTTACCCCCAAATAGGACTTCATTCATCCAGCCAATGGCCCAGAGGGTCATTTCAACCTTCAGAGCTCACTACACCCATAGAAGTCTTAGCCACGTTCTCAACATTATGGAAACAAACTCTTCATGCATTGTCCGTGATTGCTGAACGAATTCAACATCCTTAAATAAATAGGGATAATTATAGACGTATGGGAAGAGGTTAAAAAATGAACCACAAATGCTTGCTGGAAAAAAATTTGGCCTGAGGTTGTGAATGATTTCACAGCATTTCCCAATGTGGATGCTGAAGATTGCTGAGTTGAAAAAACAAGTTGGAGGCGAGGGATTTGAAGATCTGGCCACAGATGAAGTAGATGATTTGCTTCAGTCTCATCGAGTGGAACTCTCTACAGAAGAATTGATGGAACTGATTAAATCAAGAGAACGTAGAGGAGGAAGAAGAGCCTAAGGAGGCTCAACCTACTCTCAAGATAATGGCAGAACTCAGAAGATCAGCTGAAGAGTTGAAAATACAGGTGACAGACTATGACACAACATGGTAAAAAAGCATTATGTATTATGAAGTGATTGACACTCCAATGCTCCTTAGAGAGAACGTTACAAGATTGAGGAACAAAAGGCGAAGCAGTCAAAAATAACATTGCTTTTTTATCCATTGCCATATTAACATTTACATCAGCCACCTCACCCACTCCCTCCACCTTCAAATAAACCTCCAACAATTTCACCTCCAAGCCCATCACATTCTGCTGGAGTGCCTTAGAATAAGGGTAAGTGTGACTACCATATATTTCTTAATTTGTTAAACAGCAGGACATCTTTATATTTATTAGAACATTGTTTTTATTGTCTTTTATTCTCTATTGGTATCTGTAGTAATTGAAGGTATAGTCTTTCCTACTGCCTTGCAGGGGTCACGTGATTGCTCTTGTTGACTCTGACGAATGAGCCCTAAGCGTGGGTAATCCGGGTGTTGGAACTTTCTAGTTGAGGACCTGGTTGAAGCATGTAGCTTCTGACGAGCTCCCTGTAATAAAGTTATCTGTTTCAAGTAGGAATCTGTCTGCTACATCAAGCCATTTATTTGGTGACAAGGGTAAATAGTTCCGAAGCTGCACCTCACTTTGTGAAAGTGAATACATCAGATCTTAAGAAAAAGGAAAATTACACTCACCAGTCATGCCACTCTCCGACAGAATCGATCCTTATGATGCGTCTATGGAAGACTGGAGCCAGTATGTAGAGTGACTTGGTTTTTATTATGTGACAACTGACATTACCGCAGGGGAGGAGCAGAAAGCAATCCTTTTAAGTGTCTGTGGCAGCAAGACATACAATCTCATCCACAGTCTGATGGCCCCGAATGTGGCCAATTCTAAATCTTTCAATGAATTAGACCTTGTGATGATGTATTATTAGCCAAAGCCATCTGTAATAATGCAGAGGTTTAAGTTTAACTCCAGAGTAAGGGGCCTGGGAGAGTCCATTGCAGCCTATAGAACAAAGTTGAAGCAGTTGACTGAGCATCGTGACTTCTGAGAACACTCAATGATATGTTGCGGGGCTGATTAGTTTGTGGAGGTCACGACAATGCCATTCAGCGCTGTTTACTCGCAGAAGTCAACATCAATTTGATGTGCGCCATGGAAATAGCGCAGGCCATGGAAAGTGCTGCGAGAGACTCTCAGGCTTTACAGAACGTACATGATGCTGTTCTTCATGTGGGCTGGGAACCTACCACCAGGTGTGGTGCAAAAACCAGAGACACAGCAGTGAAGCAAGAGGCAATCTCTGCTGCTAGAAACATGAAAAGGCCCAGTGCAAGCATTTCAGCAGCAACACCAAAGTTAATCTGTTACAGATATGTGGCTGACCACGTACCGGATACCTGCAGATTCAAGGAGGCAGAATGCCATTACTGCCATAAGAAAGGTCACGTAACAAAGCAATGCAGGGCAAAATCGAGATGGTCCATAAGGCAGCAGGCCAAAATGATTGAAGTGAATAATGTAACAGAACCTGAAGCTGCTGATACCATTATCTATTCCTCATACAACATCACAGCGGTAAAAACTGAACCTATTACCATCACAATCCAAGGGAATGGGAAGCCACTAATAATGGAGGTAGATACAGGAGCCTCAGCCACAGTGGGTGGGAGAGCACACATTTAAATACCCAAATGAAGGTATCCAGCCACTGAATCTGGAGCGAACAGCAGCTCAATTGAAAACATACAGGTAAAGGGCAACAGCCCTGTTCTATAGGCAACAGCCAGCCCAGTTTCCAGTGATCACAGTGATAGGTGAAGGACCTAGTATTCTGGGCCAAGGCGTGTTACAAAAAATCGAGCTCAGCTGATCTGAAATATTTCACTTGAGAACAGAAGGAGTTCCTGTGTTACTAAGGGAATACAACAGTGTATTTCTGGATGAGTTGAGAGAATCGAAGAACCATCAAATGCTGCAAGGATTCCTCAGGTCAGAGTTGGTTCCTCTGGAAAACCATGAAGAGAAACAAAAACGAATTTAGTGCCATTCTGAACAAACTGAAGAAACAGTTGGTGGAAAAGACACAACAATGTTCAATATTCCAGGAGGAAGCCAAGAGATACAAGAAAGAGACTGAGGAGCTGAAGAATCAGCTGAATGAAACAAAAGGGGCATTAGAAGGAAAAATCATGGAACTTTCCAAGATGCAAGTGGATAATGAAGCCAAGGGTAGCTCAACTACCGAACTGAACCAAGTTAAGATTTCACCAGAGAGGAATTTGGCCGACTGTGAAAGGATGAGACAAAACTTTGTAGCAAACAGAAGAGAAGACAGAAATCAGATCAGAAAGACCAATCAGCTATGTCTCCAGCACCCTCTCTGCAGCCAAGAAGGGTTATTCACAACTAGAAAAGGAAGGTTTATCAGTGATATTTGGAGTGAAGAAATTCCACCAGTATCTGCGTGGATGACATTTCACCATTGTGTCAGACCATGTGTATGAGTATACCTTTATGCACCATCCTGGCTTACATATTGCAAATGCAGACACACTCTGTCGTCTCCCATTACCAGAAGGCATTGTACATGCTCCAGTGCCACAAGACACTGTGCTTGTATTAAATTTCCTGGATTCTTCACTTGTATGTGTGAAGCAAATTAGGAATTGGATGAACAGAGATCCAATTTTGTCGAAAGTCAGAGACCTTGTATTGCAAAGGTGGTCAAACTCCCCAGTGTCTGAAGAGATGCGACCATTCCATGCCCGGGAAATAGAGTTGAGTTGTCAAGATGGAATCTTGTTGTGGGGATCAAGAGTCATCGTGCCTTCACAAGGAAGAGAACCACTCTTGGCAAAGCTTCACAGTGCGCGTCCAGGCATTTCGAAGATGAAGGTGCTTGCGTGAAGCTGTGTCTGGTGACCAGGCATTGACAGTGACATTGAAAGCATGGTCAAGCACTGTCTCCACTGTCAACAACAACAGAAGCTGCTTGTTTCAGCTCCACTGTATCCACAGGAGTGGCCTGGTCGACCCTGTGTTAATCTACATACTGATTATGTAGGACCACTCTTAGGTAGCATGTTTTTATTGATCGTAGATGCACATTCTAAATGGATGGATGTGTATGAAGTCAGATCACCGACATTGAGCGGATTTATTGAAAAGCTGCGTCAATGTTTTAGTGCTCATGGCCTACCGGGAGTCATCGTTTCGGATAACAGTACAGTCTTTACCGGTACAGAGTTTCAGAGATTCATGAGTTTAAATGGAATCAAACATTAAAACACTACCATATCATCCCTCATTAACTGGGTTAGCTGAAAGCTGTGCAAACTTTCAAATCAGGAATGAAGGGGTTATCCGAGGGTACTCTGGAAACTTGAGTTTCCTACTTCATTCTCAATTATCTTGCGACGCCTTCAGATTTGTTAATGAAATGCCACCTATGTACAAAGTTATGTCTGGTGTTTCCAAATTTAGAGAGGAAGATAGAGAAGAATCAGAGTAATCAAAAATTGAATCATGATAGTTATAGCAAAGCTGAAAAATTCACTGTGGTAGATACAGTTTTCATGGGGAATTTTGGAAGTGGACCAATTGGTATAATTGTCTCAGAAACTGGTCCCTTGTCCTTCCAGGTGGAAGTGGAAGACCCAATTGTTCAAAAACATATGGATCATCTTAGGGATAGAGAGACATTCCAATAACCAGTTATTCTGCCCGTGATTAACATTGAACCAGTAACCCCTGGGTGACCTAGAATAGACATACCTGATGTCTTGTAGTGTTACCTAACCCTGACCTGCCACTTTCTAATAATGTACCTGGCGTTGCAGTTCCTGATCATGTCGATCTAGCGGGAGAACCTCAAGTGGTAGAGCTTATGGCACTCTAACTGAATAAGGAACGGGCCTCAGATGCTTAATCTTTAACCACCTGAGTTGTACGTATGTATATGTTGTGGGTTATTCAAATGTTCTCTGTAAATAGAACCTGTAAAAAAACTAAAGAGGGAGGAAATGTAGGAATTGAAGGTATAGCCTTTCCTACTGCCTATCGAGGTCATGTGATTGTTCTTGGAGGCTCTGGCCAATGAGCCCTAAGCGCGGGTAATCCAAGGGGGAGCGGGGCTTCTAGTCGAGGACCTGATTCAAGCATGTAGTTTCTGAAGAGCTCTCTGTTATAAAGTTATCTGTTTCAAGAGGATATCTGTCCGCTATGTCAAGTTATTACAGTATCAAATTTTTGTATGGTTGGAACCGATCTAATTGACTCCCATTATAAGATGTTTGCCATTTGTGAGGATTTCCAAGAACATAACCCATGTGAATGGCAGGACTTTATTGTACAGCCATGTTTGTACCTGCAGTAGGAAAAATGGCCTGATGGGGCCATGTTATGGAGCCTGGCTGGGGCAATCCTGGCATCCCTGTATGAACACTGTCTGAGCACCCTTGTATGTTGATCTAATGAGTAACTCACCTCCTGACTCCCCAAAGCCTGTCCATCATCTACAAGGCACAAGTCAGGAGTGTGATGGAATACTCCCCACTTGCCTGGATGAGTGCAGATCCAACAACACTCAAGAAACTTAAGACTGTTCAGGACAAAGCAACCGTTTGATTGGCATCACATCCACAAACATTCACTCCCTCTACCACCGACGCAGAGTAGCAGCAGTGTGTGTACCATCTATAAGATGCACTGCAGGAATTCGCCAAGGCTTCTTTGAGGGCACCTTCCAAACACATGACCATTACCACCTAGAAGGACAAGGGTAGCAGACAGATGGGAACACTATCCCCTGGAAATTCCCCTCCAAATTCACCATCCTGACTTGGAAATAAATCACCGTTCCTTCACTGTCATTGGTTCAAAATCCTGGAACTCTCTCCCTAACAGCACTGTGGCTGTACCTACGCCACATGGACTGTAGCAATTCAAGAAGGCAGTTCACCACCATCTTCTCAAGGGCAACTAGGAATGGGCAATAAATGCTGACGCAGCCAGCGATGCCCACATCTCATGAATGAATAAAACAAACAGATTGAGACTATTCGCTCATTCAAGTCTCAACATTGCAACTAATTTGCATATTTAAACAGGAAACAGGCTGAAATTCTGGCGGCTCACTTACAGGCCCCTTCTTCCCTCTTTCCTTGCCCTGCACCACACGCCCCCCTCCCACCGGCCTCATTTTTCTCCATTGACCACCAATTTTCGGTGAGAAACAATTAAGATGACGCCTGCTGAAAATCACCACCAGAGAGACAGAGTGAAAAAGAGATAGAGAGAGTGGTACCGAGATAGTCAGAGGAAGAGAGGGAGAGACAGATAAAGTGAAGGACACTGATAGAGAGAGAAAAAGACAGAGATAGGGATTAAGGGTGGCAGAAGGAGATAGTGCAAGGAAGACACGGGAGAGAGACAGAGAGAGAGAAAGAGGAGGGGCAGAAATTGAGAGAGAGTGATAGAGAAGCAGAGTGAACTTTAGAGAGCCACTGGCAAAAACACAGGAAAAGAGATTACGAGAGAGTAGAGAGGCATACAGAGCCAGATTAAGAGCTAGAGTGCAAAGCAAGAGAGAGAAAGAGAGATCGAGAAAGTGGCATAGACTGAGCAAGAGAGAAAGAGACAGAGAGGTCGACACTGATAAATAGAGATAAAGAGATAGAGATCGAGGCAGAGTAGCAGAGAGACAAACACACAGGCCGAGATGTATAGAGAGCGAGAAAGACACCTAAAGAGAGATAAAGACTCAGAGAGACTCACCTGCCCAGCATTTAGGAAATGAAAATCAGGTAGGGGGAGGGAGGTATTTTGATAAATGAGTACTGACCTGTAATGGCAGTGTGGAGGATCGGGAGGGGTTGTTCAGAGCGGTGCAGCCTGGCTGAGAGTTAGGTCTCATTGTGGGGAGCTGGACTTGCTGTCTCACCCAGGGTGTGAGCTGAGGGATTGGAATAAGTTCCACAGTCTGTGCGAGTTGCTCGACAGCCCTTCAGATCACAGCTTCCAGCTGAGAGGCTGTGAAATCTTCCCTTTCAGTGTGTGTGAAATTAATTATTTACAGGAGATCTAGGACAGAGTTAGAGAGAGAAACTTATTTACTCTGATGCAGGGAGACCAAAACAAGAGGGCTTAACCTTAAAAATTAAAGCTTCTTCACACTAAGGTTAGTGGAAATCTGGAACTGCTACACTAAAAAACTCTTGAAGCTAGGGGTTCATTGAAAATTTCTAAACTGATATTGATGGACTTTCGCTAGTTAAGGACATCAAGAATTACAGAACCAATGTGGCTCAATGAAGTTAAAATACAGTTCAACCATAATCTTGTTCACTGGAGGAACAGTTTTGAGGGACTGAATGGCCTTCTCAATCTAATGCAACAATCCAGTCCAGGCCGAAAATGATCTCCAACCTTCAGAAGTCTTGCCAATCTCTCAAAGTCTCTTACTCCACACTTCTCCAGAGAGCTCAAACATTCGCTGGCATTAACTCCCTGGGAACCAATCCAGTGAACTTTCTCTGCATGTGGCCCAAGCTTGCTTATGGTGGAAACTGGTGTCTGCACACAGGCTTTCCAGCAAAGAGCCACTGCACAATGATCAGCAGGGGGAGATCTGCTAGAATTATATGGCCCCCTCCTGGGTATGCTTTTGGCAGGGCTGGGGCACATAAAATATACAAACATACGAGTTAGGAGCAGAAGTATTTCTACTTACGCTATCAGTTCATCTTTTGTTTCGAATGCTATATGCATTCAGATGGTTTTGTCCTTTTATTATTTTTGTAGCGTAGAAACTTAGAAACTAGAAGCAGGAGTAGGCCATTCAGCCCTGCGAGCCTGCTCCGCCATTCATTATGATCATGGCTGATCATAATGTGTAGCTTTAACTGCTGATTTATTCTTAGATTTGTACTATCTGTCGCTTCCTATCACTGTTTGCTTATCATTTCCTATATTAGTGCCTTTCTCCCTTGCCTTGTCTCTACACTTTGGTTTACCACATCTTCTCAAATTTGATCCCTTCCCCCCACTGTTTAGTTTAAAACCCTCTTCACTGCCCTCGTTAAGAAGCTCACTAGAACACCAGCCCCAGCATGATTCTGGTGTAGACTGACCCAACGGTACGGACCCCACCTTCCCCTGTGATGCCAGTGCCCCATGAACTGGAACCCACTTCTCCCACACCAGTCTTTGAGCCACGCATTCATTTCTCTAATCTTATTTGCCCTATGCAAATTTGCACATTGCTCAGGTAATAATCCAGAGATTATTATCTTTGTGGGTCTGCTTCTTAATTTGGTGTCTAGTTCCGCATACTGACTATGCAATACCTTCTTCCTCACGCTGCTTATGTCATTGGTGCATACATGGGCCATGACAACTGGATCCTCCCCCTCCCACTATGAGTTCCTTTTCACACCTGAGCAAATGCCCCATACTCTGCCATCAGGCAGGGAACACAGGCCCCTGGACTCCAGTTCTTTGCTACAGAGAACAGTGTCAATCCTCCTCACCATACCACTACATTCCTTTTTGCTCCCCCGACATGGGTGGCTCCCTGTACCACAGTGTCATGAACAGTTTGCTCACCCACCCTGCAGCCCCCACTCTTATCCAAACAAGCTGAGAGAACCTCAAACCTGTTGGGCAATTGCAGAGGCTGACACTCCTGCACTCCTGCCCTCTGGATCTCCTACCTGCCTCAGCTGCAGTCACATTCTCCTGCCCTGACCACCTTCCAAATCAGAAGAACCTAAGGGTTGTGACCGCCTCTTGATATAAAGCATCTAGGTAACTTTCCCCCTCCCTGATGTGCCGCAGTGTCTGCAGCTCAGCCTCCAGCTCCATGACTCTGAGGCTGAAGCTCCTCAAGCCACAAACACTTACTGCTGATGTGTTTGTCCTGAATAACACTTGTATCCAGGAGCTTCCACATGCTGCAGCCATGACACATCACTTGTCCTGCCATCCTTAATGTGTTTTAATTAACTACTTAATAATTTTATTCAATTATTTATTTTTTTAATGTACTTTATTAATCTTACTACAAATTCCTGTACTATTTTAAACCTTAGCAATGGAATAGACCTTAACCACTCAGATATTCACCAAACAGCTAGCTTCTTCCCCTGTAGCAGAGCAAGAACCAATTCCAAACTCCCAGCACTCCGGTGAGGTCGCACTCTAGTGCGATGGTGGTTAGCGTACCACGTTCCCACCGACCCCTGACCCGATCCCCATAATACATTGGGTGGGTAAGGCTCTTGCCTGCCTGCCCATCTGTAGGCCTATTGAGGCCCTTAACTGCCCAGTGAAGGTGCATTTAAAGGTGTAATTCTGCTTCTGCCTCCACAATAGGGTTGGCCGTGGAAGGCAGTTGAGAGTGGGCTGGTTGTTTTTTCACTTCTGGTGAAAAGGTGGGAAGGAAGGTCCCTCCTTTGAGGGGGTACCCTGTGCGCATCAGGGGCAGAGGCACTTTTCCCCTTTGTGCCCCTACCCCGCCCCCCCACCGGCCTCCAAAACCTAAACCCTCACCACCCCCCTGCCCCAGGATGCCAGATCCCTGTCCACCCAAAAAGGCCTGACTTTGTAAAGTTGCCTTCCCCAGGAACCTGCTTGCAGTCTGGCAGCACTCACTACTGAGTTCTGGTGCTGCTAGGACATGCTGGAGCTGCCGGCCAATCAGATTGGCCATCAGCTCTCACGGGTGGGACTTCCTCAACTGAGGGGCAGATGCCCCACTCTCAGTTTGATAAGGCCACATGTAGTGTGTTACCACTGCCGAGCAGCCTTGCTAAAGTCGGTTAATTGGCAGCTGACTTTTCTAATTTGGCGGGCAGGGGGAGGCAAGCGATATGCCCAACCCCCTGTAAAATCCACCCCATACCCTCTCAATTGCCCAGGGAGTCAACTAAAAGGACTACAAAAGGAATACATTATGAGGACAGGTTGCATGGAATAGGCATCTATTCCCTCTAGCGTAGAAGATTAAGGGGTGATTTGCTTGAGGTGTTTAAGATGGTTAAGGTATTTGATAGAGTAGATAGTGAGAAACTAGCGATAGAGAACACTGTTGGAAATACTTTCCTTCAGATAGGATGTTAAACTGAAGGACTGTACTGGTTCACTTGGGGTTTTATAATACCTCTTTACAACTCTTGAGATCTTCAGAAGTTTGACCTTTGTACAATAACTTAAAGGCACGCCAACAAAAAGTACAGGTTCATACAATCTTTCAACCCAGAAGGAAGCCATTTGGCCCATTGTGCCTGTGATGACTCTTTGAAAGGTCTGTGGAATTGTCATGACACAGTGAAGTCAAGGAGAAGAACAGGAATCTGAACAAAGTCCTGTTCAGTAAAGTTAAAGCGAGGAGCAGAGGAGAAGGCTCCAAATTAAAGGGAGAAAGTTCCAGGAAGCAGACTTAAAGCTAGTCTTGCGAGAAGCCAGAAAATACAAGGAGACAGCTGAAGGTCTGAAACTCTTTACATTGGGCCTGTGAAGCAGTGGTGTTCTGTTGGCATGGCTGAGTATCTGAGAGACAGTATATGGAGGTGAAACTTGAATGCACATGGCAATCCAGGGGAGAGGAACATTGGAAGGAGAGATCAAAACCCCGGAGGTGGACTCCTGTGGAAGGCACCTGAGAGACAGCGTCATTTGGGAGAAGATTCCAAAGCAAGTTCTTCGAAACTGGAGATTGGAAACCTTCATGTGAAAGATGGAGTTCAGTGAGGCTGGTTGGCCCACAGTTGACAAGCATCTGATGGGTCTATAGGATCTGTTTGGGGTTGCATCAGTCACTTAGCTTCAGAGTGTGGTGTGTCTGACCACAGATTGCCTACAGGTTTACATGGACTGTGTACTTACTGTGGACATTGGAGTATAAGATACCTTTTGTAACTTGTGTTACCCTTACAAATCTATATATACCTGTAAAGGTATAGTTGTGGGTGAAGGAGTATTGTAATATAGTTAATCTTTTCTTCTTTAATAAATGTTTTATTCTTTTGTTAGAAGTTCATCAGCTGACTCCTGTGACTCTGTTCAAAAGCCACCCTCCACGTTTCTAAACAAAAAATAAAAGTTAGGGTCTATGAAGCCAGGTGCTAAGGGGTATTGACAGGGTGGATGTGGAGAGGATGTGTCAGCTTATGGGAGAATCTAGAGGCCACTGTTTAAAGATAAGGGGCTGCCCATTTAAGACAGAGATGAGGCAAAACTTTTTCTCTCAGAGGGTGGTGACTCTTTGGAACTCTCTTCCTGAAAAGGTGGTGGAAGCAGAGTCTGAATATTTTTAAGGCAGAGGTGGATAGATTCTTAGTAAGCAAGGGGGTGATAGGTTATCGGGGGTAGGTGAGATGCAGATTTCAGGTTACTATCAGATCAGCCATGATCTTATTAAATGGAGGAGCAGGCTCAAGGAGCTGAATGGCCTTCTCCTGCTCCGTGTTCATATGGTCGTGCCACCCTGAGATCTAGTAACATCAGCTGGGATCATAACACTGGCAGTGATTATGTCATTCCTGCCTGGTCTGGCATGTATGTGACTCCAGTCCTACCATGAATGAGTGACTGAAACCCCTCAATAAATGTTGCCTTGCCAAGAACAGATTACAAAAATAAAGTTTAAACTTCTGCAACTGTGATTCAAAGCCAAGCCCTTGTCTCTGGCATGAAATCTCTCTCTATCTGCTTGTTGTAAGGATCTTAGAATCATGGAATCATGTATGATGATACAACACAAAAGGAGGGAATTCAACCCATCATGCCTTTGCCAGCTCTCTGAAAGAGCTACCTAATTAATCATACTCCCCCACCGTTTCCTCATAGCTGTGCTCAATTTTCCCCTTCAAGAATTTATCCTTTCTCTTTTAAAAATTATTATTGAATCTTCCACCATCCATTCAGACTGCGCCTTTCAGATCACACAACTTGCTGTGTAAAATACTTATTCCTCATGTTGCCCCTGGTTCAATTACCTTATGTCCTCTGGCCACTGACCCTCCTGCCACTGGAATCTAAACCTTTCATGATTTTGACCACCTCAATCAAATCTTCCCTTAAACTTCTCTGCTCTAAGGAGAACAATCCCAGTATCTCCATCCCTTATAATTGAAGTCCCCCATCCTTGCTATTCTCGTAAATCTCCTCTTCACCCTCCCAAAGGCCCTGACTTCATTCCTAAAATGTGGTATCTAGAACTGAACACAATTCTCCAGCTGAGGCCTAACTAGGGTTTTACCATAGCTTCCTTGTTTTTGTACTCTATGCTTCTCATAATAAAGCCAAGGTTCATGTGTGCCCTTTTAACAGCCTTCTGAACTTGCCTCACCACCTTCACAAAATTTGTCTTCCTATATCTCTTTAGAATTGTATCCTTTATTTTATAAAGCTTCTCCTCATTCTGCCCATCAAAATTAATCACTCCTCAATTCTCTGCAGTAAATTTTATATGTTTGCCCATTTTACCAGTTTGTCTACGTCCTCCTGAAGTCTGTTGCTATCCTCTTTGTTGTTACATTTTCAAGTTGCATATCATCTGCAAGCTTTGAAATGACGCCCTGTATACCTCAATAGAAGTCTGTCATATATATAAAAAAGAGAGCGGTCTGAATACTGAACTCTGGGGAACATCACTGTACACTCCTCTCTAGCCTGAAAAAAACAATGGTTCACCACTACTCTAAGCTTTCTGGATTAACACATTTCCTATCCACGTTGCCACTGTCCATTTATGGGCTTTAATTTGCTAAACATGTCCTTATGTGGTACCTTATCACTTTGAAAGTTCATATGACCAACAATAACTGCGCTACCCTGACCAACTCTCTCTGTTATTTCAAAGAATGCAATCATGTTAGTCAAACACAATTTCCTGTTAACAAACCTGTTAACTGCTGATTTTCATTTATTCGCCCATATTTTTACAAATATCAAGTAATTTGGTCCCAGATTATTGTCTCTGAAGGTTTTCCCATCACTGACATTAAGCTGAATGGCCTGTAGTTGCGGGGTTTATACCTCTTCCCCTTTTTTAAACAGAATCATAGAATGGTTACAGCACAGAAGGAGGCCCTTCAGCCATTGTGTCTGTGCTGGCCTTCTGAAAGAGCAATTCATCGGTTGCCACTCCCTTGCCTTTTCCCTGTAGCCCTGTACATTTTTCATTTTCAGATAATGATCCAATTCCCTATTGAAAGCCTCGATTGAACCTGCCTCCACTACACTCTAAGACAGTGCATTCCAGATCCTAACACTCGCTGTGTGACAAAGAATTTTCTCATGTCTCCATTGCTTCTTTTGCCTATTACCTTTAATCTGTATCCTCTGGTTCTCAATCCTTCCATCAATGGGAACAGTTTCTCCCTATCTACTCTGTCCAGACCCCTCATGATTTTGAACACCTCTATCAAATCCCCTCTCAACCTTCTCTAAGAAGAACAGCCCCAGCTTCTCCAATCTATCCACGTAACTGAAGTCCCTCATCCCTTGAGCCATACTCGTGAATCTTTTCTGCACCTTCTCCAATGCCTTCACATCCTTCCTAAAGTGTGATGCCCAGCACTGGACACAATACGGTTGAGATGCAATCAGTATCTTATACAGGTTAAACATAACTCATTTTTATGCTCAATGCTCTGATTAATAAAGCCTAGGATACTATATGCATTATCAGCCATGCTATCAACCTGTCCTACCACCTTCAATGATTTATGCACATATACACCCAGGTCCCACCTGCACCACCACCAGCCCCCCTGCCCCCACCTTTAGAACAGCACTCTTTATCTTAATAAAAGCAAAATACTATGGACGCTGGAAATCTGAAATCAAAGTGGAAAATGCTGGAAAAACTCAGCAGGTCTGGCAGCATCTGTGGAGAGAGAAACAGGGTTAACGTTTCGAGTCCATATGACTCTTTTCAGAGCTTGATTTTATATTGTCTCTCTGCAATCTTCCTACCAAAATGAATCATTTCACACTTCTCTGCATTAAATTACATCTGCCACCTGTCTGCCCATTCCACCATCCTGTCTATATCTGTTTGAAGTTTTACACTACACTATAGGCACACTATACCTCGTCATGGTATACAATACTACTAAGTTTTGTATCATTTTCAAATTTTGAAATTGTGCCCTTTGCACCAAGGTCTAGGTCACTAAAACAACCATTACTCTTTGTTTCCTGTTACTCAGCCAATTTATATCCATGTTGTTACTGTCCCTTTTATTTCACAAACTCTAGCTTTGCCCACAGCTCGTTGTAATGCAGCTCCTTATCAAATTGTCTTTTGGAAGACGACGTGCACTACATCAGCATATTAACCCTCTGTAATTTCATCAAAAAACTCAAGCAAGCTAGATAAATATGATTTGCCCTTAACAAATCGGTGCTGGCTTTCCTTAATTAACCCACATCTGCCCAAGGGACTATTAATTTTCTCCTGAATTATTGTTTCTAGAAGCTTCCTTACCACTGAGGTTAAACTGACTGGCCTATGGTTGCAGGGCTTATCTTTTCATCCTCTTTTGAACAAGGGTGTGACAATTCTCCTGTCCTTTGGCACCACTCCTGAGTCTAAGGAGATTGGAAAATTATGGCTAGAGACACTGCAATTTCCACTCATAGGAATAAAGGAGGAAGGAGCAGGAGTTCATTCGATAAGTTCATGGCTGATCTAGTTGTGGTCTCAACTCCAATTTCCTATAATCCTTGACTTCCTTGTCGATCAAAAATCTATCTAACTCAGTCTTGAATAAGTTCAATGGCCCAGCCTCCATTTCTTTCTGAGGAAGACAATTCCACAGACTAACAGTCCTCTGAGAGATTAAAATTTCTCCTCATGTCCATCTTCAAAGGGGCATCTCTTATTTTTAAACCGTGTTCCCTAGTCCGAGTCTCTTCCAGAAGAGGAAACATCCTCCTGGTATTCACCCTATCCAGTCCCTTAAAGATCTTATATACTTCAAAGATCACCTCTCATCCTTCTAATCTCCAATGGGTATAGGCCTAACCTGTTCAGCCTTCCTTCATGAGATAAGCCCCATATCCCAGGAATGAGTTGAGTGAACCTTCTCTGAACTGCCCCTAATGCAATTATATCTTTTTTAAAGTAAGGGGACAAAGCTGTACACAGTATTCCAGATGTGGGCTGGGATTTTCTGGCCCTGTTGTGGAAACTCCCCTCTGTGGTTTCACCAAGGCCCTGTACAGCCACAGGTTCTCCTTGCAATAAGTACCAACATTCCATTTGCCTTTCTAATCACTTGCTATGCCTGCGTACCAGCTTTTTGTGATTCATGTACCAAGACACCCAGGTCCCTCTGTACCACCAAGCTCTATGTACTCTCTCTATTAGACAGGTTGCAGAGAACCTGTCTACCTCACTTTGAAGATTCACTACCTCCTCTTGACAATTTAATTTCCTACCAATCTTGGTATCATCCTACTCTCACTTCCTTCAGCATCCTTGGATGCATCTCATCTGGTCCTGGTGTCTTATCAACTTTTAAGTACAGACAGCCTATCCAGTACCTCTTCTTTATCAATTTTAAACCCTTTAAAAGTCTGAATTAACTCTTCCGTCACCATGGCCTGGGCAGAATATCCTTCCTTGGTGAAGACAGATGCAAAGTATTCATTTAATACCTCAGCATGCTCCTGCCTCCAGGTGTAGATCCCCTTTTAGGCCTCTCATCAACCCCAGTCCTCATTTTACCACCCTTTTGCTATTTATATGCCTATAGAAGACTTTGGAATTCCCTTTTATGTTAGCTGCCAGTCTCTTTTCATACTCTCTCTTTCCTTTTCTTATTTGCTTTTTCACTCCCCCTCTGAACCTTTTATATTCAGCCTGCTCCTCCATTGCATTATCCACCTGATATCTGTCATAAGCATACCTTTCCTTCATCTTAAGTTCCATCTCTTTCGCCAACCAGCATGTTCCAGAACTGTTTGTCCTACTTTTTGCCTTTGTGAGAATATACTTTGACTGTACTTCTCTTCTTTAAAAGCTGCTTTTCTTGTTAATCCTTGTTTCCAATTTATCTGGGTCAGATCCATTCTTCCCCCAGCTTATCATTCTTACTCTGAATTGCTCCTTGTCCTTTATCATAGCCAGCCTAAATCTTATGATACAATGATCACTGTCCGCTAAGTGTTTCCCCATTAACACTTGATCCGCTTGGCCCACCTCATTCCCAAGAACCAGGTTCAATACTTGCCATCCTCCAGTCCTCTGGCAGCATGCTCAAATCCAAGGAAGATTGGAAAATTGTGGCAGAGCCTCGGTAATTTCCAACCTTATTACCCTCAGCAACCTGGGACACATTCCAACCAGGTTACTTTGAGCATTGCGAACCTTTTAAATACCTCCTCATTTTCTATTTTTATCCCTTCCAGTATTGCGACTACCTTCTCCTTTAATGCTTCATTGGCAGCACCCACTTCACTAGTGAAGATGGGTAAAGTGCTCTTTTCATACCTCAGCCATGCTCTCTGCCTCAACAAGATCTCCTTTGTGGGTGCCTAATCAACCGCACATATCCTTTCATCACTTTCTTACTATTTATATGTTTATATAGAACTTTTGGATTTCTTCTTTTATGTTATCTACTGAACTAGCCCCAAAAGGCTGAGAGGCACCAGAAGCAGCAAATTGGAACAATTCCAAGATGCTGTGTAGGGACATACGGGAGGTAACCGCTGCAAGAAGCAACACCACTGTACCAATCAAGGGCAAGGGTGGCAGGATGCTATTGGTGGATGAGGAACGGGAGCAAAGTTGTAAGGAGCCTATCTTTTTATTTTCTGTTGGATTGTGGATTAAAATTACAATGGTTGCAATTTGAAAGACATGTCCACTGGAACAGAGTGAGAGGTATATACAATGTTGCAGTCCTGGAACAGAGTGTGCCATGAAAGACAGGATGGTGCCGGAAAGGAAACCTGGACCAAGGGAGCTGCCTGGCAACAATGTTTTAATTGGCTCCTGACCAGGTTTTGTGAGATAAGCAGTTCAGCTGAATAGCTCCTAGCCTGAAAGGAACAAGACCTAAAACCTCTTTCTCCTGTGCGTGGAAGATTCCACTAGTTCCATTATAATAGCAAGCTGGCTTTTTCTTCTCATGTCTCTAAAACCTGCTCTCTCTCGCTGAAAACCTCTGTCAAGAGGCAAAGGGGAAAATCACTGTTAGAGACATTGAAAGGCGAGTGCTCAACCAGTGAACTAAATACTGGAAGATTACCTCATGTCATCAACAAGAACTGAAAGGAATTTGGAAGACATTGATCAATATCAACCCATAGAATCCTGTACTCTGGAATTGGTGCTATTGAACTTTTTTATCCCACCCTTAAAATCCATGATTTTGTGTGTCTTATGTGTCTTGTATGTGTGTGTATAGGGATTTAAGAGGGGGGTAGAGTTTAGGTTGTAGATTTAGAAATGAGCAGTTCATATTTCTTTCTTTTGCCACTGGTTAACGACAGTTTGTTCAATATACAATTATTTACTTATTAAGTTTACAAAGCTGGTGCTCGTATTCTGTTAGCCTAAATTAAACAGTGAGGTAGAATTGGGGCAGTCTGGTGATTTGATCAAACTTTTCACATTTGTCGCAGCTCAGGGAACAGTGGGGCTGCATATTACAGTGCACTATCCCCAGTGATTCTTGACAAGGTGAGTGGAACACTTTCGGGAGATCCTCAACCAGCCCCAGCTCCACGTTCAAGTTCAATGACAGCATCGCACCTCAGCAGCTGAACATCAGCCTGGGAGAATTGCCAGGTTAGAGGTTCAAAGGGCCATCAAGAACCTGAAGAACAACATGGCACCTGGGATCGACGAGATACCAGCAGAGCTACTGGAACATGGCAAGTACACCATCAGAGCAGAGCTCACGAACCTGTTCAACAAGGTCTGGGCTGTGGAGGAGGTCTTGGATGACTGGAGGTGAAGACTAATCATCAAGCTGCCAAAGAAAGGGGACCTCAGCGACTGCAGCAACTGCGGGGGGACATAATACTGCTGTCAGTACCAGGCAAGGTCTTTAGCATGGTGTTCAACTGCTTGGCAACAATGTTTTAATTGGCTCCTGACCAAGTTTAGCTGAATAGCTCCTAACCTGAAAGGAATAAGACCTAAAACCTCTTTCTCCTGTGTGTGGAAGATTCCAGTAATTCCAATATAATAGCAAGCTGGCTTTTTCTTCTCATGTCTCTATAACCTGCTGTCTCTCATTGAAAACTTCTGTCAAGAAGCAAAGGGGAAAATCACTGTTAGAGACATTGAAAGCAGAAGTAGATGGTATCCTTCATAAATAATAGACAGGTTTCTAGACTGGCAGATCATGCAACAAGCTGGTCTTTATACTCAGGAACATTACAGAGCACAGCCTAGATTATCAGAAGCCACTTGTTATCAACTTCATCAATTTCAAGAAGGCTTCGATTGCATCCTTCGGCAGTCACTTGGGTACGATATTAGACAGTACAGCATCCCAGAGCAGTATTTCATATCTCAAAGCCTAATAAAGCAATTCTAGCTGCTGCATCAAGACCAGCATGGACACCATGGATCCCTTCAACATCACCACAAGAGTATAGCTTGCTGCATGTCATCCCTATTCCTTTTTCTCTTGGTTATCAATTTCACCATGAGGAAGGCGATGGTGGGCGGAAGCTTTGGTATCCCGTGGCAACACCACCAGTTGATGGACCTAGATTTGCAAATGACATCATCACGCTAGCTAAAGAAACGTGCGCTCCAAGACATGACCACCAGCCTTGAGAGTAGTGGCACTAGGGTTGGTATACACATCAACTGCGGGAAGACCAAGACAGAGACAACTGGATGCAACAAGGCCCTCTCATCACCGTCGGACAACAGGACATCAAGGATGTCATCCAATTCCCCTAGGAATAGGAAGCAACATCTCCAGGAAGTGTGATGTAGTGATTGATGTTCTCACAACAACAACTGCAATCTATGCCAATGAGTCATGGACGAGAACAGCAAAGGTATGGCATTAGTTGGGCGTCATTCACCAACGTTACCCAGGTAAGATCCTGAAGGTCACATGGAGAGACAAAATTACCAATGAGGAAGTGTGACAGAGAACTGGACATGGCGATGGAGAGACAATTGAGACTGGCCCGACACGTATTTTGCCTTCCGGATGTACACGCCAGCAGAGCAGCAGTAAAATAGACACTAGTAGGTGGAAGAAGAAGACAGGGTCAGCCAAAGAAGACCTGGCCAAGTACAAGTACATGCCTTCAAGTGGGGGACACGACTTGGGCTGGAGCAAAAGTAACTGTGATGGACTGAGGCCGTGGCAGAGTCTCGCTGCCATTGTCCAGCATGCAGGAACTAAGTCTAAGTCTATATGTGAAATAATATTGTCAATCTCAATCCATTTCCCAGTGGCTTTGGCTCTTAGCACTAAACGATCCTCAATGTAAACACATAGGTCTTAGAATTTTTGGTTTCTGAAAACAGTAATATGGGTGTCTTACTGAAATTAGGATTGGAGTGTGAAGATTAACTGAGGCTGATGGGACAGTGTAGAGGGAGCTTTACTCTGTGTATAACCCTGTGCTGTACGTGTCCTGGGAGTGTTTGATGGGGACAGAGTAGAGGGAGCTTTACTCTGTATCTAACCCTGTCCTATACCTGTCCTGGGAGTGTTTGATGGGGACAGTGTAGAGGGAGCTTTACCCTGTTTCTAACCCCATGCTATACCTGTCCTGGGAGTGTGTGATGGGGACAGTGTAGAGGGAGTTTTACTCTGTAGCTAACCCCGTGCTGTACCTGTCCTGGTAGTGTTTGCCGGGGACAGTGTAGAGGGAGCTTTACCCTGTTTCTAACCCCGTGCTGTACCTGTCCTGGGAGTGTGTGATGGGGACAGTGTAGAGGGAGCTTTATACTGTATCTAACCCCGTGCTGTAGTTGCCCAGGGAGTGTTTAATGAGGACAGAGTAGTTTGTCATATAAAGTAGGCAGACACCAACCGCCATCTCAGGACAGCTAATGATGGACAATGCATACCTATCCTTTCCAATGACACCCACATCCTGAATTAAACCGTGCTGCTTCCCTATTCCAGAAAGCCAGTGGGGAAGGTCAGAAGTGGAGCCAGCTGGAACAGCACTGTGGGTGTACCTACGCCAAATGAACTGCAGCAGTTCAAGAAGGTGACTCACCACCCCCTTCTCAAGGGCAATTAGGGATGGGCAGGAAATGCTGGCCTGGCCAACGACACCCACATCCCAAACAAATGAATAAAAAGTAATGGTCACATATTTTTATAGACTTGTATTTATAGAGATACACATTACAAGCATGCATCTCCTAATGCAAGCACCACAGTTTCAATCTGTTCCTACTTTTGGAGCACAATGGACTGCCCAGCTAATGCCCACTGACCTGCTTTCAACCAAACACAATTAATACACAATTAACAAGCCTGATACGGCGATGGGTGGGAGGAGAGAGTGTTGGGTGTTCTTCTTGCAATCTACAGAGTCCTGAAGGGGCTTGACAGGGTTGACACTGGAAAGTTGTTTCCCTGCCTTGGAATCTAGAAACTGGGGGCAGTGTCCAATCATTTAAGAGTGAGATGAGGAAACGTTTCTTCCCTGAGGCAGTGATGAATCTTTGGAATTCTCTTCTCCAGAGGATTGTGGATGTTTCATTGTTAAATACATTCAAGGCTGAGATAGAGAAATTTTTAGTCTCCCAGGGGATCAATGGGTGTGGGGAGCAGGCGGGAAAGTGAAGCTGAGATCGAAGATGAGCCATTATCATATTGAATGGTGGAGCAAGCTCGAGGGGGCCGAATGGTCTACTCCTGCTCTTTATGTTCTTATCTCCAGAGAGTTTCTTGTGTTTTGGATCAAACAATAGTTCAATATTTTAGTCTATAAATTTCTGATAATGACTAAAACTGGAACCCAATTATGCAAGGCAGGATGGTGTGGAATCCTTATGTCTGCTGTTTTGGCAGAGCTGAACTGCCATTTACTCTAAACAGCATAGAGGGAGGGATTCCAGGAGCACAGTCAGCATCTTGCATCAATGACTGGAACATTTATTCCAGAGTTGGCGTTTTTTGCTTTGAGGATTATACTTCTCAGTTCCTCATATGTCTCATGACATAGGTTCATGAGTTATAGCTTAATAGAACAGTGCCGAGATTCCTCTCTCCCGCCTCACTACTCACAGACTAATGATTCTATCCTCTTGTCTAACAGCAACTGATTTCACAATAAAGTCATTGTCTGTTAGTTGCAACATTCTCTTTTTTCACCTTGTGGTCTGTACCGTCGTAGTGTGTGGAGATCACTCTGGGTGTATACTGAATACTGTATTCTCTCAATACCGGATACTGTTTGGGATGACACAGCTCACACTCCTATCAGCAGGAGATCAATGGCAGATAAACCAGATTCAGGACCTGTTTACAACATTAATATTTGTCTCGATCCTCAAGTTATTACCGAATGCCTAGTTTGATCTGGGCATAGCTCTCTGCTGCCACAAGCCCATGGTGAATTTTTTGTACCTGGTTGAGGAGATAATGAGGAATAATTACAAATATAAACTCATAACTCATTCTTGAGAAAGGTGTGGCTATCGGAAGATTGTGTGTGCCAAGATACCAATTGCCCCGAGTGCTTGTCAATCCACAAGTTGTTGCACGTCAAAACTCAAAAAGGGATCAGATTCTCACTCTCGCCACGTTCCAATAATCCAATGTTTTTCACATCACCTCCCTGACATTTCATCCTCCACTTCCAAAATCTTCTTCCTGCCTGTTACTGGGATAACATCCCATGGTTCCAGCAGATACCCACAGTGCTGTTCTTTATGTCAGAATCTTTAGTGGGGGAAGGAGAGTTCAGGAACCCATCACCCATTGTCTCCACCTGCACGACTATGAAAATCCCTGGAACAACTTGCATTTATAGATCACTTTAACACAATACCAAGAGAATGCTGCAATATGAAATGACACCCAAACAAGTAAAAAGTTATTAGGACAGATGGCCAAACATTTGATCAAATAGACAGGTTTAAAGTAGAAGAGAGAGGTGGAGAGGTTCAGGGAGGGAATTCCAGAGCTTGGGGCCCAAGGCAGCTGAAGGGACGCCACCAATGGCGGAGTAATTAAAATCGGGAGTGTGTAAGAGGCCAGAACTGGGGGAGTGCAGAGACCCCAGAGGGTTGTAAGACTGGGGAAGTTCAGAGACGATACCAGAAAGGAATTTGAAAACAAGGATGAGAGGTATCGAGGCCCAGTACATCTACAAGTACAGGGGGAATGAATTAGAATTTGAGCTGCAGTTTTGGATGAGTTGAAGTTTACATAGGCCAACCAGGAGACACACACACACACACACATGCACATCACAGGTGAATTTGCTTTCTGCTTGCTGCTTACCTCCCCCAGCAAACTGACCCGCTCCACCCTATAAACCCAGTGGAGGCCCTGTTAGCTATGTTTCCAGTGAACTTCCTCCTTAGTCCCAACAAAGCTCCAAAGGAAATTCAGCCCCATCACCCTTCTGTGAACCAATGCATCTCATCTGGTTCGATCCAAACATCATGAACCACCCCACAAACACACCACACACATACACACATACACAAAACCCCTGATAAAGCTCAGTTTCATTCTCTGCTTCCTGTCACTGAGCTTGCCTTCATCCAGTGACCAGGGATGTAGAGAGTTAAAGGCCAGTTACCACCCTGTTGCCAAACTCCATGACCAGTCACCTGGCCTTGCCCAGCCTTGTTTGTCCCTGCCCTGTGTGTCTCAATAAGTTGCATCGCAAAGCCAAATAAAAACTGCAAATATGTTGGAAAACTGAAACAACAAACACAGAACAAGAGAACTGTGGGTAGAACTACTAAGTATTTCCCTTTCATTGTCCCACCTCACATTCTTTCTCTCTCTCGATCCCTTTGGAGCATAAATACCAGCAGAGATCAGTTGGGCCAAATGGTCTGTCTTTGAACTTGAACACTATGTAATTTTTCTCACTCTTTCTCTCTCTGACAAGGAATGTGGTGAATAGTATAGATGACTTTAAGGGGAAGTTAGATAAACACATGAGAGAGAGAGAGGAAAAGGATATGATGATAGAAGTAGATAGAATGGGTACAGGCTTGTATAGAGTATTAATATTGACATGACAAGTTGGGCCAAAGGGCCTATGGGCTGTAAATTCTATGCAAAACTCTTTCTTTCTGTTTCTTTCTTAACTCTCTCTCTCAATCTATTCTTTTCGCTCTCTACATCCCTGCATGCCTCTCTTACTCACTTTCTCTCTTTTTCTCGTTCAGGGATGTAATGTCAGGTATTTGAGACCCATTGTCATGTGATGATCTAACAAATATTTTCTTGTCTGGGAACAGCTCCAAAACCTGAATTGAGCATCCAATCTGCAGAGCAAGTGCACAAAGGCGTATTGTCAAAGAAACTGGTACCAATCTTCACACATATCCTGAATTTGAATACTGAATGCAAATTCCACCATTCCAAAACTGCAATCCAACAGCATATAAACCAAAACAATTATTGAAAGGGCCATGATACAATTAGCAAGAGCAAGATGCCACGTACAGATTAACACACTCACAAACACACATGCCCCTCAACACACTCACAAACACACACACACATCTCAACACACTCACAAACACACAGACACCTCAACACACTCACAAACACACAGACACCTCAACACACTCACAAACACACAGACACCTCAACACACTCACAAACACACACACACCTCAACACACTCACAAACACACACACCTCAACACACTCACAAACACACAGACACCTCAACACACTCACAAACACACAGACACCTCAACACACTCACAAACACACAGACACCTCAACACACTCACAGGCACACACACCTCAGTACACTCACAAACACACAGACACCTCAACACACTCACAGGCACACACACCTCAGTACACTCACAAACACACAGACACCTCAACACACTTACAGGCACACACACCTCAGTACACTCACAAACACACACACACATCTCAACACACACAAACACACACACACCTTAACACACAAAAACACATGTCAATACGCACAATCACATACTTCAACACACTCACGAACACACACACTGTTCAACACACATAAACACACACACACCTTAACACACACAAACACATGTCAATACGCAAATCACACACTTCAACACACTCACAAACACACACACTGCCCAACACACATAAACACACTCACACATTTCAATACACACAAACATACACACACCTCAACACACTCTCAAACACACAAACACACTCACAAACACACACAGATCAAATACATATCAACACACACATAAACACACTCACAAACACATACACACACCAACACAATAACAAATACATGCTCACAAAGGCACACACAAACGTGGCAACACACTCAGAAATGCACACACATGTTGACACACTCACCATTTTGGAGCGCAGCTATGATTACTTCTAGCTGCCCTGGTCCCGAACAACCACACAGATAACATGTAGTTTCTTCTCTGCATCATTTACTTCCTTTTTGAATGTTGAGACGTAGTATTGCAGACACATTACAGGAAGCCCTATCACCACACTCAGCATTTGCATATAATCCAGGGGGCACGAATGGTTGAAGGGTTAGCAGGGTGGGGCTAGGAGTAGAGACAGGATAATGGGAGGAGCTTGCCTCAGGAGTAAACACTGGATAAAATACACCTACAAACATACAATTGCACAGATATGCACAGGCAGGCACTCGCGCATACACACATGCAGAGACATACACAGACACTTGCATAGACACAAATGCACACATACATACACACACACACACACACACACACAGAGGCAGACTTTAACACAGATACACATGCAGGCAGACTTACACACACACTTTCACATACATACAAAAAAAGACTCCTCTTTGAAAACTTCTAGCCGCACAATGCAATCACAGCTCTTTTCAACATCAGAATTTGATCAATGCTTTCATAGTCAGCCATTCCCCAAGTTTAACATTGCTAACCCACCCTCTGGCCATGACACACAGACAGATTTTCACACAAATACACACACAGACACACACACATGCACAAACACACACAAACAGACAAAGGCAGACTTGCACAGACACAGATGTTACTATAGACAAGGGAGTCGAGGGTTATGGGGGCAGACAGGAAGGTATTGGGACCACAATCAGATCAACCATGATAGTTTCAATTGGTGGAGCATGCTTGAAGGGCCAAATGGCCAATCCTGCTCCCAAGTCCCATGTCCCTGTGTTCCTTCATATTCACAATTCACACAGTTCACACATGCACAGAGACACACACAAATGTACATACACAAACTCAGTCACAGACAGACATAAACAGGTGAACAAATACACACAAAGATTAGGAAGGATTAAAAGGAAGTGGAGTGGCAGTATGATCAAATAAACTATTGTAGCATTCAGAAGGGCTGGTGTAGCTGAGTGGTTAAAGACAACATCCAGTTGGTTAGAACAAAAACAAAAACAGAATTACCTGGAAAAACTCAGCAGGTCTGGCAGAATCGGCGGAGAAGAAAAGAGTTAATGTTTCGAGTCCTCATGACCCTTCGACAGAACTTGAGTTCGAGTCCAAGAAAGAGTTGAAATATAAGCTGGTTTAAGGTGTGTGTGTGGGGGGGCGGAGAGAGAGAGAGAGAGAGAGATGGAGTAGGGGTGTGGTTGTAGGGACAAACAAGCAGTGATAGAAGCAGATCATCAAAAGATGTCAACAACAATAGTACAAAAGAACACATAGGTGTTAAAGTTAAAGTTGGTGATATTATCTAAACGAATGTGCTAATTAAGAATGGATGGTAGGGCACTTAAGGTATAGCTCTAGTGGGGGTGGGGAGAGCATAAAAGATGTAAAAAAATTTTTTTTTTATATAATGGAAATAGGTGGGAAAAGGAAAATCTATATAATTTATTGGAAAAAAAAGAAAAGGAAGGGGGAAACAGAAAGGGGGTGGGGGTTGGGATGGGGGAGGGAGCTCACGACCTAAAGTTGTTGAATTCAATATTCAGTCCGGAAGGCTGTAAAGTGCCTAGTCGGAAGATGAGGTGCTGTTCCTCCAGTTTGCGTTGGGCTTCACTGGAACAATGCAGCAAGCCAAGGACAGACATGTGGGCAAGAGAGCAGGGTGGAGTGTTAAAATGGCAAGCGACAGGGAGGTTTGGGTCATTCTTGCGGACAGACCGCAGGTGTTCTGCAAAGCGGTCGCCCAGTTTACGTTTGGTCTCTCCAATGTAGAGGAGACCACATTGGGAGCAACGAATGCAGTAGACTAAGTTGGGGGAAATGCAAGTGAAATGCTGCTTCACTTGAAAGGAGTGTTTGGGTCCTTGGACGGTGAGGAGAGAGGAAGTGAAGGGGCAGGTGTTGCATCTTTTGCGTGGGCATGGGGTGGTGCCATAGGAGGGGGTTGAGGAGTAGGGGGTGATGGAGGAGTGGACCAGGGTGTCCCGGAGGGAGCGATCCCTACGGAATGCCGATAGGGGGGGTGAAGGGAAGATGTGTTTGGTAGTGGCATCATGCTGGAGTTGGCGGAAATGGCGGAGGATGATCCTTTGAATGCGGAGGCTGGTAGGGTGATAAGTGAGGACAAGGGGGACCCTATCATGTTTCTGGGAGGGAGGAGAAGGCGTGAGGGCGGATGCGCGGGAGATGGGCCGGACACGGTTGAGGGCCCTGTCAACGACCGTGGGTGGAAAACCTCGGTTAAGGAAGAAGGAGGACATGTCAGAGGAACTGCTTTTGAAGGTAGCATCATCGGAACAGATGCGACGGAGGCGAAGGAACTGAGAGAATGGGATGGAGTCCTTACTGGAAGCGGGGTGTGAGGAGCTGTAGTCGCGATAGCTGTGGGAGTCGGTGGGTTTGTAATGGATATTGGTGGACAGTCTATCACCAGAGATTGAGACAGAGAGGTCAAGGAAGGGAAGGGAAGTGTCAGAGATGGACCACGTGAAAATGATGGAGGGGTGGAGATTGGAAGCAAAATTAATAAATTTTTCCAAGTCCCGACGAGAGCATGAAGTGGCACTGTAGTAATCATCGATGTACCGGAGAAAGAGTTGTGGAAGGGGGCCGGAGTAGGACTGGAACAAGGAATGTTCCACATACCCCATAAAGAGACAGGCATAGCTGGGGCCCATGCGGGTACCCATAGCCACACCTTTTATTTGGAGGAAGTGAGAGGAGTTGAAGGAGAAATTGTTCAGCGTGAGAACAAGTTCAGCCAGACGGAGGAGAGTAGTGGTGGATGGGGATTGTTCGGGCCTCTGTTCGAGGAAGAAGCTAAGGGCCCTCAGACCATCCTGGTGGGGGATGGAGGTGGAGAGGGATTGGACGTCCATGGTGAAGAGGAAGCGGTTGGGGCCAGGGAACTGGAAATTGTTGATGTGACGTAAGGTGTCAGAGGAATCACGGATGTAGGTGGGAAGGGACTGGACAAGGGGAGAGAGAAGGGAGTCAAGATAATGAGAAATTAGTTCTGTGGGGCAGGAGCAAGCTGAGACGATCGGTCTACCGGGGCAGTTCTGTTTGTGGATTTTGGGTAGGAGATAGAAGCGGGCCGTCCGAGCTTGGGCGACTATCAGGTTGGAAGCTGTGGGAGGGAGATCCCCAGAGGAAATGAGGTCAGTGACAGTCCTGGAAACAATGGCTTGATGTTCAGTGGTGGGGTCATGGTCCAGGGAGAGATAGGAGGAAGTGTCTGCGAGTTGACGCTCAGCCTCCGCGAGGTAGAGGTCAGTGCGCCAGACAACAACAGCACCACCCTTGTCAGCGGGTTTGATGACAATGTCAGGGTTGGACCTGAGAGAATGGAGTGCAGTAAGTTCAGAGAGAGACAGGTTAGAATGGGTGAGAGGAGCAGAGAAATTGAGACGACTAATGTCGCGCCGACAGTTCTCAACGAAAAGATCAAAAGAAGGTAAGAATCCAGAGGGAGGGGTCCAGGTGGAGGGAGAATATTGGAGATGGGTAAAAGGATCCGTTGAACTGGGAGAGGACTCCTGCCCAAAGAAGTGAGCCAGGAGACGAAGACGGCGGAAGAAGAGTTCAGCATCATGCCGAGCCCGAAATTCATTGAGGTGAGGGCGTAAGGGTATGAAACTAAGTCCTTCCAGTTCCCTGGCCCCAACCGCTTCCTCTTCACCATGGACGTCCAATCCCTCTACACCTCCATCCTCCACCAGGATGGTCTGAGGGCCCTTAGCTTCTTCCTCGAACAGAGGCCCGAACAATCCCCATCCACCACTACTCTCCTCCGTCTGGCTGAACTTGTTCTCACGCTGAACAATTTCTCCTTCAACTCCTCTCACTTCCTCCAAATAAAAGGTGTGGCTATGGGTACCCGCATGGGCCCCAGCTATGCCTGTCTCTTTATGGGGTATGTGGAACATTCCTTGTTCCAGTCCTACTCCGGCCCCCTTCCACAACTCTTTCTCCGGTACATCGATGATTACTTCGGTGCCACTTCATGCTCTCGTCAGGACTTGGAAAAATTTATTAATTTTGCTTCCAATCTCCACCCCTCCATCATTTTCACATGGTCCATCTCTGACACTTCCCTTCCCTTCCTTGACCTCTCTGTCTCAATCTCTGGTGATAGACTGTCCACCAATATCCATTACAAACCCACCGACTCCCACAGCTATCGCGACTACAGCTCCTCACACCCCGCTTCCAGTAAGGACTCCATCCCATTCTCTCAGTTCCTTCGCCTCCGTCGCATCTGTTCCGATGATGCTACCTTCAAAAGCAGTTCCTCTGACATGTCCTCCTTCTTCCTTAACCGAGGTTTTCCACCCACGGTCGTTGACAGGGCCCTCAACCGTGTCCGGCCCATCTCCCGCGCATCCGCCCTCATGCCTTCTCCTCCCTCCCAGAAACATGATAGGGTCCCCCTTGTCCTCACTTATCACCCTACCAGCCTCCGCATTCAAAGGATCATCCTCCGCCATTTCCGCCAACTCCAGCATGATGCCACTACCAAACACATCTTCCCTTCACCCCCCCTATCGGCATTCCGTAGGGATCGCTCCCTCCGGGACACCCTGGTCCACTCCTCCATCACCCCCTACTCCTCAACCCCCTCCTATGGCACCACCCCATGCCCACGCAAAAGATGCAACACCTGCCCCTTCACTTCCTCTCTCCTCACCGTCCAAGGACCCAAACACTCCTTTCAAGTGAAGCAGCATTTCACTTGCATTTCCCCCAACTTAGTCTACTGCATTCGTTGCTCCCAATGTGGTCTCCTCTACATTGGAGAGACCAAACGTAAACTGGGCGACCGCTTTGCAGAACACCTGCGGTCTGTCCGCAAGAATGACCCAAACCTCCCTGTCGTTTGCCATTTTAACACTCCACCCTGCTCTCTTGCCCATATGTCTGTCCTTGGCTTGCTGCATTGTTCCAGTGAAGCCCAACGCAAACTGGAGGAACAACACCTCATCTTCTGACTAGGCACTTTACAGCCTTCCGGACTGAATATTGAATTCAACAACTTTAGTTCGTGAGCTCCCTCCCCCATCCCAACCCCCAGCCCCTTTCTGTTTCCCCCTTCCTTTTCTTTTTTTTCCAATAAATTATATAGATTTTCCGTTTCCCACCTATTTCCATTATATAAAAAAAAATTTTTTTTACATCTTTTATGCTCTCCCCATCCCCACTAGAGCTATACCTTGAGTGCCCTACCATCCATTCTTAATTAGCACATTCGTTTAGATAATATCACCAACTTTAACTTTAACACCTATGTGTATTTTTGTACTATTGTTGTTGACATCTTTTGATGATCTGCTTCTATCACTGCTTGTTTGTCCCTACAACCACACCCCCACTCCACCTCTCTCTCTCTCTCTCTCTCTCCGCCCCCCACACACACACCTTAAACCAGCTTATATTTCAACTCTTTCTTGGACTCGAACTCAAGTTCTGTCGAAGGGTCATGAGGACTCGAAACGTTAACTCTTTTCCTCTCCGCCGATGCTGCCAGACCTGCTGAGTTTTTCCAGGTAATTCTGTTTTTGTTTTTGTTTTGGATTTCCAGCATCCGCAGTTTTTTTGTTTTTATCTAGTTGGTTAGAATTAAGGAGCAATAGAGGAGCTGTTTTGCTACTGTGCACATAATGCTTGTCTCCAAATCATGGGAAGGAGATGTAGAGGAGCACATTTACTGAAAGCTGCAGTAACTGCGGAGTGGTGATAATGGGAACTTCAATTATCCTAACATAGACTGCAGTATTGATCTTTCTTGATCAGTGTGCTTCCAGTGAGGAAGTAAGCAGCGCTGGATTGAGTTCTAAGGAAAAAAGTGAGGCAGTGGAACATTTTTCAGTGGGGGAGCATTTGGGAAATATTGATCATATTAGGTTGAGAATAGTTATGGAAAAGGGCTAGCTACGATCAAAGGAACTCACCAAGAACTTAGACAGTGCCTTCCAAACCCATGACTACTACCATCTAGAAGGACAGGGGCAACAGACACATAGGAATACCACCACTTGAAAACCACTCACCATCTGACTTGGAAATACATCGCCATTCCTTCACTATCACTGGGTCAAAATCCTGGAACTCCCTCCCTAACAGCACTGTGGGTGTACCTACACTAGATGGACTGCAGCGGTTCAAGAAGACAGCTTACCACCACCTTCTCAAGGGCGATTAGGGGTTGGCAATAAATGCTGGCCTAGCCAGTGACCCCCACATCCCATGAATGAATTAAAAAAAGCAAAAACATTTAATGAGAGGAGACCTAATTTCAGTAAGGTGAAAAGTTGACTGGAATAAAAAATTGTTATTGCTGAATAAAGAGACAAGCTGTCAGAACTTTTCATCTTGCACTCATCAGGACAGTTCGCAAAAATACCAATAGTAAGGGAAACAATAATTTACACTGCATGAGAAGAGAATGTTGATTGGTTGGCAAGTGGACTCTGATTAGTAGAGGTGTTGCCATGGAGAATGCACCAGGGAATAGTTAACTGCCAAGCTTTTGTTCAAATTTATATTTGTCAGGGCATTGCAAAATTCAAAACATAGTGTTCAATATTAGATGTAATTCCACAATTGGATAACAATTACTAAACAATCCCAATTGTGCTAGGAATTCCACTGAAAACCAATTTAAGATTATCAGTCAGGTACACAGTGTGGCTCCTTTTGCATGCCTGAAGCTACATATACTCACACACGGGGCCCTGTCCTTTTCAGACAGAAGAAGTACATCCAAGCATTAGGCCTTTTTCAACTAAATGAAAGGTCAGGGGACAGCCATTCCTTGTTCATTCCACATGGCAATGCCTTGACCAATCAATGTTGATTTGCCCGGTTTGAATTTGAATCAAAACTTGGCAGTTAACCGTTCCATGATGCATTCTCCCTGCCAACACCTCGACCAGAGTCCACTTGTCAACCAATAAACACTCTCTTCTCATGAAGTATAAATTGTTGTTCCCTTTACTACTGATATTCTTGTGAATCTGTCCCGATGAGTGCAAGACAAAAAGCTTTTTCGGCATGTCTCCATTTTCAGCGATACTCAGGTTCTGTACTGCCAAAAATTGTTAGGCAATACAATAATTGATCAACGGGAGGCCTTCAAAGGGGATACAGAATAGACAAATTTCCATGCGGGAGAAATGAAGGACATCCAAAGCTAGAGATCCTGGGATGACTAAAGATACGGAGTGAAACAAAAATTGAAGCCATGTGATTAATTGGAGGAGAGACAACTTCAATGGGGTAACAATGGACCTGGCCCAGGTAAATTAGAAGCAGCAATCAGCAGTTAAAACTGTAACTGAAAAGTGGGCTGCCTTTAAAGAGGAGATAGTCCAACTACAATCAAGGGGAGGTGTTGGCATCGTGGTATTGCTGCTTGGTTAGTAATCCAGGCACACAGAATAATGCCCCGAGGACCGGAGTGTGAATCCCACCATGGCAGATGGTGGAATTTGAATTCAATAAAAACCTGGAATTAAAAGTTCCCATCTAATCATGGCCATCATTGATTGTTGTAAAAGCCCATCTGGTTCACTAATGCCCTTTAGGGAAGGAAATCTGCTGTCCTGACCTGGTCTGGCCTGGCCTACACGTGACTCCAGACCCACAGCAATATTGTTGGCTCTTAAATGCCCTCTGAACAAATGCATTTAGGGATGGGCAACAAATGCTGGCCCAGCCAGGAACGCCCACATCCCATGAATGAATTTTTAAAAATTCCCTCGAGAGGGAAAGATGGGGCAAACAAATCCAGATAGTCCTGGATGATGAAAAAGATAGAGATTAAGTTGAAGCAGAAAGAGCATGCTTATGTCAGGTGGATAATAAAATGGAGAACAAAGCCAAATATAGAAGGTTCAGAGGGAAATTGAAAAAAAAGACAAATAATAGAAGCAAAGAGAGATTATGAGAAGAGACTG